>NC_091832.1:24766498-25069528 GCF_037783145.1 Equus przewalskii | reverse complement strand
AAAGACAGAGGTTTACTCCACACCCGTTGCTTCTGAGAAACTGCTGCCTGGGGCAGGATGCTCCCTGGAAGAACAGTGGCTCTCCCTGTGCAGGGAGGAGAGGCGTGGGCAGCTCAGAGTGGAGGGGCAGTCACCTCTGCCTTCCCAGAAACCAGCGCCCTCACTCCTGCTACCGACAGAATAAAGTCCAAACTCTAGCCTTGTCCCGTCTGTTTCATTGGTCTCATGCATCGCTGAAATCCTGTTCCAGGAAGAGTGCCTGGCAGGTAGTAGGCAGGAATGAATATTGGACATTGAATGAATGAGCGTATTGAATGAATGAGTGAGTGAGTGACTCTATCTTCCTTTCTAGCTTTAGGGGTTCAGAGTGAGACTTACTTGGGTTCCAGTCCTGCCCGGTGACTTACATACCAGCTGTGTGATCTCGAGCAAGTCACCATCTCTGGGTCTCGTTTTCTTCCTCTGCAAAAAGCACATTACGCTTCCCACCCAGCCAGCCTCCCAAGACTCTGGGAAGATAAGGTGGGATAAGCTTGGGAATGCAGTACAGAGGTTAATTGTTTCTCTTCCTTTCCTGGCTGTCCATGGCCCTCCACACCAGACCCACATCTCTTGCCCCAGCCCCAGGGCTCCCGGGCTCTGCCCCTGCCTGCCTCTCCAAGCTCTCCACCCTGTGGCCACTCTGCCCTTTCTGTACCTTGAAGAGGGGCCGTGTTTCTCTCTGGCCGTTTGCCTAGAATACTCTTCCTCCCTTGCCCCTCCTCTTTTAGTTAACTCCTATTCACTTTTTAGCTTTCCGTCCCTTCCTCCAGGAAGCCCCATCTTCCTATCTTAGCACTTTGTCCTGCTTTCACGTGGTCCGTTTGTTTCAGAGTCTGTCCTTCCTGTTACACCGGAAGTCCTGCGAGAGCTCTCTGCCGTGTCCACAGAGCCTGGTAGAGGGCCTGGCACGGATTTGTGGGATGGACAGTCTCTGGAGCAAAGAAAGTCACTTCTCTTCAGTGTTTTCTCTGTTTGAAAATTCTGCCCGCCCCCCACCTCAACTGTCCTCCTGCCAAGTATCCTGTCTCTTTTTCACTCCATCTCAAGGGCCACGAGACTGGGCCATTTCTGCTGCGCCCTGGGGCCCACGTCCTCCCAGGTGAGCACTGCCCTGGGTGCATCAGTGAGGCCCGAGTCTCAACAGTAGCTTTCTTGGGGACAGGGCCGTTCCCAGGAGGTAATCAGACTGGATCCCAGACTCAGGGCTGCCCCTGGCGCCTTCCCCAAACTACTCCTCTCTCAAATGAAAAGTTTGCCTCTGCAAAAATACAAACAATACTGGATTAGGTAAAGCTGAATTAGAAAAGTAAACCTAATGCTTATAAAACAGCACCTCACCTGAGGTCTGTGGCGTGTTCACGTGTCATGTGACCTGCCACCAAACAATGGTTCAATGGTCGTTTCCCAGAGTGTGCTTCATTCGGGAGCAGCCTGTTCAAGATTCTGGAAAGATTCGGGCAGCTCTGGGAGCCTGATGAGCCAGGTTGGTGTGGACAGGTGACCACTGTGTATCCTTAGGTGAGGAGAGTTGGCAAGCCATGGCAGGAGGGCTGGCAGGAAGTAGACCTTGGCCTCAGGAGTCTGGGGCCAGGTGTGTTCCAGGAAGCAGGTGCAGAGCCAAGGCTGTCAGCCTGGCATGGGCTTTTTTGGGGACCTGGGATCTTGGGGCTGGCTGGGAGTTGGTGGGGGGCAGCCTCTCTGGGCTCTGTAGTAAACAGAGACGCTAGATAGGAAAAGGAAGGAGCCATTTGCGGAGGGTCTGGGTGGGCTGAGGGGTGACCAGGACCGGAGCCTATGGCGAGAGATTTCCCCTTCAACAGGTGGGAAGTGGGAAGACCAGGAGATTTGAAGGATGGGATCAGGGTCAGGGGAGGATGATGGCAGACGAGTAATGGGGTTGTCCAGTGCAGGGGTAAGAGGAGCCCAGGGTGGCATCTGGAGCCAAGGGCTGGCTCCTGCCCAGTCACCCTCTCCGCTGGGTGAAGCAGCGTATGAGCTGCGGGCAGCAAGGGGGAGCAGGTGGAGAGACCGCGGGCAGGGCAGTTGGGGGACATGACACCAGCCGTGTGAACTTGGCCAGCCAGTCCCTCTGCCTGTTTCCTCTGCTGTGTGATGGGATTGTACTGTCTACCTTTCAGGGCTGTTGGGAGGAACAAGGGAGATAGTGGGTGTAGAGAAGCATTGTATGCTGTAAAGTGTGGTGCGGAAAATGATCGCTAACGTCGATGAGCACTCACCGAGTGCAGGCACTGGACGTAGCAGCTTTCTTTCAACTCTAGTTATCTGACCATAACCCGGTGATGCTCCCATCCCCAATTTACAGAGGAGAGCCAGGATTTGGACCCAGGGAGACCGGCTCTAGATCTTCTGCGGCATACTGCTGTTCCACTTGCCTTTCCCTGTCGTAGTCTTCGCCCTGCCTTGCTCCGTGACCTTGGGCCAGTCTCTTCCCTTCGGTGTCCCCAGCTCCATGGTAGCGGGTTCACCAGATGATCCCATTAATCCTTTAAGCATTGGCAACTGGTAGTTCAGGAAAGGAACTTCCAAGTGGGGAAGAGGGTGAGGTGGGCCAGAATAGGGAGAGGACAAATGTTTCCAGTGTCCCTGCCCCAACACTGCCCCCTCCACAGTGGGGGGCTGGCAGGCTCCCCTTTGCCCTACAAGCTGTGGGGCCAAGGGAACAGGTGATGCTCAGCCCCAGCCTGAAATACTCACTGTCACTGAGGGTCACTGAGGTCTGAGAGCCAGGACTGCATGCCAACAGGCAGGCAGGGCCCATCTGCCTTGGCTAGCAGACCCCAGAGGGCTGCAGGGCCATGGGCTGCCTGAGCCACACCTCTTAGTTTCCACCCGCCCATTCTGGGCCACCATCCCCTGACTCGGAGTCAGTTTATCTGGGCACTAGGCCTGATCTGGGGCCTGGGGATGTGGCTATTTCTAGATGTCCTCCCTCTCTCCTTGGCCTGGGCCTCCAGCCAGCTCAGGGGACAGACACACACACATTCCCTCTCTCTCCTTTATTACTCACTGAACTTGACTGCCACTGGCTTGGTGCCTGGCCCCATGCTGGGTGCTGACTACCAACAGATGACCAGACTTGGTCCCTGCTCTTATAGAGAGGTGAATGTGTCTGCGGACTGTGACAATACAGAAAGGCTATCACTATCTCAGAGGGCTGTCAACGACCACGGCAGACCAGGGAGGGAGCCGCTCACTCTGCCGGGAGGGTCGGGAAGGGCTTCACACAGGAGGTGCCCTTTGGGCTGGGTCTTGAAGGATACATAGGAGAGTGCCAGATGTGGGGAGAGGAACTGGGAAGGCAGGGGAAGAAGGGGTAGGTAAGGAAGGATGAGATTTTCCTGATGATTGATCTGGGATGAGGGCAGAGGACGAAAGTGGCAAGTGATGGAGTGGGAAGACGGTTTAGGGCCAGAGACGAAAAGACCTTGCCCATCATCGAGGAGGCTGCCCTTTGTTCTGAAGACAACGGAGAGTCACTGAGGGCTTGGGGCAGGGGAGTGCCCTGATCTGACCCGCATCATGGGAAGAGTTCTCCGGCTGTTGTGTGGACGCTGGACTGGAGACCGGTTAGGAGGCTGCGGCTGCCGTCCCGGGCTTCTCACCCCTGCTGCAGCCAGCCGGAAGGGAAAAGGCGGGGGACACACCTCTCCCAATTAAAGGCGTGACCTGGCAACTGTGCACATCTCTTTCTTGGCCAGAAATTAGGCTCCTGACCATGCCTAGCTGTAAGCGAGACTGGGAAACACGGACGTTATTCTGGACTGCCTGTTGGTCTAGAAAAAGGAGAGAATGGCTATCAGGGGACTGGAGGTCTCTGACAGGGTGGTTAAAGTCTCTCTCTGAAATCAGATCTCCTGAGTTTAAGCGCCACCTTATGGCTTACCAGCCGTGTGGGCAGGTCACTTACCCTCTCTGGGCCTCAGCTACCTCCTCTGAGGGTACAGTGAGCCAACACACCGGGTCTCAGAGCAGAGCCTGGCACATCGCGGGGCCCAGAGCTGGCTTTCGTTTCTGAGAGATGGGGGTGCTCTGGGGCAGGTGCAGCCTGAGTCCCCTGGCAGAGCTGAGGCACCCACAGGGGCTGACGCATGGCTGGGGCAGCCGGGACCGTTCTGCCCCCATCCCTCAAACCAGTGGTTGGCTGAGGCAGAGGGTGCTGGGAGCAGGTCATGGGAATCCTGGGAAAAGAAAGGTCCATTTTGGAGGGAATTCAAGAATAGATGGCCCAGCGGGCCAGCCCGGTGGCACAGCAGTTAAGTTCGCATGTTCCACTTTGGCGGCCCAGGGTTTGCCGGTTCGGATCCTGGGTGTGGACATGGAACCGCTTGGCAAGCCATGTTGTGGCAGGCGTCCCACCTATAAAGTAGAGGAAGATGGGCACAGATGTTAGCTCAGGGCCAGTCTTCCTCAGCAAAAAGAGGAGGATTGGCAGCAGATGTTAGCTCAGGGCTAATCTTCCTCAAAAAAAAAAAAGAAAGAAAAGAAAAAAAAGAAGACTAGATGGCCCAAGAAAAGATAGGCGTGGGCCCAGGAGTTTCAGAGGAAGCCCAGCCGGAGCCCCGCCCTCTTGCAGGATAGCAGCTCTCCCAGGACCAGCAGGAGCTGGTTAGTTTTGAGTCAAGGGCCCCGGAAGCAGGGCTCAGACTCATAGCTGCTGGTGACCCCAGACCCCCAACCACCACTGGCCCCTCTCTGGACCTGGGGCTCCCCATCTGGAAGCTGGGGCTCATTATCCCTGCCCTCCTGCCCCGTGACTGTGAAGAGGTCGGTCCTGGCTCTGGAGGCGGGTTGCACCTGCGGGGCGGAGCCCTGGGAGGGATGGGTCACGCCCACGACAGGGCGCCCCCTCCTGGGAAGGGGGAGCATCGCAGCTCGTCCTGCTGAGCCGCTTGCCCCTCCTACCTTCTCCCTCCTCTGGCCTGCACTCCGTTTCCCAGGCGACTGGCTGTAAAACAGGGTGAGATAGGAGAGCTGATGTGGGAAGGAGAGAAAGTGAGCCCAGGAAGATTGGGGCGGGAGGGAGGAGTGGGGGAGACACAGCAACGTCAGGGAAAAGGCAGAGTGGTAAGATTGAGGAGGGCTCGTGGGCAGGGAAAACGAGGAGCTTAAAGTGAGCGGGGAGGGGTGTAGAGTCAGCTTTGGGGGGACCCCTTCTGCCCATCTTCAGGCCCAGATGCAGAGCTTGCCGAGGGCAGGCGCGGTGCCCTCTTCCTCCCTCTGCCCCGTTCCCAGGACGCCACCTGGGCCCCCACAAAACAGTTGGGCTGTCAGAGGTCGTTGGTTGAACTCCAGGCTCAGCCTCCTGCCGTGGCAGTCACGAAGCCCCCCCACCAGGCCCTGCTTCGGGGGAGATCTGAAAGGCAGCCTTGGGCGGGGAGGCCCAGCTGGGCGGCAGGAGACTGGGTCCCAGGCGAGGCTCCCGTGTTGCCTTGCTCTGTGATCGGGGACAAACCACTTGTCTCCTGACGTGGTTTCCCCATCTGAGTAACGGGAGCCGGGGGCCCTGGTTTGAGAGCTGTTTTACACCAGAGATCTGTCTTCCAACAAATTCTTGGGTGGAAATCCAGGAGATGAAACAAACAAAAGGGAGCTGTACCGGTGGAAGCCGGGACCTACCTGTGTGGGGCGAGGCACTTGTAAGGAGGGCCGAAATGGATCTCTGGGCCTCAGCAGGCCTGGCTGGCACACCCCTGCCTGGGCAGGAGTGGTGGGGGGTGTGGGTGCCCAAGCAGCTGTGGCAAAGAGCAGGCAGCGCCCTCCCCAGGTTACCCTCCCATCCCTGGGAGCCGGCCCTACCCAAGAAAATATGGTGGTCTCACCCCAAGCCCCTGGGTCCCTCAGGAGCCAGGGCCTCTGGGTTAGCAGGGTTTGGAGTCCTGAGTAGGAGGATGAGGAAAGGAGAAATGAGGGGGAACACGAGATTGGGAGTCAAGAGGCACTTGATGCCACTGGGCTAAGTGATCTGCTCGGCTTCCCCATCTGCACAATAAGGGATGGATGTGATGATGTCCTCAAACCCTTTCTCATCTGTGGCTGGAGGAAAGACAGGGTGGAGAGGGGGTGGAGATTGTGTTGTAGGTGCTGAGTTTCTTGAGAGAGATGGAATCCTGCTGGAAGTTCAGAGGCAGTGATGGTGGGCGCAGCATCAGAGGCATGGAGGGCGTCGGGGCAGGTGGGGCGGAAGTGGCAGGAAGACTTCTTTTGAGCCTGGGCTCTGAGGCTAAGTTGGCGTGTGTTGTCTCCTCTCAGGGCCACACTTTCCTCATTTGTCTAAGGGGACCAGATGCTCTCAGTCTAGGAGTCAGTGACTGTGTCTGGGGCAGGGGTCTGGTGCTGGCCCCGGGCCTGGGTCCCATTGTGCAGAGTCACTGGCTCTCACGGCCGGGGGGAACCTGAGAGTTGTAGGATGTGAGCGCTGAAGGGAAATTAGGGACCATTACATTCAACAGTTTGGGTTTACAGATGGGGAAACAGAGGCAAGAGGGGTGCCCAGTTGTCCAGGGTCCCAGAAGAGCTTGTGGGCGGAGTCAGATCAGAACTAGGGCTCCTGACCACCATTTCAGCTTCTCCTAACAGGGAGCCCTGACTGGGAAGTGCAGGGAGTGGCCTTGTCTGGGAAGTGGGGAGACTGACCCCTCCCTGACCTGTGGGTGCGGGCGGGGGAGGATGGAGATGACCCCTGTGGAGGGTGTGGTGCCAGTGTGTGCCTGGCCAGCGTTGCTTACCCTTCCTCTCCTCCCTCTGCCCGTCCTGCGCTCTCCCCAGGGCTGGTGATCTCGGAGGTCTCCAATTGCCCTTCCCGTTGTCCCACGGGGTGGGGCTCAGGGTGCAGTGGGCACTGGGACTTTGCAGAGACAAAGGGGTCCTGGGCTGGGTGACACAGGGAGGAACCGAAGACAGAGGCTTCTCCCTGGGTCTGGGGTGGGGATGGGGTAGGTTTGCTTTGTAATTTATGGAATTCCTACAGAGACCAGCATTCTGGTCCCCAAGCCCAGAGGAAGAGACATCCCAGACATGCACATGCACGCACACACACATAGAAGCCACACGACCTCACACACACACCCACACACATACACATGTATCCTCCACTCTTGACTGGTTACATAACTGGTGGGGCCCAGTGAGAAGTGAAAATGTAGGCCCCCTGTTCAAAAATTCTGAAGAAGTTCAAGATGGTGACAGCTGAGCATTAACCAAGAGGGAGGCCCTTCTGAGCGTAGGGCCCTGTTCAGCTGCATGCGTCTCATACCCACGAAGCTGGTCGCATTCCCAGTACATTCAAACCATTCCCTTGGGGACCCACAGTCCCACACACCATCCTGCCAGAGCCACATGCTTACCCAGAGACAGGCACTCATACCCCTAGACCCACCCCCACTGAGAGCACACACTGCCCTCCCCTGAGAAGCACACAGCCACACCAGCCCCTGTGCTGCTGGAGCCTCACATGAGCCAGAGCCCCTCCCAGCGGGGCGGGTCTAGCCACCCCCACCAGGGTGGCCACAGTGCCCTTGCACTCACCCCTCATCTGGGCTGCCATGCTCTCTTCTACTCTCCTGCTCCACACAGCTCCTCCCCACACACACCAGCCTGCCTGCTGGTTTGAGGGTGGATGATAGAGGAGAGGGCAATGCCAGCCCCTCTGCCCACTCCTTGTGCCAGCCTGCAGGGGCGGTGCTGAGAGTGAGATGCCAATCATAATGATAATCATACCTAACACTTGTTGAACACTTACCATGTGCCAGGCGCTGTTCTGGCACTTTATAGATACTGACTTATTTCATCCTCACAACCCTATGAGGTAGGGACTGTTACTTGTCCCCATTTTACAGATAAGGAAACTGAGGCACAGGAAGGTTGATTCACTTGTCTGAGATCACACAGCTAGTAAGGGAGCGGGATTTGAACCCAGGCCATCTGCTCCACAGAGCCTGCTCTGTCAGTTGTTGCGATCATTCGGTACCAGGAGCGTGTCAGGCACGGTGGACCCAGTGGTTCCCGAGCCTGCGCCTGAGAGTTCAGGACCTCTTGCGAAATGAAGAGCAAGATGATTTTGACTCATCATCACCTTGACTGGGATCATGGACGACCCCGGGAGCCCCAGCGTAGCCACTAGACTGCAGAAACATGACTTTCTTGTATTACAATCTCAATATTTGGAAGATGTCTGAGCGAGAGACGTATTCCTTTTAAACTTTTTACAAGCAAAAATGTCAACTATATCACTGAGGCGTTTTCACTGATAACAAGGAGCATGGCTGCGTAATGGACAGTCCACATGGTGGCCTGTTATCTAGAGGAGTTTCTCCCTGGCAGGAATGAAAGAAAACCACCCTACCTAGTGAGTCCTGGGCATCCCTCTGGCCTCACGTGTGACCTCCTTCAATATCATAGACTTTCGGGAGCCTGTCCCACTCGCTGTGGCCCCTGAGACCCTGTCTCTGTCTTGTGACCCTGCCCCTCCAACCTGCTGGCCATGACTCATTGGTCCAGGAATTCTACCTGATGGATGGCATGTCAGCTGGCTCCAGCTGGTCCCTGTCCTGGGGACAGGTAAACTTGTTGACTGCAAAGCAGCTGCTGTTTGCACAAAAGGAAAGAAGGAAGCTGTGGACAGGGGAAGAGAAGAATGAAGTGGAGATGAAGACGCAGGGAGCAGGAGGGAGCTGCGGGCGCTCCCGCTGATGGCCACCATGGCTGCTCCTCCCCCACACCCATCCTTAGCACTCCCGCTTTCCTTGCAGTTACCCTGAGAAGCTGCTGTCGCTTGTAGTCCCATAGCCTTATTTAAGGCACTTAAACTGGAAGATGTCAAAGGAAACGGAGTACCACAAAACTCTTGAAGGTGTTGGTTTCATTGTCCTTGTTGAAAATGACAGACCCCAGAGCCACAGAGCTACTTGTGTCCCGGGAGTGTCCTCAGTGGAAGCATGAGGTCACCTGTCTCTCTGTCCTGAAGATATTTCCCATAGTAGAGATGGCCTCCCCCCCAAGAAAATAGCTTGGAAAAGGACTTTATTAAACTTGGATCTGTGCAGTGGTGTGCTGGCGAAGGTCTGACTGCTGGCTCTTCAGAAATCCCAAGGAATACGTGATATATGTACATATGTTTATTATAAATTTTACTGATATAAAGGACGTGTAGCCCAAATTTTACTGATAACAACACAATGTACGAACTCTCGATGGTAAGTCCCAGGCGGTCAATTGATTCTCACAGAATGCTTCTGTTAATTTTTGATAAACTCTTGTAACTGTAGTTAACCTATGGTTGCAATTCAACCAAAATTTGAAATGGAGTTGCATTCCAGTCTATTAACTCTTTTCCCAATAAATTTATTGTCATTAAATCTGATATATCATCTACCGTTACACTCTTTCTCACTCTGCTATAAATATATTTGTTAAACTGAGGCCTTTCCCAGCTTCAGCACTTCAGTCTAGTCTGCACTGTTAGCATTTTGTCCATCACTTTTCTTAGTCTGGAAAGTCATAAAGGGGCCGGCCCCGTGGCCAAGCGGTTAAGTTCACGCACTCTACTTCGGTGGCCCAGAGTTTTGCAGGTTCCGATCCTGAGCGCGGACATGGCACCGCTCATCAGGCCATGCTGAGGTGGCGTCCCACAGACCAGAGCCAGAAGGTCCTACAACTAGAATATACAACTATGTCCTGGGGGGCTTTGGGGAGAAGAAGAAGAAGAAAGAAAAGAAGACAGGCAACAGATGTTAGGTCAGGTGCCAATCTTTAAAAAAAAAACAAAGAAAGTCAACAAAACAATAAATCAAGTCTTGGTTTGTGGTGTTTGCCCGTTCCTGTGTTGTAAATACTCCCACCCTGGCTGATTTCAAGTCACCAATGTAATTATCACCGAACACAGAGTGGGGAGGAGCTGTCAGAAGCCCACGTGATGTCAGTGTTCCACTATCCAGACACGATAGTTGTAGACAACCTCAAGAGAATAGATAATAGTGAAATGTAGTAAAATCACCAGGAAGTGATGAGTTTTGAGTATTATCTTTATTTTCATATATTTTATTTAATTGCAAATTTATACAATTTAATTTTTAATAATGACTGTTCCACAACTGGCTTGCAAAATTCCTGAAACATTAGCCACAGGCTCTTGCCAGCTGGGGTGAGCCCAGCTCTGGCGCACTGCTGGGCTTGTCTCCATCCAAAGGCATCCCGGGGACATCGTCAACAGAGGAGTCCCCAGGCCTGGAGAGACTGTGGTGAAGCCTTTTGCTCCTGGAAGGTTTGAGCTAGTTCGTGCCTTGGAGCACAGGAAGAAACTTGAAGCAATGACTGTCAAATTCAAGGGCAGGACACATCAACACGGCCAGTTTGACAAGGCCATTTTGGTTCCTCCATATTAAAATGGGAGATTGTTGTTTTTATTAATAAGTGCACAACAGACTTCCCTGGCCCTTGGCCCCAGCCCCTTCTGCACCCCACTCTGTGTCTGAGACTCCCCCTACTCATCGTGGTCAGTAGTTCCCTGTTTTCACCCCAGAGGAGCAGCCTTTCTTGTTAGATTTTTCCATCCCCGTGACAACTTGCTTGTCCTCTTTCCCAGGGAAAGACAGAACTTTCACTAAGGTCATTGATATCCTTGCACAAGCCAATGTCACAGGAAAAATGGTTTAAATTTAAAAGAGTGCAATGCCTGTTATACTCCTCTTCATCCTTTAAAACCCGACTCACACGACCCCTCCCTTCTGATTTCTCCCCTTCCAACAGTGCTATCGTATGACTTGTCCATATTCCTGTCATTACTTGTTCAAACAAGAGTGTGAATGTTTGTTTACTAATCAGTGCCCTTGACTAGGCTGTAAATTTTCCTTCAAGGACAAGGACTGTGTCTGTCTTGTATGCTATCGTGTGGCCAGTGGCCAGTGCAGGGTCCGGCACCCAGTGTATTCTCCATAAATATGTCAAATTTAAAAACCTGAATATATATTTAATGCCATGTGGCCTCCTGTCCTCGGAGATGATTTTGACCCAGTCCCTCCCTCAAGAAAGCTCTCCTTGGGGCCCCTTGCACTTCCTCTTTATTTCCCTAAACACATAGTTCCCACTTGGACCCCTGAATGTCAGAGCCAGAGGGGTCCTGAGGTCATTTGGTCACATCAACTTGTGCAGATGGGGAAACTGAGGCCCAAGGAAGGGCAGGGACTTGTTTAAGCTCACACGACTCATAAATAGGATGGAAACCAAGCCTTATGCCTCCTAGATTAGGATGCATCCTTTTTCTTTTTTTTTTTTTCTTTTTTCCTGAGGAAGATTGGCCCTGAGCTAACATCTGTGCCAGTCTTCCTCTCTTTTGTATGTAGGATGCCACCACAGCATGGCTTGATGAGCAGTGTATAGGTCCCCTCCGGGATCCAAACCGGTGAACCCCAGCAGGGTAAGCAGAGCACATGACCTTAACCACTACGCCAGCTGGCCGACCCCAGGGTTCATCCTATTAACTCCCTTCTTAGAGACAGGGAAACAGGCCTAGAGAGAGGAAGGTGAGCACAGATTCAGATAGCAGGTGAGGGGCAGAACCAGAGTCGCGGGAACCAGGGAATTCTCCTGGCCCGCGCAGATGTCCTCGGGACCTTCCCCTTCGTCTGGGGCCTGGAAATGAGTCTTGTGGGCGCCTCCTCCGGGCGCTCAGGGCCAGGGGTCAAGACAGCGGGCAGGTTCGGCGGGTCCCGGTCTTGGAGCCGACGGAGGAGTGCGCCCCTTTGTCCACCAGGGGGCAGCACAGAGCTGGGAGAGCGGGCCTCCCGCTGTCTCCGTCCGGGGACTGTTCATCCGCACTCGGGCCAGACGGGAAACCGAGGCCTCGGGAAAGGACAGGGACTTGCCGAGGTCACCGTGAGAGCCAGAGCCAAGGCCGACACTTGACCTGCGCCCCTGGACGCCAATCGGGAGCGTTCCCTGCGCGGCTGAAGGGGGCGGGGCGGGGCTGCTCCATCCCTTCCCCGCCGGCACAGCTCTGCACCTGCCCCTGGACACTGACCAGTGCTGAGCCACGCCCTGCCGGTCCCCGCTCCGTCCGGGGCCCCCACCCTCCCCGCGGCCCTCCTGTCATCTGCACGGGTCTTTGTGGTTTGGGAAACACCGTCCCACTCTCTGTGACCTGCTTCGTCTGCGTGGAGAGGGCGGGCCTGGGGTTAGACAGTCCCGCTCCAGCCAGACCAGCTACTCAGCCTCGGACCTGTGTTTGTGCCTCAGTTTCCTTATCTGTAAAGCAGACATTAGAGGAGTTTTCCCACAAATGAGATGGCACAGCACGCCCTCGGGAGCTGTCTGTCAGGACTGAAACCTGTGCCAGCGTCCTGGGGGGCATGAAACACCCTGCTGCTTACAGGCGACAGAACTGAGGCTCCGAGAGGCCAGGCCGTGAGCAACAACAAGGAAACTTTCTAGCTGAGCGCCAGCTATGACTGCCGGGCCATGACTCAGGGTGTGCGAAGCGGAACTTTCTTTTCCTTCAGTGCTGGCTTTTATCTAAGCTGGGGTGGGAGATGAATTTGTGCAGAGCTAAGGCGTGGGAGGCCTGTGTGTTTCCCAGCCAGGGGTCCTCCTGGGTCACCTCAGTGACACCGTTGTCCTTTTTGCTTTGAATGGCCCTTCTGGGGCCCACATGGCTCTCCATGTCCGGGTTATACTGGAGGAGGGCACTAGAGTCGTTCTGCTGGGTTGGGGGTCACACTGTGGTTTGGGGTCATTCTGGTCAGTCCCCCTCTGGGCTCTGGCTGCCATCTGCGGGGCCCTCTCAGGGTCTGTGATGTCTCTGCCCTCACCACTCGCTCCATCCTTCTGTTCCTTCCCGCCTGGGGAGGCCTCTGGTCTGCTGAACAGCCCACCTGCTTGTACCGGGCGGGGCACAAGTAGGAAAAGGGCAAAACACCAGGAGAGAAACAAGCACATCCATGACCTCAATACCTATTTCAGGAGCATCTCTTGTGGACCAAGCACTGCTCTAGGCCCGGGGGTGGCAGCTATGAGCAAGTGGACAGAGGCCTCCTCTCCAGGGAGCTGGAGGGGGCAGACAGCGATGGTCATACAGACTGCCGTTTATGGAGCCCTACTATGTGCCAGGCCCTGTGTCAGCTCATTCACTCCTTCCAACAACATAATGACATAAGTGCTGCTATTACACCTATTTCAGAGGTGAGGAAATAGAGGCACAGAGAGGGTCAGTAACTTACCCAAGCTGGTAGATAATTGGGGCGAGATTCTGACCTGGGCAGACTGAAAACTAAACAAGGTTATGGAGTAGAGAAGGGCCGGCTATGCGTCCAGCTGGGGAGGATGCTTACAGTGTTTCCTCGATGAGGAGGTGCCTCTGAGCCGAGACCTGCCTGATGATAAGAAGCAGCTGTGCCGAGATCTGGGGGTGAGCACTGCAGGCAGAGAGAACAGCAAGTGCAAAGGCCCTGAGATGGGAAAGAGCTTGACTTGTGAAGGGCTGGAAAGAAAGCCACTGTGGCGAGGAGGGTGGGAACGAAGGAGAGAGAGGCAGAGGGGCCGAAAGGTGGGGTGGAGGGGCCCATATTGGCAAGATAAAACTCTGTAATGGGTGTGCAACCATCTAGGCCTCTTCCCTTGAGCCAGGCAGGGCCAAGCCCTATGCCCATAAACCCCAAGAGGTCATTATCTCTTCACCCCACGGCAGCTGGGTCACCCGCTGCTGTGGCCTCTTCTAACCTCTTATTGGTCCTGGGACCCTGAAGACCATCCAGCTTCTGGGGTAAAGGGGCCAAGGGTGGGCTGGGTTGAAGGGCCTGGGCCCAGAGAAGTCTTTTTGCTGATGGGGTTCCAGGTGGGAGGTGCTAACCTTTGAGTGAGAGGCCCTGGGGACTGGCCCAGTGGTGGCAAAGCCATTTTGATTGGAGTCATTAAGATCGCCCAACCTTGATGGCCTGGACCTCAGCCAAGCTGTCCCACTGGCTCCCCTCCACTTCCTGGCCTGACCTCCCACTCCCCTCCGAGGCCACTAATTAGCCCTCCTCTTCTGCCCCCGTCAGGGAAGCAGCTCCTTCCAGAGACCACGCATTTCTCTTATACCTCCCGCCTCCCCAGGTCCTGGGGCTTCCGCCGGGGCCGGAGCAACCAAATTTCCCCATTTCCCAGGGCCTCCTGGGAATATGCAACAGATTAATTTCTTCCAGTCTTCTTCCTCCCTCCCTCCCTCCCTTCCTTCTCATCCATTCATTCATCTCATTCATATGCTTTGGGCATTCATCATTTGGCATCTGCCAAGCACTGGGGGCACAGAGGGGGTAGGACAGACGCTGAGGTCAAGGAGTGTATTATCCTGTGTGAGAACCAGGATGCGTGTGGTGGCAGGTAAACCTGGGAGTCATCCAGGAGGAGGTGATGTTCACGAATTGCCAAAGGCAGGAGGAGAGAGATTGAAGGACTCTTTCTGGAAACTGCCAGTTGTCCAGACAATGGTGAGAGGAGGGGCAGAGGTCAGATGGCGCAGGGTCTTGTGGACCGTGTTGGGGAGTTGGGTCTTTATTCCCTGGGCAGTGTGGAACCACCAAAAGTTCTAAACAAGGGTGTGATCAGATTTTCTTTTAAAAAGATCATTCTGGCACCTAAGAAGAAATACAAATAATAAACATATGAAAAATATAAATAATAATACATATATATATTACAAAAAATAAAAATACGTGTGAAAAAAGTTCAACTTCACTAGTAATCAAACAAATTAAAACAAAAGTAATTTTTTGGTTATTATCAAAAAGTGTGGTTTGCAATATCAAAACTTTGGAAATGACTAATCCACACACATCAGGCTTGTGCCCTTGTCCTCCCAGGTACTTGGGGGGGTGTGTTGGGGTCCTCTGAGCCACATGGTCGACAGGGGGCACGTTCAAAAGGAGTTGATTTTATTTGATGATGAGTGACTTTTTTTTTTTTTTGAGGAAGTTTAGCCCTGAGCTAACTACTGCCAATCTTCCTCTTTTTGCTGAGGAAGACTGGCCCTGAGCTAACATCCATGCCCATCTTCCTCTATTTTATACGTGGGACGCCTGCACAGCATGGCTTTTTGCCAAGTGGTGCCATGTCCACACCCAGGATCCAAACCCGTGGACCCTGGGCCACCGAGAAGCGGAACGTGCGAACTTAACTGCTGCGCCACCGGGCCGGCCCACGGACAGTTTAATAAGCAGACAGACAACACACTAGTGAACAGAATCAGGTAATTTCCGATAGTGACAGATGTCACAAAGAATGCACAGTGATGCGAGTGGAGGGCTAATTTAGCCTGAGTGGTCCAGGAGCCTTGCTGAGAAGGTGACTTCCGAGGGGCGACGTCCACGGACAAAGCCACTCTCGATGCTGTTAAGAAAGCATTTTAGTGGCAAGGAAAAATGCTCATGGTAGATGTTACACGGAAAAGTCGGGACACAAAACGATTTATGTAGTGTGAGTCCGGATTGTTTTTTAAAAAGTGTTTAAGTGTTAAAATAGATTAGAATAAGCTACATTAAAACATGTTGAGGGTGGGAATCCACAGGTGATTTTTTACTTTTTTCAAGCATTCCTCTATTTTCCCAATTTCCTGAAATTCACATGCTCAACCTGTGCAATATCCTGTCAGAGGCCAATCTGGGAGGTGGGGTCCTGTGGTGACCCAGACAGATGAGGCCCCTGCTTTCCTGGAACAGGTATGATTTTGTAAGTGGGAGAAATGAAACCCAGAGTAAAGGAGTAAAAAGATTTTTTTGTTGTTGAGGAAGATTGGCCCTGACCTAATACCTGTTGCCAATCTTCCTCTTTTTGCTTAAGGAAGATTGTTGCTAAGCTAACATCTGTGCCAATCTTCCTCTGTTTTGTATGTGGGACACCAGCACAGCATGGCTTGATGAGCAGTGTGTAGGTCCACGCCCGGGATCTGACCTGCAAACCCCAGGCCGTGAAAGCAGAGTGTGCGAACTTAACCACTCCGCCACCAGGCAGGCCCTGTGAAGTATTTTTTAAAAAGATGAGTAAAATTGCTCTGGTAGGTGCGCCAAGGAACCAGCTGGAAGCTTGGGGTCCAGGGAGCAGGCTGTCGCAGCAGCTGGGCAGACTAGGGTGTGGGACAGGGCTCACTTGAGGGGGAGCAGAAAGCCAGGGAACACCTCTCCATACCCATGTGTGCACTTGGGGAGTCCCTTCCCCTGTTCTGGCCTCAGTTTCCCCATCTGTTAAGTGAGAGGAGACGCTCGACGTGGTTTTTTGTGTGTTTCTTTGTTTTCAATAAGTCCCCGTTTCCCTCTCTCCCAGCTCCTGGCAGCCGCCCTTCAACTTCTGTCTCTCTGAATGTGACTTCTCCGGGCACCTCACGGAAGTGGATCATACAGTATTTGTCCTTTTGTGTCTAGCTTATTTCCCTCAGCGCAATGTCCTTAAGGTTCGTCCATGGTGTAGCCTGTATGGGAACTGTCTTCCTTTTTTAAGACTGAATAATATTCCACAGTACACATAGACATTAGGTGGTTTGAGCTTCCTTTAGCTCCAGCATTGCAGGATTCTCAGTGCCGACTCTGTCCTCCCATGGGGCCGACAGCTGCCTGGGGGGATGGGGACCCTGGATCCAGACAGGCTCTCCCTCCTGCCTGTGTCACCAGGCACCCTTCTCTGAACCCTGTGGCCTGGGGAGGCCCTTGGAAATGAAAGGCTTTGGCTAAATACTCACTGCCCTCTCTCTGGGGCTTCAGCAGCCAGGTCAGGGCCTGGGGCAGGGCAGGGGTGGGGGAGCTAATGACGGCCTGCTGGGGCCTCAGTCTCCCTGAGGCCTGTCCTGATTATAGGGAGCCCTGTGCTTCCTCTCCCTGGGGCCCGGGCCTGGCCTCGAAGCAGCCTCTGCAGGCCCAGCTGTCCTGGAGCAGCTGCAGAGAGAGGCGGGCTGAGGAATTTGGGGTAGCAGTTGCCAAAATGCATTGGCTTTAGGGTCTGGAACAGCAGACACCACTGGCTGTGAAGCCAATGGGCTCACGCATGGTTCTCATCTGGTGATAACTAGTAATAACGGCCACTGTGGCTTCAAGTTTTAATACGTTATTCACATGCCAAGCACTGGACACGAATGATCTCATTTCATCTCACACGGTCCTAGGAGGTTGGTATTGTTACCCCATTTTCCAGAGGAGCAAGCTGAGGCTTGGAGAGCCTTGGCTGGGACCACACAGCTGGGAAGTGGCCCGGCTGGAATTGGGCCCCTCTGTCCTGAAGCCTGATCTCTTATCCACTGGTTCTGCTACTGGATGGGACCTCCTCTGGTGAGCTTCTTGGTGGAGGGCAGATGAGGAAGCCGAGGGCACGGACATCTACGTGCCTCCCCTACATCGACCAGGGCAGCAGCTCTTGTAGCTGCTGGGGGTTCTGCCTCGAAACATTACGTGGAAGCCACTGCTGTGGTTCACCTTGTTTATTTTACAGATGGAGAAACTGAGGCCCTGAGAGGGGCAGAGAGCTGTCCAGGGTCCCTCGGACAGGGTCCATGGTCCTGCCTCCCAGCCATGCACTGTTTCTAGTGCCCACAGGGCCTCCTGCATCCTGTATGTGACCCACCCAGACAGGAGGAAACTCTGGGGCCCCATCTGCTGGGTACCCTGGGCCTGGCCCCCTCCTACAGTGACTGAAGGCAGGAGACGCAGAGGTGGCAGACAGTGGGTACAGAGAACAAGGCCTAGCCTGGCCCTCAGTTCTGACTCTGCTGCTGACTTGCCGTGTGGCCTGGGCAGCTCTATTCTCTCCAGGCCTCAGTTTCCCCATCTGTACAATGAGGGGGTGCTGAGAGTTGGGGCCTATAGGCACTGGGCGGGGAGGAGGAGTGGCTTTAGACAGGAGGTAACGCATGGATGGGGAGGAAAGGAGGAGCCTCAGGGCCTTGGCCCCATGCTCCTCCCGGAAACACCCCACTTTCAGCCGCCCACACTCCCACTGCTGCCAGGGGACGCCGCTTGGCCTGAGCGTGTCCAAGCCTCAGATGACATTTTTCTTGGTCCCCAAGGCTGCCCTGGGGCTGGTGGCTGCCCTTCCTCAGTTCCAAGACATCCCTTTCCCCCCAGGAAGGGTGCTGGCCTCATGGGGGCTTGGAGGAGGCTGACCTGGGGTGGGCTCTCTCACGGGAGTCGGCCTCCCCCACCCACGTGCGCTCACATCCTCACGTGCAAACGCATACGCACTCCTCCCACAGCGGGGACCCTCATAGGCCAAGAGGGGCCCAAGCAATTCTGATTTTTGAGGTTCTTCATAAGTTAAAAATGAAGAAATGAAGAAAGGCTGGTCACAATTGCGCTTTGTTTCATATGTTTTTATTTAATAAATTAGTATCTTTAACACACACACGTACTCACAAACACAATGTGATGCAATTGAGAGATTCATAAGCTAACTGCAGGAATTATAAAAGATATGCGTTCACAGTGCTGTGTGGTCTGGAGGTGGGATCTAAGTGTCAAATCGTATGATGAGCATGCTGCTCTTTCCATCTTGTACGTGATTCTCTGGGACTAGACATCCAGCCCCCTTTGAGTGTACCTTGTTTTCTAACATTTTATTACGAAAAATTTCCAGCGCCCAGAAAGGTTGAAAGAATTGTACAGTGAACACCCCAATCCTCACCGCCTGGAATCTACAATGAACATTGTGCATATTTGCTTTGCCACATACCCATCCCTCTTTCCATCCATCCATCCCTCCATCCATATCCATTCTTCCATCTGTTTGTCTCTCTATCTCGCCATCTATCCATCTCATTCTTCGATGCATTTTTGAGGCTTGTGAATGTGGGGCCTGGGCCAAATGGCACTCTCTTCTCTCCTTCTCCCTCACAGTAACAGGCCCTGCTGCACACATGTTCACACGCACACCCCTCGTGTAAAACCCCCATGTGCACACACCACATGTGATTTACCCATGTCCCCCAATTCACACACGTCGACTCCATACACATATCCACATGTATCCACATATGCAGACACCACGCACAATCACCTGTGCACACGCATATAAAGCTACACACTCACACACACACACACACACACACGGTGCCCACATGTGCATTCACGGCAGATCCCTGATGTCTGTGAAGGAAGCATCCAGAGACCTTTTAGGATCCTCAGACCTGTGACCCTTGTGAAGTCCATGCCAGGTCCTGGCTTATTCCCCCCTACTCATTTCTGGCAAATGTCAGGGGCTCCCCTGGAGTTCCCCACCCCGCGTGTCCCACCTTTTCCACCTTCACCACTGTCTTCTCTCACTTCCTAGCCACCTCCCACAAAGAAAACCTCCCACAAAGATTCCCTCTGGAGTGTTACTACATATGGGTACAAAGCCCACAGGGCTGTCACTTCAGGAGGGCAGAGACCCCGTTGGCCTTGTTCACACCATATCCCCAGCACCTGGCACGCAGCAGTTTCTCTCTAAGTGTTGGCTGAAAAAGGAACAAAAGTGGCATAGGAGTGCATACACCGGGCAGCCTCGGGGACACCCCTGTCACACATGTTTACATCCAAACATGCACAACACACGGTGGGTACATCTACGCTCACACGTGCATCACACGTGTGTCTACACACATGTGAACATGCACTGCATGCACACACCTGTATGCCCATCTCCATACTGTACAGATGGAGTCAATTGCGGGACCTGGGGTTCTTTCCTAAAGTCTGGGTTGCCTAAGGCCACTGTGAGCTCGTCTGCTGGAGTGTGAGCTCTAGATGTGGCCCCAGGACCACGAGCTCAGGGCTCCTGGCTTGGCCCTGTACACCTGGGTGGCAGAGGTTAAGAGTGCCAGCTGTGGAGTCCAGCAAAACCTGGGTTCCATCCTCGCCCTGCACATAACCACGTGCACGTTCCACATCCAGTCTACGTGCACATCACCCAACTTCTCAGAGCATCAATTTCCTTATGTGTCAAATGGGGAAAATAGTTTTCACCTTAAAAGCATCTTACAGGAGATGCTATTAGCAGGGTGCCTGGCAAGTTGTAAGCACTTAAAAATAGTTGCTGTGGATATTACTATTGTTGTTTCTTCAGCCTTTGCCCCAAACTCGCATGCACACTTTGGGAGGAGGGTGGCCTCGCTGGGGGGCTGTGTATGGGGAGAACGGGCAGATGGTGCCTACGTGGATGCCTCTCTCCAGATGCTCCCCCAATCCCAAACCCTCATTATCCCACATGCATATTCATAAGGGACAGCCTCAGCCCTCTCTGTAAATGGGTCAGAAGCAGGAAGTGGAGGCCAGTGCCAAGAGCAAGGCCAAGGGGACGGGAGGCTGAAAGCCAGAGTGCATCTGAGTCCCCATGGACGGCAGGATGGTAAGGGATAGGGCAAGAATGAACTGGGGGTGTTGGCGGGCCCTGGGGGCTTGAGCAGGGAATCGTTCCCATATTGCAGATTTGAAAGCTGAGGCCCAATGAGATCAGATTAGAGAACCCTTGGAGTGAGTGGCCCAAGAAGCCAGAGCCTACTTCCTCTGGGACCTGGGGAGTTGAGCATCTGTCTGGGCTGGGTGACAGGCACAGGGGGCTGGACCAAAGGACCCCTGCATGATTCTCTCCGTGGACATAGTTTACATGACGTGACATAGTTGGAAGGGCTGTGGTGACCCTGAATCCCAACCCTCCAGCGAGGCTCAGAGAGGTTGGGTGACTTGCCAAGATCCGGGGGCTGGGGAGGGACTGACTGTGACCTTGCCTTTGGAGGTGTGAGAGAGAGTGATTCTGGCTCCATGCTGGAGGTTCAAGACTTGGGAGAAAGGCGGGTGGTCTGGTCTGGACACTGAGCAATGAAGCCTCTTTATCACCTCCTCGTTTCATCTCCTCAATAATCCCCTGAGATAGCTGGGGCAAAAATGACTATCTCCATTTCACAGATGAGAAGCGTGAGGCTGAAAGAGCAACAGTCACCAGGACAAGGGCACACCGTGAGTCATCTGCAGAGTCTGCCCCCCTGCGTGTGGTGACATGGGGACCAGAGAGCCCAGCTTGCCTCGGTCTTGGGTGGGGGAGGCCAGGACAATGGCAGCATGTCACTCTGCTCTGGAAAATTTCAATCTAAAACCAGGAGGCCGTCTTTTACACTCGGAGTTATGTTAACCCCTCGCTCCGTTCAGATCACTGCCTTTTTCTTGGAACGCTTTCTCGAGGCTCCCAACTGCTCTGGGAGGTTAAGCAGGATAACCACCCCCATCTCTGGGGGGGGGGATGGAGGGACAGAGAGGGGAAGTGGCCCCCCCCCAGGACGGCAGAGGGTGTGAGAGGCTGGGACAGAGCAAGAGTCTCAGGTGTTGCTCATCTCTTCTTGGGCACTTTCTCTGGACCAGGTCATGGGAAAGGGAGGTGTTGACGGATGGAAAATTCAGCTCATGGGGCAGAAGTGTCAAAAGGAGCTGACCCCTGGGGTGGGGGGCTGTGAGACAGGCTCACCGCAACTGCTGGGTGGCATTCCAGGCACGGAGGGTTGCTGGGTAGAAGGTGACATGTAGGGGCAGGTTTTAGATCAGACTGTCAGTCACAGCAGAACGAGGAACCTGGGCTTGTGGTAAAAGTTCAGACATTCATTCATCAAACGTTTACGCCAGGCCCCGTGCTATACCCAGGGCAGGGGAGGGAGCAGCCAGAGGTGAATCAGACAGTCCTTGGGCGGCTCACAGCCTCCTAAGGGTCTCAGACTTGGGAAGGACTGAACACATTATTGGACAGCAAAAGAGGGGGACTGGGTATTGCCGCCTCCACTTTCCAGGAGTGGCAGTGGAATGTCAGGGACGGGCCTTGCATTCTGAGATCAAGGCCAGATCGGTGGTCCTCTAGCTCTGCCTTCTGAGCCGTGTGTCCTTGAGCAACAATAACAGCAACGACAGTAGTCACAGCTCAGTTTATGTCTAGCACGTCACTGTGCTTCTCTGAGCCTCAGTGTCCTCATCTGCAAATTGGGGCGGGGTAGGGAATTAACCTACTTCTCAGGGTTATTGTGGGGGCTTGGATGGGACCATGCAGGTGACAGGGTTTGGTCCGTGCTCAAGCTTTGTGGTAACTTTACTTATTTGTGAGGCCATAACGGAGGCCCATGTTGAAACACAGAGAAACTGGAGGATACTCATTCCTAAGGGGGCCAAGCAGTGGTTTGGGGTGGTGGTTCTCTTCACCAAGAAGACATGGCATGTGAGCAAGGCTTCGATGGCTAGGAAAGGGAACAAGGAGAAGAAGGGCTTTCCAGGGAGAGGTATCCTGTGGGCCAGTGTGGAGGGAGGAAACTGTAGGATATGTTTCTAGAACAGTCCTGGCACAATTAATGGCTAAGCCTGGCCCCATTAATTATGAATCACCCAAGGATGCAGTCAGGCTGGATCTTTGGCCCCGGGGTCAGCTGCGAGGCACCCAGACTTCCTTCCCTAACATTATCCTGTCGAGGGCTGAGCTAGGAGAGGGCTAGAGGGGGACAGAGACTAATTACAGAGCCCGCCCCTGGGTCTCTTCCACCTACCCCTGCGGGATGGGCTGCCAGGAATGTGACACACCCACCCCTTCTGATCCCCTTAGCTGGGGCCCAGAGTTAGGGCATCCGTGGGGAGCAATGAGCCACCAAGTAGGGTGGCTCGGGGGAGCACGTGGCCCAAGACAGCAGTCAGTAGGGCTTGAGGAGCAGGTGGATGGAGGGGAGAACAGGAAAAGAGTGCTGAGGAGTCTCAGGAGAAACAGGGACGACAGGGAGCTCACATTCGTCAAGCATCTACCACGTGTTGTAACAGCCCTATAATGTAGGCATCCTCACTTTAGAGATGGGGAAACTGAGGCTCAGAGAGGCGAAGTGGCTTGTCCGTTTCTTTCTCCAATTATTCATTATTCAACACCTGCGCCTTGGGCAGAGACTCTACGTCAAGCGCCGAGTCAGGGGTGACTATCTCTTGGATTCTGCCCCCTGAAGTGGGGTAACAGCGTTACGAGCTCAAGCTGTGGCCTGGCGAACCCAGGCGTCACCATTTCCAAACCCTCACTTTGGACCAGGACACGAGCCTGGGCCAGAGTTGGGACCACTTGCGCGGGTCTCGTGGCCGCGGGGATCCCAGGCACCCCGACTTCCCCGACGGGTCCCGCCCATGCACCTGCTCCAGGTGAGTCCCGGGAGGCCCGGAGCGTCGCCGGAAAGTGACCGGCGGCTTCGGCAGGTGGGGCGGGGCGGGGCGGGGGCGGGGCCAGGCGGGGCGGGGCTGGGGGCGGGGCCAGGCGGGGCCCGGCGGGGCGGCAGGAGCCCTAGCAGACCGCGCGCCCCGCGCCCCGCGCCCCGCGCCGCCGCCGCCATGGGGGCCTGCCTGGGCGCCTGCTCCCTGCTCAGCTGCGTGAGTCCAGCCCCGCGTCCGCCCCGCGCCGCCGCCGCCTTCTTCCTTCCTGCGCTTGTGTCCCGTCTTCTTCCTCCAAATAGTTTCTTCTTTTTCCTTCCTCCAAACTTGTCTTTCTGAACCCGCAGCCCCCTCCTCGCCCCTCGGGTCCCCCCTCCCTCGGGCCCCGTCCCCGTCCCCGTCCCGGGCCTGCGGGCGCCGGCGACAGCTGGTGTCCCGGGCTCGGGTTACCGCGGGGGAGGGGTTGGGGCGCGCCCGGGCGGGGGAGGGGAGTGCCCTCGGCCGGCGCCCCTACGGGGAGCTGGGGAGACTGAGGCTCCGAGCCCGGGGTGGGAGTGGGCGCTGTGGCTTCACTTCGTCCAACTTGGGGACACCCGCGCCGTGCGCCTCCCATTTCTCTCCCGGACGCTCTGACTCTTTGTGTGGGCTGCCTGCTCCCCGTCTCTCTCCGCCGTGTGTCCTTCTTTGTCCCTCTGGCAGTCTGTCCGTCAGTCTGTCTGTCCCTGTTCGTCTGCCTCCGTTTGTCCATTTGTATTTGTCTGATGGCTGTCCCTGTCTGTTCGTTTGTCCGACTGTCTTTGTTCATCCGTCGCTTCTCCATCTGTCGTTGTCTGTCTATGGTTCGGTGTCTGTCCGTCTGTCCGCCCGTCCAGTCTGTCTGTCTCTCTGCGTCCGTGTGTCTGCCTCATTCAGTCTGGCTCAGGCTAACTCCTGGCCACTTCCCCAGCGAGCCCCAGACACTTCCCCTCTGGGCCCCGGAGCCACAGTGCGGGGTGTGGAGGAAGCCCCTTGCGCCTTTCTAAGCCGCCCTCCGTGCGGTGGGTGCGGGTGCCGCCCGGGCCCAGCTCTGGCTTGAAAAACCCAGGAATTGAGGGAGGCTGGGGTCCGTGGGGGGAGGGAGTACCTGGTCGCCTGGGCTCGGGGACCTGGGGGGCAGCCAGCACCGGGGAGGAGTTTCGGCCAGACCCTGGCGGAGGCCCCTTCTCCTTCCCTCTTCCCCTCATTAAACCCGAGCTTCGTTCAGGCAGCCCCCTCCCCCTTTGCCCCGAACAAAGAGGAGCAGAGAGGAAGAGGGGCGTCTGGTGGCTGCCGGCTGCCGAATCCCAGGACTTACTTTCCTTTGTCTCTGAGTTGTGTGTGTGTGTGTGTGTGTGTGTTAGGAGGCTGGTGTCGAGGCGCGAGCTGGGGCATCTAGAGATTGACTTTACAGCCATTTTCTGAGAATGCTGCGTTGTCTGCCCAGAGGCTGTACAGAGGGTCCCTGGACAGAACTCTTGTCCTCTCTGGGCCTCCATTTCCCCATCTGTGAAGTGCGTGCATGTGTGTGTGTGTGTGTGTGTGTGTGTCCCCGAGTGTCTGTGTGTCTGTGTAGGAATCAAGAGCTGGTCCCTGAGATCCCGCCCCGAAACCAAGGTTTGGGCTGCGTCTGCCCAGGAAGGGTTTGCTTCCTGGTGAGGAGGGAGAGCTTTCTGGTTGTTGACCAGATGTCCATCTGACTGGGCTGGTCTGGGCGTGGGGGGTGTTGAGAGAAGACCTGCCAGTCCCCTGGGCCTCTGTCTCTCCCTCTGCCTCCCTTGTAATGCTGTTGGGAAGACTGGAAAGTGCCCTGCCCCGTTCCTGGCATATAGCGAGTGCTCCAAATGGGAGCTATTGTTATCATCTTTGAAAGGTGGGTGGAGAGTTCCCTCTGGAGCCAAGTGCTGGTTTCTGAGTCATAGAATCCTACAGTGCTGAGACCGGAAGGCACCTGACAGGTCTTCTCAAACCCTCGTGAGATGAGGAACCTGTAGCCCAGAGAGGTTAGCTGACTTGCCTAAGGTTGCACAGTGAAAGCATGGGGAACCGTACAGTCAGGATTAAAATCTGATTCCTGGTCCAGACTTCTTGCCCACACCTGCCCTCCCTCCACATCTTGGGTGCCTGGGGACAGGGCTGGCCCAAGGTAGAATTGGGAGGTTCACTTAGTGGGAGGCTAGTGTCTGCAAGGGACCTGCCCCTCCTTTCAGTGGCCTCCCCTTGGGGCTCTGACCTCTGACATTTACTGAGCACCTACTGCCTGCCAGGCACTGTTGCCAGCCCCTCACCCCTGCCATCTCATTGGTTCTCCCCCCAGCCTTGTGACATACTTATCCTACTTTGCAGATAATGATACCAACAATAGCCACTTTTACTGCATCCTTACCACGCACCCAGTGGTGGCACAGGCCCAGCACTGCAGTGAGCACTTTATATGCGTCCTTCCATTTAATCCTCACAGCAACTGCAGTGAGCCAGTTAATATTCCCACTTCACAGATGAGGAAACTGGATCAGAGAGGGAAAGTGATTTCCTCACAGCCACACAGTATTAAGTGGTGTAGTTGGGCGCTACTGGCCACCAATAACAACCTGTTTCCATAAAGACTTGCCCTATAGAAGTGATGTTCTAAAGGGGGTTCCCAGGCATTTTTAGGGGGAAAGTTTGGGGGTACATACGTCGGTGGGGAAAACTTTTATACCCTCCCAGCTGTGACGTATTTGCATCTGCCTGTCGTAGCGCTCTGAGTCAGCGTTTGTACTGGGCTGAAGGTGAGTCCTGGCTGGGAGGAGATAAGATGGGCCCCTGGTGGGATGGGAGGCACCGGGCAGG
Source organism: Equus przewalskii (assembly GCF_037783145.1). NCBI lineage: Eukaryota > Metazoa > Chordata > Mammalia > Perissodactyla > Equidae > Equus > Equus przewalskii. The sequence continues at coordinate 25,043,489 of NC_091832.1, read as the reverse complement.
CCAGCACATGAGTTGGACGGTCAGTAAATACTTAGGGAGGGCCTTCTGCATGCGAGGGAGTGTGAAGGGCCTTTGGGTCAGCCTGAAATGGACTCGGATCCTGGCTGGGCCCCCTCTCGGCTGCGTGACTGGGGGCCGTCCCATCGCCTCTCTCCTTGTCTGTGAAGGGGGCAGAACAGTGGATCAGTGCCTGTCGGCCTCCCTCGGTTTTCTCCAGCACTAGAGGGATTGTTTTCATCAGTGGGGTGTTTGGAAATTAAATAAGACTGCCATCGATGAGTTAGCGGGCCCTTGGTGCAGACAGACTTGAGCTCAAATCCCACCTCCTCAGCTTACTTGCTGTGTGACGTTGGTCGTGTCACCTCTCTGAGTCTCAGTTTCCCCATTTGTAAGTGGCCCCTGTCTCTCAGCACGTCGTGAGGAGTGGCTGGGGCTGAGATGAGCATGCCCGCACCCTTACTGCGAAGCTGCCAAGCTGTGGCCCTCCGCAAACAGAGTTCTCAGTTGCTCTCGACTCTTTCAAGGGCGTGGTGCAGCCGGTGAAACCCAGGGCTGTCCCCTTCTAGAGCCTGGACTCCAGCCGCTTTACTGTCCTGCCCAGGAGCCCATTTCTGGATGAGGAAACTGAGTCCCACGTAGGGGAAAGGAGACTTGTCTGAGGTCTGACTGCCAGTTGGTGGCAGAGCCAAGACCAGGCGCTCTGTTCTTAGTGCTGCGAGGGGGGAGGCAGGCAATGTGCGCTGAGTAGCTTGGGGCTGACCTCTTCTCTCTGCGGTTTGTTGGTCCTGGGCTGGCTCAGCCAGTCGGGGAGGTGTTCATGAAGTCTGCAAGCGCCATCCCATCCTTGCTGGCACCCGTTTTCTGTTTAACGGAGGCAAAATGTGCATTGCATAAAATGGACTATTTTAAGTCTTTGTTTTGTTTTCCAGGAGCTTGTAGTTTATTTTAGGAGACATGATACATATATATATTAAAAATGGATGTCTAACAAATACACCCCTAGTGAGATCGATCCCAATGAGTGGTATTGTCAGAAAGGCGTAAATGTTGGGCGAAGCGCCCCAGGAGAACTCTAGAATCGGTCTCTTCCTTGGTATCAGTTCTCTGGGTCACTGGAAACGGCCCCTGACTCTCTCTCCCTGTTCCTGAAGCTCCCGCATGCCACTCTCTTGGTCTGTCTTCCTTTCTGTGGCCCAGTGATATTTCTAAACTGCAAATCTATGTCATGCCTCCCCTTTAGCAATTGTTCCCCGTTGCCTTCAGGATAAAGTCCAGACTCCTTGGCGTGGCCGGCGGGGACCTTGGCCATCTCTCCATCACCACTCCAGCTTCCTTTCTTGCCCAGCTACCCTGAAAATGCAGAATTCCTTACAGCTTGACAGGTCTTATTTCCTCTGTAGGAATACCCTTCCCTTCCTTACTTAGCTAACTTCCTACTCTTCCCGGAAAACTCCTTGCCCCCTCCTTTTTTTAGTTATAAAATATACGTAACATAAAATGTAACATTTTAAGCATTTTTAACTACAGTTCAGTGGCATTAAGCACATTCACAGTGTTGTGCAACCATCGCCACCATCCGTCTCTAGAACTTTTCTATCTTCCCCAACTGAAGCTCCTCCAGGTTAAATTATAACTCCCCCTCCCTTCCCCCTAGCCCCTGGGAACCACCATTCTACTTCCTGTCTCTATGAATTTGACCTCTCTAGGTACCCAAGGTAAGTGGAATCAGATGGTATTTATCTTTCTGTGCCTGGCTTATTTGACTTGGCACAGTGTCCTCAAGGTTCATCCATGTTGCAGTGTGTATGAGAATTTCCTTCCTTTTTAAGGCTGAATAATATTCCAGTGGACATATAGACCACATTTTGTTTATCCATTCATCGGTCCATGGACGCTTGGGTTGCTTCCGCCTTTTGGCTGTTGTGAATAATGCTGCACTGACCGTGGGTGCACAAATATCTGTTTGGGTCCTTGCATTCAGTTCTTTTGAGTAATACCCAGAAGTGGAGGGCTAGTGTGTTTTAAACAAAGCAACTTTAAACTGTGGCCCTAGGCCTTAGCCACCGCCCACCCCCCCTCCCCACCCGCCGCCAGCCCAGTGCCCGGGGAGTGGTTCTAAGAACCTGGGTCCTGGCTCTAGGGATAACCGGGAGAGAGTGTGAGTGACTCAGTGACAATGTGTTCCCACCACGCCAAACCATGCACAGCTCCAGAGCTGTCCAGCTCTCCTTGGGAGGTAGTGAGCTCCTTGTCGTTGGCCGTGTGCAAGCAGCAGGTGGCCAGCTGCCTTCTGGGTACTTCTTCATCAGAGAGAGGCTGGACCAGTTGAATGCCAAGGAATCTTGCAGCTTTAAGACTCTGAGACCCAGGGCTTCCTAAGTTTGGAGTTCTCCCTTCCAAGATCCTGGCTGGCGCTCAGATTCGGCCACTCTCAGTGTTCTGGTGCTTTTCCGTGGCTGCCTTTCCCCGAGTGCCTTTGGGGGTGGGGTGGTGATTGTCATGTTCGTGCAGGCACGGTTTCGTGCCTGCCTGGGCTTTCCTGTTGCATCATAGGCGTCAGTCCCTATTGCTCTGCAGCAGAGTGACTTTCATCTTCCTGCCTCTAACATTCCCAGGAGTAAATGGGCCACCGCGTGCCCTGGGGTTGGGCCTTTGGGTTATTTGCAGTTTCTTCATATTCTAATAAGCTCATAAAGCCTAAAGCTTTATGCCTATTTTAGTTTTTTTCTTAATTCAAAACTTTTATGTTTTAATAGCAAGAGCAACTTGACTGGGGTATAATTTATATTTGATTGTATTTGGTTACACGTGCTCATTTAAGTGTGACATGTATACTGCTCCATTCAGCAGAGACCCCTCCCAGGGGAGTTCCAGGAGGTATTGATGGCCGTTTAGTTATCTTCCGCTTTCGCCTTCGTTGCCCTGGTGTGAACAGTGCCACAGTGAACTTCGTGGGTATGTGCGTGTGCGCGTGAATGCACTTACTCCCGCAGGCTGGTGCTTCTGTAGGAAGAGGTTCTTGCCGGAGCGATCCCCAGAGGTGGAGGGCCTGGGTCAGAACGTATGGCCAATTCCAAGGATGCTCTGGAAGCGGCTGGGGGCTGCTGTGTGTTTTTCTCTCCCTGACCTGGCCTCTCTGTGTCAGCCAGGCCCTTGGAAATCCTGAGGCCTCAGGTCTCAGGACTACCTGGATTTTGATCTCTAGGAGCCAGAGTGAATTGAAAGGCCAGGCTCGCTGACTGCAGTGGGGCAGCTTTTCTTGTGTCTCAAATGCAAGTGGTAACAAGCCAGACCCAGGCACTTGGGCCCCTGGTTCCCGGGATCAGTGCCTGTCGGCCTCCCTCGGTTTTCTCCAGCACTGGAGGGATTGTTTTCATCAGTGGGGTGTTTGGAAATTAAATAAGACTGCCATCGATGAGTTAGCGGGCCCTTGGTGCAGACAGACTTGAGCTCAAATCCCACCTCCTCAGCTTACTTGCTGTGTGACGTTGGTCGTGTCACCTCTCTGAGTCTCAGTTTCCCCATTTGTAAATGGGAGGTTATAACACACTTACTTTATAGTGTCAGTGAAGCTTAATGTCGATAAGGTGCTTACTACAGTGCGTGGGACTAGGTGACTCTTTATGAAGAGAAGCTGTCTGTCATTACTTGAATCTCAGCACTGCCGTCCACTTGCTGTGTGACTTCTGGCAAGTTTCTTAACCTCTCTGATCTCAGTTTGCTCCTCTGTAGAATGGGGCTAAGAGCCTGCTCTGTCTGATAACCAGAATGCTCTTTATGGTTTACAGAACACTTCTGGCATTTGCTTATCTCCTCATCCCCAGAAAGCGGCCATGGAGAGGAGTAGGGCTTGGGGTGGGGGCTCAGAGATGTAGCCAGTTGTTGCTGGCTGGGTGGACTATTAGGATTTGGACCACGAGGGAAAATTTCATTCTGCAAGCATTTCTTTTAGCCTCCATGTTGTACTTGGCTTTGTGGGTGAGAGAGATGGGTGAACAGGAGCATTTCCAGGATCCTTTCCCGTCTGGGGAGAAGTGGTGGCGAGACAGGAGACAGCCACACCTCAAGCAGAGGGCGCTGGACGCCGTGTGAGCAGTCCAGGAAGCAGGGCGCAGGGTTCCCGAGGAGCAGGGGCCCCTTTGGCCTGCCATCCCCCAGGTGGTCATTGAGGGTGAGGCTGTCCCCATCCGTCCTGCTTCAGGCCCTCGAGTGGACGCCCACTGCTCCAGACCATCGCCAGCTCCTGCACGTGGCCGCCGGCCCTGCCAGCCTGGCTGCAGGGCCTTCTCGCTGTTTCTCCAGCGCCCGGCTTGTGCAGAGCCGCCTTGGGCGCTGTGCCCTCTGCCTGGGACGCTCTTTCCTCCCCTGGGTCTGGCAAGTGCTTCCTCATTCTCCAGCTCTCGGCTTAAATGTCACTTCTTCAAGGAGGTGACCCGCCACCCCCAGTCTGATGTGGCCCCGTCAGTTACTCTCATGCCAGCATATATGTCTTGGCACGTCCTCACCATGAGGGGTGATGCCGTGTTGAGTGTCTTTCCTGCCCCTGGAGGCACTGGGAGGGCGGGGCCCGTGTCCTTCTTGCTCCCCAGACTCTTCAATACCTGGGGGAGGAGTTGGGCTCTTTCGGGGCCGGTAAACAGTTGACCAGATGGACCCGGATGTGAGCCTGTTTTCTCAAAGGCTGGGCCGTGGACCCGGCTCCCAGAAGGTGTCTCCTTTCGGGATGCCACCCATGAATGGTGTGGCATCACCAGCCCCTAAGTGATGTCAGCCAGCCCCAGGGAGGGGAGGGGCTGACGCCAGCTGGGGCAGAGGAGCCCGGAGGGGAAGGGTGAGCCCACCGCTGCCATCGAAAGCCCCGGAGTGGGAGATCACAGCCGCTCACAGTCCTTCATTCCATTGACTCAGCAGATGTCTACATGCACCTGCTGTTTCTAGAGCTCCAATGCTGGTCCTGCTGGAGCTTACATGCTAGAAATAAAATGTAAAGCCAGTCAGATGATAGGAGCTCCTGGGGAGAAAAACTAAGCAAGGAAGGGAGGAGCGAGCCTGAGGGATTACAGGTTAAAATTCCTGTTTCATCCCTACAACTGCCACATGATAAGTAGGAGCTGTTATGATTCCCATTTTATGGAAGAGGATATTGAGGTTCAGAGAGGTTGAGTGAGTTGTGTAAGGTCACACAGATAATCAGTGACAGAGCTGAATTTTTTAAGAAGTTTTTTTACCACCCTGACCTCCTCTAAGTAAGTGTCACTCCAGCTTTCTCTCTCTGAAGTTCCTCTCTCTTCCTAATACCTGTGATAGATCCAGCTTTGAATCGGGGTTCCGTTCTTACTGGCTCTGTGACCCTGTGTGACCCAGCCTCTTTGAGGCTTGGTTCCCTCAGCCTCCCCTTCGGGCTTGAAAGTTCGATGGGGTGACGCCTGGGGACGAGGTGTGCCCCGGCCCGGCGCGGGGCGGGTGGTACAGGCGGGCTCCGTGCAGATTTGGAGACATGGCAGGGGCCGGGGTGGGTGCTGCGGGCTCGGGCGGGACGTGGGCCCGGGAGAGGAGGCAGAGTGAGTGCCGTCCCCCGCCCCCCGCAGGCGTCCTGCCTCTGCGGCTCTGCCCCCTGCATCCTGTGCGCCTGCTGCCCCGCCAGCCGCAACTCCACCGTGAGCCGCCTGATCTTCACCGTCTTCCTCTTCCTGGGGGTGCTGGTGTCCATCATCATGCTGAGTCCCGGCGTGGAGAGTCAGCTCTACAAGGTGAGCGGCCCTGGCGGAGGCGCGGTGCCGGGCCTCTGGGGAAGGCTCAGCCGCTCCAGGCTCGGGGGGCCCAGGCTTGGGGTCCCAGCTAATCAGGAGGAGGTGGGCAGGGGTGGCCCAAGGTTGGCGATGGGGGTTGTTTCTTCGTGTGGGGAGGAGGATGTGGCCGCACACGGGGATTCGGTGTCTCGTAAGCCAAGCTCCCCTTGGGAAATCTTATTAATCATTATTGCCCCCCGACACTGGCCCAGGGCGTGCTCTCCCCGCTTTGATGCGCATGCCCAGTTTGGGACCCCCTAATGTCGCTTCATCAGTGTTTCATAGCCTGGCACAGACCAGGGGGACATTCAGGCCAGTGGCTCCACATTTTAGTGCATAGAGGTGTGAATCCCCTGGGGAGTTGGCTAGACGTGCAGATTCTCAGACCCCCTGGGAGACTGAGTCTGTGGGAGAGTGGCCCTGGCCTCTCGGCTTTCCCCAGGCGTCTGCAGGATGGGGGTGGGCGGAGAACTTTGGGGAGCCCTGCTTTAGACGGTGGGGGGCGTTCCAGAGGCTGTGGGCGGCCGACAGGGAGATAAGCAGATGGTAGCGAGGTGGAACTGGACGGCTGTCGCTGGGGGCTCCCTCACAGGACTTCAGCCGCGGAGGTGGCCGCGAGTGGACGTGGCGCGGGAGGCTGGGGCTCTGTCCTGGCCCGGCCCCTTGGGGCCTCCCTCCTGGGTTCCGGGTGGTCTGGGACTCCCTCCTGGGTTCCGGGTGGTCTGGGCCTGCCTCCTGGGTTCTGGGTGGGCGGGGCCTTCCTTCCTCCCTCCCTCCCTCCATTCCTCCCTCCATTCCTCCCTCCATCCCTCCTGGGTACCGGGTGGTCTGGGGCCTCCCTGCTGGATCCCGGGTGGGCGGGACCTCCCTCCTGGAGTCCGGGTGGGCGGGGCCTGCCTCCCTCCTGGGTTCTGGGTGGGCGGGGCCTCCCTCCTGGGTCCCGGGTGGGCGGGGCCTCTGAGCTGCTCTGTCTGTCTCCGCAGCTGCCCTGGGTGTGTGAGGACGGGGTCGGGACCCCCGTCGGCCTGCAGGGCCACATCGACTGTGGCTCCCTGCTCGGCTACCGCGCCGTCTACCGCATGTCCTTCGCCACGGCCGCCTTTTTCTTCCTTTTCACCCTGCTCATGATCTGCGTGCGCAGCAGCCGGGACCCCAGGGCAGCCATCCAGAACGGGTGAGGGGGGCCTCCCCTGCCCCGCGGGACCCTCCCGCAGTGGTTTTCCCCCTTCTCTGCTGTCTCCAGACCCTACCCTCCGACTCAGGAGCCCCTGAAGCCAGAGGGCACAACACAGAGATCAGCTCGTTTAGTTATTCCCGTTTCTCAGATGAGGAAATAGTGCTCAGAAAGGGCAACAACATGCCTAAGGCCACACAGCACTTTAGTGACATGGCTGGGGCTAAACCCCAGTGAGGATCCTGGCCCCTAATTGGTCCTTCCCGCTGCCCCTCAGGGCTTTTTCTAGGGCCAGGACAGACTTTCTGTGTCCATCAGACCATCAGAAAGTCCCTCTTCATCTCTCTCAGTGCCTGTTCTTTGGGGGTGTGGTTCTGGGGGTCAGGCCTGTTCCCTTCCCCCACTCAGCTCTCTTGTCTGTGCTGCTTACCGCCCCCACAGGTTTTGGTTCTTTAAGTTCCTGGTCCTGGTGGGCATCACTGTGGGCGCCTTCTACATCCCTGATGGCTCTTTCTCCAACAGTAGGTGGCCTTGGTGGGGAGGGCTGGGGGCCACCAAGAGGGAGGTGGGGTCCCCAGAGCGGGGAGCCCTGGTGGGGCGTCTCTTTGCCCTGGCACATGGACCCTGGCTGCTGGCTGGGTCCTCCCCCGCCACCCGGGAGACAGCCCTCTGGTGCTTGGCCACATGGCCTTTGGGGACTTGGGTTGGGGGAACCTCCCTCACCCCTGACCCCTGCCCTGCCACATCGCATCTTGGTACATGGCTGGCAGCTCCCTGAGGAAAGGGTTGTGCCTCCTCTGAGTGTCCCCAATGCAGGATGTGGCACAAATGATTGTTGAATGAATAAATGTGTGTGTGAAGGGGAGACCCTGGGAGTGTGCCTGCCCCAGGAGTCCCGGGGGAGCCAGGTGGGGTCACGGCTCTGTCGCTCAGGCGGCTGCCCTGCTGACCTCCTTGCTGCCCTCCCGCCACCCAGTCTGGTTCTACTTTGGTGTCGTGGGCTCCTTCCTCTTCATCCTCATCCAGTTGGTGCTGTTCATCGACTTCGCACACTCCTGGAACCAGCGGTGGCTGGGCAAGGCCGAGGAACGCGACTCGCGCGCCTGGTACGCAGGTCAGTGCCGCCCGACCGGCTGGCCTCCGTGTGGGGCCGGGTGACCTGGGGCATCGACGGGTCCCTGAAGCTGGATGAGGGCCTGGAGGGCATCCGACCAGCCCCCGCCTTAGGGCAGGCATTGAATGTCCAGGGCAGACGGAGGGCAGGGGGTGTGTGGGCGGGGCCGCCACCCTGGGGCACTTCAGGGGGATGGGCTGAGCTGGACTGGGGAGCCCTGGACGAGTCTAGTGCAGCGACTCCTGCAGACGGGGCTGCGCGGCCAGACCAGACTTCAGGTGACACCCGGTCCTTGAAACCCCAGGGGCAGAGGGAGTCCCGTTGGGTTCTTGCTCGATTCTTCTGACTCAGTCAAGGAGAAAGGCTCGCTTGGTGCCGGCGTGCTTCCCGCCTCCTCCCCGCTGGTCTCTCTGGCAGCCGGAGCCCGGCTGCAGCAGACCGCAGCATCTAGGGCACTTTTTAAAAGACCGCTTTGGATTCCTTGTGTTTATTTTTATGGTCACCCTACTTGTGGGCACTGAGTCATTTGAGTTCAGGATATGGGGCAGAAACTCACCAGGTGTTGGTGAGTGACGGAGGTTTGGGAGATGCTAACGTTCCCGGGGTGAGGACGCTGAGGCAGAGACAGGGAGGCCTGCTGCACAGGCCCCTCCCGGGAGCTGGGACCTGGGCCTCCTGACCCGCTGCGTGCTGCCCCTCCGCTCAGGCCTCTTCTTCTTCACGCTCCTCTTCTACGCGCTGTCCATCGCGGGGGTGACGCTGCTGTTCGTCTTCTACACCCAGCCCGGCGCCTGCCACGAGGGCAAGGTCTTCATCAGCCTCAACCTCACCTTCTGCGTCTGCGTCTCCATCATCGCCGTCCTGCCCAAGGTCCAGGTGAGCCTGCCTGTCTCTGCCTGGCCTGACACCCGGCCCCTGGGTGTGGGACTTCTTGTAGGAACCTTGGGGTCCTGGGGCAGAGGCTGGCAGTCACAGAAGTTTGGACCAAGAGGATGGGCACCCAAGTCAGCCTCCCTAGGTTAGGGTCTTGGCTCTCACATCTACATGCTGGGTGTCTTTGGGAAAGTGCCTCAGCCTCTCTGTGCACCTCTCGTCTCAAATGTAAAGTGGGGATAATAATACCTACTCTTTGGAGTTATTCTCCAGATCATATTTGTGAACACTTAGAACAGTGCCTGGCATATGGCTGTCCATCAGACATTGGCTATTGTTATCATTATTGTTATTGTCATTGTTTTTATGCAAATTGGGAGAACATTAGGGAGGGACACTGAGGAACGATTCCTAGACACCTCAGGAAGGCGTGTTGGAAGGTGCAGTTGCACAGTGTCTAATCCCAGCCCGTGTGGGATAATGGTAATCCCAAGGTAATCAATTGTGATTCAGAAAAGGAGTTCAGTGGTCCTTCACCCTTTCGGATCTCAGCCCACCAGGGGTTTCAGAGGTAGCTTAGGTGGTCTTGGAGGGTCTTCAGCAGAGAGGTGGGGAACTTCCCTTCTAGTCAGGGCCTCCATTTCCCAGTGAGAAAATTGAAGCCCAGAGAGGGTAATGCCTCTGTCCCAGGTCACACAGCAATCAGCGTTTACTCAACAAATACCTCTTGAGCACTTACTGTGTCCCAGGCCCTCTTCTCGATGTTGGGGATACAGCTGTGAGGAAGAGGAGGAAAAATAGCTAACAGTTAATGGCATCTATCATGTTATTTAGTCCTTGTACCATCATCGTCCCCACTTTACAGATGAAGAAACAGGAGTAAAGAGTAGTAGGGGGTGGAGCTGGGATTTGAACCCCTGGCAGCTGGCCCGGAGCCTGTGCTCCTAATCACAGAGCTTAGATTCATATTTTCAAGTGTGCGTGTGTTGGGGCGGGGTGGGTGGGGAAGAACAGCCAGGAGGAGACTAGGCCAAGCCAGGTGATTTTGCTGGTACGTGCCACATGGAAAATAAGAGGGTGTCGGCAAAGAGGCAGGGGGGCTGGTGGGGCCACGGGCAGCTGTAGCCAGGGTTCTCAGGGCCTTCTGGGGTCCTGATTGAGCTGAGGACTGAGAACTAGAGAGAGGCTGCCCCTGTGGAGATGTGGGGAGGAATGTGTCAGGGAGAGGGCATGGCAGGTGCAAAGGCCCTGAGGGGGGAAAGGGTTTGCAGGTTCCCTGGACAGCGAGTTGGCCATGGTGGCTGGGGTGTCGTCAGCAAGGAGGAGTGTGGCAGGCGGTCTAGGGGGAGCAAAGGCGGGGCACACCAGGGAGGCGAAGAGACCCTGCCCTTGAAGGGTGCCCAACAGGGGAACAAGTGGGCTCGTGTGTTAAGAGAAAGAGCGAGGACTCCCCCTTGGGTGGGTGAAGGGTGGCCTGGGTGGTGTGCTTTCCCCACAGGGCTGGGGTAGGATGGCCCTGGGGTGGTGGGGGTGTTTGGGGTCCCCCACTTGGGTGTGAGTGGCTGGGTGGGGGTGGGGCGGGGTGCCCTGGGTTTGCAGGGGCCATACTGATGGACTGCTCTTGCCAGGAGGCCCAGCCCAACTCGGGTCTGCTGCAGGCCTCGGTCGTCACACTCTACACCATATTTGTCACCTGGCTGGCCCTGTCAAATGTCCCCGGTGAGTACAGACCTGCGTTCGAGGAGGCTGGCCTCATTCCTGGCCCGGCAGTGGCCCTCTTGGGGGGCTGGGATGCTCACAAGTGACAGGGACATCCCAGACCCAGCTCGTTCCGAGACTCAGTCCTTCTGGGAGGTGGAGGGCACCCCATCTGGTCCTGGAACTGTCTCTGTCATTTTGTCTGCTAGGCGCTGTTGCTGGGACTTGGGTGGTGGGTTGTCTGTCTGTCTGTCCATTTGGGGTGGCTCTCTGCCCTCAGGGCTACCTGGCTGCTCAAACCTGGCCTGTGTGGGCTGAGAGTGACCGTGCTCCCATCCCCAGACCAGAAATGCAACCCCCACCTGCTGACCCACTTGAGCAACGGGACGTTCCTGGCAGGCCCCGAGGGCTATGAGACCCACTGGTGGGATGCGCCGAGCATCGTGGGTCTCGTCGTCTTCATCCTGTGCACCTTCTTCATCAGGTATGGTGCGGGTCTGGTTTCTGGGGAGGGGTCATGATTGGGGGCCCGGAGCTGGAAGTGAGGGGAGGATGTGGGAGCCGAGATGCCAAGCTGGAAGGCGCCCTCGGCCAGCAGCGTGTCCAGCCCCTGCATTGTGCTAGTGGGGAAACTGAGTCCTTCAGAGGGTACCTCGTGACTGGGCGGCAGAGGTGGGGCTGAACCTGGGGTGCACATGCCCAGCTCAGGCGGGTGCGGACAGCTGTGGGGTCAGGGGAGGAGTCTGGACTGGGGCCAGCAGGCCCACGCACTGTCACTCACCTGCTGTGTGTGGCCTTGGGATAAGTGGCTTCGCCTTTCTGAGCTTCAGTTTCCTCCTCAGTAAAAGGCGGGTGGTAACCTCCATGCCCAGGTGACTGTGACCCCACAATCTCCCCTGAGGGAGAGCAGCTCACACTTAAGTCACATGGCAACTTTATTTACTTATTTATTTTTATTATTTATTTATTTTTTTGAGGAAGATTAGCCCTGAGCTAACATCTGCTGCCAATTCTCCTCTTTTTGCTGAGGAAGACTGGCCCTGAGCTGACATCCATGCCCATCTTCCTCTACTTTACACGTGGGATGCCTACCACAGCATGGCTTGCCAAGCGGTTCCATGTCCACACCCGGGATCCGAACCGGCGAACCCCGGGCCATGGAAGCGGAATGTGCGCACTTAACCGCTGTGCCACTGGGCCGGCCCCATGGCAACTTTTTTAAAGGGCATCTTAGCAGGTGCTTATCAGTGTGGACTTGAGCCACACTGCCTGTATTTGAACCTAGCACTGCCCTTACTAGCAGTGTGATCTCTGGCAAGTCACTTAACCTTTCTGTGCCTCAGTTTCCTAATTTGTAAATCAGGGATAAAAATGGTACCTGCCTCACGGGATTGTTGAAGGGGTGTAGATTAGTTAATATGGATAAGGCACCGAGAAAAGAACTTGGCAAGTAGTAGGCGCCAAATAAGTGTTTGCTGTTATTACGAGTAACTGTGAATGTTTGCACAGCTGGCTGGCTGTGAGTGGCTGTTTTGTCAGCGTCACTGGATGATGATATTAAGCATAATTATTGTTTACACTGAAGCTAGCAGAGTTGTTGATTGCCTCGCCGCGGCATTTACCCAAGCGGCGCTTTCTCTGTCCGCCCTTGACTCCCTGGAGGGAACCTTTGCCCTGCTCCTCCTTTGCCTTGCTCCTCCATCCCTGCCCCCGTCGTCTGTCCATCCGGCAGTGCCTGTTTTCCTACAGGCAGCACCCCTGCCCCCGGCCCCCCCCCCCCCCCCCCCCCCCCCCCCGCTAGAACATTTTGAGGCTGTTTCACGTTTTGGTTTGGTCTTTTCCGAAACGTTTTCTTCCACGCAAGTCTGGGCACTTCACAAACATCTCTCTTCTTAGTCACCTCACTCGATTCCTTTTTTAACCTGCAAAGGCCCATATCACCTCCGTTTCACGGGTGAGGAAGCTGGGCAGCCGCTTGTCTGAGGCCACGAGCACGCTGTCCCCGCCCCTGCTTCTCTCCCCGTCCCCATCCTGATCCGGCCCAACCTCCGCTTCCTGGTGCTTCTCACACTCGCACCTGCTTGGCTGCGGTCACTGGGCTGCGCCTCTGAGGGCCCCGGAGGGCCTCTCTGTTCTTAGCACCGTTCTTCAAGCCCAGGAAGCGAATAAGCAGCCGGAGGGCGGGGACCACTGCTGACCACTCTTGCCCCAGCAGACGGCCCGGCCCTGGGCTCCCGTGCCCTAAATGTCCGCGCAGGAGCTGGCGACTGGGGTGGGTTGAAGGTCAGCAAGGGGCGACCCTCAGTGCGGAGGGCGGGGTTGGAAGCCAGGTCTCGTTCGTTTCACTTCTTTTCGAAGTACAAGTTGGTTTGTCAAAATTGTATATTTGTCTCAAGCTATTAAGTACTGTTAAAAACATGACGACCTCATTATAGAAAAGCAATTACAAAAAAATCATTACTGCTATTATTTTTTTACTGTAAACATGAAGAAAGGGAGGTAATTGGTAAAACTACTTACCTAAAACTAATGAAACGAAAGCAAACTTAATAGCGAGTGGGCATTATTAATTATTAACAGCGTTAATGAATGCAGTGCCCGGTGTGGTGCTTGGCAGTGCCAGGTGCTCAGTGCATGTTTCTGGAAAGGGCAGGTGGACCCCCAGAGTAATAGGGTCCGTTTATTCGGTTTATCCTCTGTGCCACGGGCTTTATAGCCTTTTCCGTTTACTCCTCCCAGCAGCCCTGTGAGGGGGTCCTGTTATCCCTGACCTTACAGACAGGATTCAGAGGCTTAGAGAGGCTCAGTGTCTTGCCCAAGGTCACATGGGGAGTGGGGGTAGAGTTGGGAGTCAGAACAAATTCCTGGGTCCAGGCCTAACCAGGCTGCCGGCCCCTGAGCCTCTGGGACCATAATGCCCGTTGTTGTTATGACCGTGAGGCCCCTTGGTGCTGCCCACCTGCCTGCCTCGGCAGTGAGGGCGCTGACCACCCACTCCCTCCCCTGCAGCGTGCGCTCTTCAGACCACCGGCAGGTGAACAGCCTGATGCAGACAGAGGACAGCCCGCCCATGCTGGAGGCCGCGCAGCAGCAGCAGCAGGTGGCCTGCGAGGGCCGGGCCTTCGACAACGAGCAGGATGGCGTCACCTACAGCTACTCCTTCTTCCACTTCTGCCTGGTGCTTGCCTCCCTGCACATCATGATGACACTCACCAACTGGTACAAGTACGTGCAGCCTGCTGGGCGTGGAGGGGGCCCGCATCCCGGGTGCACACCTCCCCTCTCCTCCAGCGCCTCACTCGGTTATTCCTGCTGCCTGCTCACGGCTGGGGTGTGGAGTGTCTATCTAGCACCCTCCGTAGAGCCCGCCCCCTCCGTGCCTCAGTTTCTTTGCCAGTATTTTGGTCCGCTTAGCTCCTGGCGCCTCCACTAAGTGCTTGAAAAGTGGGGACACAGGAGGTGGGGCGGGGCCTGTGCAGGGCAGACCTGGTTTACAGATCAGGGCTGGTGATTGGAGTATGGGGTCAGATTCGGGCTTCATGGTTGGAGGGTTAGGATTGGGTGTGGGGTCAGAATCACAGTCACAGGGTCAAGAATAGGAGTCATGAGGTCAGGAGTTGGGATTTGGGCCATATAAAGCCACAAATTTGGTCATTTGGTTAAAATTGGGGTTAGGAGGCCATGAAGCCAGGATTGAAGTGGTAAGGTCAAGGAGCTAAGATCACAGTAACAAGGTCAGGGGTCAGGACTAGGGTCACGGGGTCAAGGGTCAGAAGTGAGGTCAGAGATATCAGAACTGTGGTCATAAAGTCAGTGGTCATAGGTAGGGTTACAGGATTTAAGGTCAGAGTCAAGATTAGAGGTCAGGAGTTCCAGGGTCCCAAAGTCAGGGACCAGGAGTGAGGTCACAGAATTAGGATCTCAAGGTTAGGGACCAGGAATCAGGTCACAATATTACAGTCTAGGACTGGGGTCAAGGTTTGAATTAAGGTCAGGGTCAGGTCTATGGTACAAGGTCAAGAGCTATATCTAGGGTCTTAAAACCAAGTGTCAAAAATATCAGAGATGGGGGCTAGAGTCACAGTGTAAGAGCCAGAGTTGAAGTCAGGGGTCACCACTGGGTCATAAGGTCAGGGTCAAGACTGAGGCCACAATGTTGGTGGCCAGGCTCACTGGGATGATGTTGTGTTCCAGGCCTGGCGAGACCCGGAAGATGGTCAGCACGTGGACCGCCGTGTGGGTGAAGATCGGTGCCAGCTGGGCGGGGCTGCTCCTCTACCTGTGGACGCTGGTAGCTCCCCTCCTCCTGCCCAACCGGGACTTCAGCTGAGGCAGCCCTGCAGCCGCCCACCCCGTGCCTCGGGGCTCAGTGACGGTCAGTGGCCTGAGCCCCCCAGGACTTGCCCGGAGCTGGGCCCTCTGCTCCTAGTGCCTTCAGGGAGGAGGAGCGTCGGGCCCTCGCCTGAGCCCCAGACCAAGGGGCTGCCTCTTCCCTACCCTCGCCCCCAGTCACCCGCTCTCACTCTCTTGGGGAAAAAGGGCCCTTTGTTTTCAGGCTCCGGGAGAGGGTCCTGAGGAGAGAAACGCCCAGAGCCGCTCTGAGAGCAGGAGTGCTCCCCACGATGGGTGCCGGCACTGAGCCTGGTGTTCTGGACCACGTCCCCCAGGGCGCCCCGCCCCCTCCCCAACACCGTGCCTTGCTGAGTCTCTGAGACTCTGCCCAATAAACAAGCCAGTGTGCCTGCCTCCCTTGTCCTGTGCTCCTCACCCTCGGCGCGCCCCCTGCCATCTGGGCCAGTGTAGGGGCTGGGAACAGCACGTCAGGGCAGAGGAGGCTGACGCATTGGGACCAGACCACGGGGGGCCTCGAAGGCCAGGCAGAGGGGCCTGGGCTCTGTCCTCAACATCATGGAGAGCCTGGGGGCAGGGACAGCAGAAGGAGGGGCTTTGAAAAAGGGAGTCTGCGGGTCAGAACCTGTGGGAGCAGCGAGCTGAGCAGTGTCCATGAGCTGGGTTGGGGGCCCGGCGTCAGGGTGGAGGGGGCACGCGCGGTGGCTGAAGGCGCTGTCTTACCCGTGCCCCCCTGAGGCCCTGCCCACCCCTGACCCGCCTCCAGGGTCCTGCTGGGGAACTCGTCACCACTCTCCCTTTCTGCCTGCCATCGTCCTTGGCACCTGCTGTGGGCCAGTGGCCGCCAAGAATGCAGAGAATCTAACCAACCCTTGGGCCTCAGGGTGCAGTGGGGAGAACGTGCACTCTGGAATCCGCCAGGCTGGGCTCGATCTGGCTGAACTGCGAAGCTGTGGGACTCCTATGGGGCTCTGGGCAAGTCTGTGCCCCCTCTGGGCCCTGGCTCCTTGTTTGTCGGGTAGAAAAACGCCGCCCACTCCAGGCTGTTGTGGGGCTCAGAGGAAGCAGGCTACCCATCTCTGAATGCACACAGTGATGCGGGGGGGACAGATAGGGGCCCCAGAGCCTGGTCTTGACGTCGTGATGGCCGACTATTGGCCATTCACCCCTTCCCTTTGCGGGTATAACAAATAGGTACTGACGTGACTGGGTTTGTTGGGTGCTGGGGATGTGGTGGCTGGGGACCTGCTTCCAAGGAGCTCTTGGGCCAGGAAGGGGTGCAGTGAGGGAGGCAGCACAGGTGAACAGGTGCACCAGGGAGGCAGCTGACAGGCCGGGAGTCAGGGCAGACATCCTGGAGAATGTGAGGGTCAGCCAGGTCAGGAGGAGCGAAAATGCTCCAGGCAGAGGGATAACGTGTGAGCAAGAGAGAGTGGGGCGCTCGAGGACCGATGAGAAGTGCAGGGCGTCTGGGGTGCAGAGAGCTTGTGGGCTCAGGAGGTGGATGAGCTGGGAGACCAGATATCCTCAGGGTAGAGGGGAGCCACAGAGGGTTTTTGAGCAGGGGAGAAGCAGTGAAGCTGAGAGCTGATCACGGGGAGGCCCTGGAGAGTTTAGAGCCGAGCAGTCACGTGGTCAAATTGTTCTCTTAGAAAGGTTTCCCTGGATGAAATGGAGGGTGCAGTGGCTGGGGCAGGTGCCAGGGCCCGGGGCAGATCGGGTGGGGCCTGGGGTGGGGCAGTGGCTGAGGAAGGCGTCTGTCCCCCTTGGGAAAGATCTTGCGGATGCTTCTGCCCCCGGTGCCTTTCAGCCGAAGGAGACCTCTCTCTGTGCAGCCTCAGCATTCTCCTCCAACACGAGATTTCATGTCTCTCCTCCTGTCCCTTTGGGAGAGAAAGTCCACGTTGTGCTCCCGAGAACCTTGTTTACGCATTTGTAGAAGTGGGTGATTGTGTCCTGCTTTTGTATTATTGTTCTTCTCTAGTTTTGCAGTTATTCATTCAACAAACATGTCCTGAGCATGAGTTGTGCCCGGGTCTGGGCTGGGGCAGGCCTGGGGGGAAGGAGGCAGGGGCCAGGCTGAAGTGTCAGAATGCCTGGGAAGGATGTCAGGTCCCAGTCTGGAGGTCACCACCTCTGATGCCCCAGGCACGGAAGGGCTTTCTCTGCCTGTTTCCTTGGCCCCTGTTCTTCCCTGCACTCGCGTACCTGGTGGTCGAGGTGGAGGTGAGGGCAGGTGTCAGGCCTTACCAGCTGCCCACCCAGAGGCCGGGAAGCCCCCTCGGCCTGTTTGCTGGCTGCCCCCTCGTCTCCTGCTGCCCAGCATCATGGCTCCACAGGTCGTCCCTCCCTCCCTTCTTCTCTCCCTCCTCCCTCCCTGCCCCCACCCTCACCCCATCTTTCCTCTACCTCCTCTTCTGGATCACCTGCTCTTTCTCAGTTCCCTTCTCTTTTCCTCCATACCCTCTTCTCTGTCACCTCTCTCCCCTCTCACTCTCCCTTGTCACCTCCCCTCATTTGTCGGTCTGTCAGACAGGCATATAGGACCCCAGCTCTCTTTGTCCCCCACCCCCTGACAGGCTGGGCTTCCTGTGATGGGGAAGAGGCTGCCCTCATCCCCGAGGGCCTGTGCTCTGTCCCTGGACCCTTGCTGCCCCGTCCACAGGCCTAGGCTGTCGTCACTGCAGATACTAGCAGCCACCTCGGCCCAGCCTGCCTGGGAGCAACTGTGGACCTGGCTGTGGAACAAATATCCATGCAGAGTGAGTGCAAAGCCTGCAGCCCGCGAGGGGAAACGGTTGGTGCGGGTACTGGAAAGAGCTCTGGGCTCGGCTCCGGTTCTGTCCGCATCGCTGTCTCACTGTGTGACTTTAGGTGACTCAGCTGCTTACTCTGGGCCTCAACAGCAGCTTCCGTAGAATGGCAACAGTTGCTGTTTTGTAAACTAGAAAGCGTGGTGCTTTCATGAGGGAGAGTCTGGTTAACCAGCAGACAATCCCAATCCTCTTCTTCCTTTCCTGCCTCCGTCAGAAAGGCTGGAAAAGCCAACTGGTCCCTTCGCAGCTTCCCTGAGAGTTAGAAGTGGACAACTGACAACATTCCGGCTAATTAGATCCAAGTGGGAATGTTAAGGAGCAATGCTAGCAAAGTTTCTACTTTTCTTTTACAAGGCATTGCTCAGTCCCCCTTTTCCTATTTTAACACAAGTATGATGCCTGGAGCTGTAGCAGCTATCTTGGGACAATGAGGCAACAAGCCTGAGGATGAGAAACCAACATGGTGAGGACTGTGGTACAGAAAAATGGGAGGAGTCTGGGTCCTTGATGACTTTCGAGCTGCTGCATCAACCTTACTGTGCCTGACTCCAGACTTCTGTTATGTGAGGAAAACAAACACCAATATTTTTAAGCCCTATTTGTTGAGTATTAAGTTTCTTGCAGCTGAATGTATTTCTAACTGATGTAATGTGCGATGGTCATTAATTTTAGTGATAGTAAAATTAACAAACAGCAGAAACCTCTCCATTATCAGGACTATTGGGTAGCCATAGTGTAGCGCACATACCCCATATATGTGCATATTTGTCAATAAATGTATACTGTGTTTGTATAGTATACATGTATGTTTAGCAGCAGGATAAGTTGTGACAAGATAGTTTTTTGACGTATTAATTTTTCTCTGCCAAACCCACAGGAGAAGAAGGTTCTGGGCCTCCTTGCCTTGGGGGAGGGTTAGAGGAAGAGTGGGAAGCGCGAGAGAGGTTTCCTGCAAAACAGACTCCCCCTCTCACCATTGGCTTCCAAAACCCCAAAGACATCGAGCTTCTGGGCAGTGGAGGAGGGGCAGTGATGGGGGCAGCCGAGGTGCCTCCTGGGAGAGGAGAGGGCGAGAGCCCCTGAGGGAACGTGATTAGAGATGGGGGGGGGGCAGTTCCTCCCAGGACCCAAAGAAGTCCTCCGTGACTGGAGGAGGAGGCAGAGGGCTGTGGGTCTGTGAGCAGGGGTGGGGGCACCCGTTTCTGCTGAGCTGGGGGCGCCAGGCAGAGCCCGGGGGAGCCGGTGAGACCTCAGAGGGGAGCAAGCACAGTCCAACCCTGCCTGCGGTGCCCACGCCCCCTGACACCAGGTCCTTTCCGCTCTGCCCACTTCCTTGCTGCTACGTGTGACCCCAGGACTTTTGCACAGGGTTGGGGAACAATGAAGAACGGCTGAGGCTGAATTTCCCACCAGCCTGGTGGGAGAAGGCTTTGGACAGAAAGTAGATATGAAACAAATGAACAGATGCTCTGTTTCTTGCACACCTGTGGCTTGAGCTTCATACCCACTTTAAAATAATTTTAGATATAAGGCATGTTTATGGCAAAAACCCCCACAAAAACCCACAACAGGATAGGAGTGTGAAAAGCATTTATCTACTTCATTTTCTCGAGCAGCAGCAGAGGATTCTGTTGAGGGAACGTTCTCTGATTCGTTTAACGAATCCTCAATGGATGGGTGTCTACGTTGCTTTCAGTGGCTTTTGCTTTTTTGTCTTATTTTGTCTTTGCTCCCCCTGGCTGCTGTTTATCCTGGCAGTTTGCTGCGTTGCAGGAAGAACATGGACTCCACAGCCAAGACCTCTAGGTTCTTGTCTCGGGTTTGCCCCCTAGTGCTGTGGCCTCTCTGGGCCTCAGTTTCCCCATCTGCAGAGTGGGGATTGTAGTAGCACCCGTGCTGTGCCGTGTCACCGAGGTCAGGGTAAGCACGTCTGTAAAGCTCCTGGCACCACGCTGGGGCCAGGGTGGGAGCCAAAGAAAGGGTGGCTCCTTCCTTTCTCCAGCTCTCAGCCCTCAGGGACCGAGGCAGAGGCAAGGCCGACAGACGAGGTCACCTTAGCCTTCCCTCCACCTCCAGGGACACCTGCCCTTTGCCCCTCTGGAGGCGGATGTGAATGACGGGTAGCAGGAGGTGGGGAGAAAAGCGATAGGAGGAGCCACGTTTATCAAATGGTTCCTGTGTACCCAGCCTGGATCATGGAGCCTTAATCCCCATAGCAAGCCTGTTAGAGCACAGAGAAAGAATGTGTAAGAGAACAGGAAGATGGAGACCCTGAGCCCCCAGTCTTCCCCGACCTCTAGTCTAACTTAGCCTCCCCGTGTCTCTTACTGTACTTAGTACTTAGTGTACTCTGTATTGCTCTGCACAGCCTTTATTACTGTGTGTGATTATCAGTGTATTGTCTGACTCTCCCTAAGGTCAATGAGAGCAAGATCCTACCCTCATTGTTGATAGTTTCCCTGTGCCTAGAACAGAGCCTGCAAAAGAGAAGGCACTCAATAAGAGTCAGGTTAGTTGATTGACTGACTGACCATCTGAATGAATGTTAGTTGATTTTGGAGTGGCCATAGGAAAGCCTAGGGGATGGAGAGTTTATAGCAGAGTAGGAAGAAGAGAAGCCCTGGGCTGTAGTCAAGAGGCCTGAGTTCTGTTACTGAATGTGCAGGATCAGAGGAAAATCCCAAAGAATGGCTTTGAAGCCGAGACCTGCAGAATAGGTAACAGCCAGGCAGGGCAGAGAGCAAGTGGAGAGTGATTGAGGCAGAGAACCACATGGCGGAGGCTCTGCGATGAGAGGACAGGACTGTTCAGGAGCTGAGAAGCTGGAGCGTCATGGTGAGGGGCGAAGCGGCCAAGGTGGGAAGGCCCAGGCTGTAGGGTTCAGAGGTCGCAGACTGGAGACCTAAAGGCATGTCTGGTTTGGCCCTCGCTGTATTTAAGACGACAAGAATCTCCACCAAGATTATGGTGCCTTGCTGTGGAGCACATCTTTATCCACCTCAGTTCCCGTGCTCCTCCTCAGCATCCACCTGCTCTTTCATCATTTAAGTGACCCACCTGGCCCACAAAGACATCGGAGTTTGCAGCCCCAGAGCAGGGCCGGATAGGCTGTGGTCAGCGCACTGGGCACGGGGCAGGCCTGCTACCTGCCGCCTCCTCTGAAAAGCCCCCGGGCTGCAGGCTTGGTCTGCCTCAGCCTTTCTCTGTTCTGTTTCCCAGGAGGTCCCAGGCTGGTGACGGCCTAACTTGGGAGGGTAGAAGGGCCCTTGGGAGCGGCAGAACCCTGTGGTGGTCAGATCCCACATTTGGAGTCTGGCAGGCCTGGTTCCCATGCCGGCCCCTCCACTTGCCTCACCTCCCTGAGCCCCGGCTTCCTTGCCTGTGAAACGGGGCATGAGTCCCCGCCCCACAGGGTTGTTGAGGCGTTTAGTGACACAGTGCGCGTAAAGAGCCCTTCTGGACAAAGCGCTTGCTCGCTCATTTGTTCACTGTGCCAGGCTGCAAGCGTTTAGCCAACCGTACAGTTCAGAGGGAACGCAGTCCACGGACCACCCTCACTTCTGACACCAGCTGGAAGTTCAGGGGTTTCCAAAACCACCCTTAAGCTTGATTGTGCACCAAAGGAGCTCGCTGAACTCACTGAATGCGACTGGACTCACAGTGACAGTTTATTCCGGGGGAAGGGCAAAGGTTCAACCAGCCAAGGGAAGACCGCACACAGTGGGGTCTGGGGAAGCATCAGACGCTGAGCTTCCACTGTCCTCGCCCGGGAAGGGAGGATGTGTCAATTTCCCAGCAGCCAGCCTGAGCCTGTGTTGAGTTTTGATGGGGCCCCCATTACAGAGGCCAGATTGATTGATTGATTGCCCACGTGGTTGATCTCAGTCTCCAGGTCAGCTGATATGTGTAACCCAAAGCCCCCACCCTAAATCGCGTGGTTGGTGTTTCCGGTGTGGCCAGCCCTCCCCCTAAATCATGTTGTTACTATCTGGCTAGTCCAAGACCCCTAGGCAAACAGAGATTACCTGCCAGGAGCTGAGGGCGAAGGTCAGAGCTCTGTTTGACAAGGTTAAATTCTTTACTATGCAAGGTCAGCCAAGAAAAGAGACTTCTGCTCCCTGGGATCCCAGACAAGCTGCCTGCCTCTACGCTGAGAGCCTGAGCACTCTGGGGCTGCTTGGGTTAGGACTTCCTGTAAACAGAGCTGACACTCATTGAGGATTTCTTCCGTGCCAGCACTGGCTCAACCTCTTCCATGCATTATCTCACCCAACCCTCCCATCTGCTCCACGAGGAAGAACCATGCATGGCTTCATTTTACTCAGGAGAAAACCAAGGCAAGGAGAGATTTACAGCTCACCCGAGGCACACAGCCAGCAAGGGGCTGCGCCCAGGACTTGGACACAGGTCGGGGGACATCTAAGTCCACACTCTCTGCTTGGCTGCCTCCTATATTCTAAAAGCACAGGTTTGGATTCAAAAATATTGGGTTCAGACTCTGGGCTCAGCCACTTACTAGTGTGACCGCAGCCAGGTCAGGCATCCTCTCCGAGTCTCGGTTTCGTTACTGACAATAGTCAGGACGTCCCCTCGGTGCCCCCTCCCTCCTGTTGGCCTCCTGACTGTGTTGAGACTATTTACTCAACTCCCTCACAAGCCCAGGGATGGTTGGAGGGTAGAAATCAGAATCCAGGTATTCATCCGCCGCAGCCTCCCGCTGCTGCACCGCCGGGCACCGAGCAGAATACGGGGGTGGGACTAGACCGCTGCACCTTAAAGCCTGTTTTACCCCCTTGGCTGAATGGCCCTCAGGACCTGCTCCAGGTCCTCACAGAGGAAGTGTCTGTGACGGTCCTTTTGATAATGTCTCCTCTCTGGTCTTCATGGCCTGTTACTCCCCCAGCTGTCCCCCAGCACAAACACATGCATATACACATGTGCACGTGACACAAGCACAAATGCACACCCACGCAAATAGGTACACAGCATGTGTACGTGCACACACGTGTGTGCACGCGTGCACACAAATATGCACGCAGCAAGGCAAACGATGGACTGTCACTCAGTGTCCATTAGCCCCTCCCCTCTGGGCCTGCCCCGCTGCAGGAGCTAGAAAGCTGAGAACACATTTCCCAGGCTCCTTTTCAGAGAGAGCTAGAGTTCTGGGTGTGACTTGGGTTCAGCCAATTGGAGACGCCTACGCGACCTTTGGAAGGTGGAAGCGACAAGCGTTGTTTGCAGACGTTTGTTTTTTCCGTGGCCATTTCCAGCGTGTGGGCACCAGGTTCAGACGGGTGAGAGGCGGGGCCGGGGGCGTGTCTGCTGGCGGTTCAGCTGCGGGTGGTGCCCTTTGATGGATGGCGGCAGGTGCTGGGCGGTTCCACAGTGGTGGCAGCAGGGGCTCCCTGATCCTGGTGGCTCCAGCAGGGGTGGTAAGGGCTGGAGCCAGGGCCAGCTCCCTTGATGGTCCACTTTGGGGTCTGATTTTGGGAGTCGCTCCTGAAAGCTCGTCTTAAATTTGTTTCTTTCAAGTCTGTTGATTCCTTCTGACACGTAACACTCTGCAGTAACTTCCTACCTGTTTAAACTAGCTAGAGTCTTGCTGTTCTCTGCAGCTAAATCCTTCAGGTTTTAGCCCAGATGTCCTGACCCCACGCTAGGCTGAGTCCTCCATTGTGTGCTTCCCATTCTCCTCTTACACCCGACCTCTGACGTCTGACCAACGTCCGTTCTCTCAGAGCCTGGGCTGTATTCACATCCTCTCAACAAATATTTAGCGGGGCCTGTGTAGGCTCCATTCTCGGTACTAGAGATAATGACCGTTTATCTGGTGGTGCACAGTTGGGGCTCAGTAATATTAAGGAAACACACCCTAAACAGGTCAACAAATTAATAGATAAGGTAATTTCAGATAAGAAAAGCAATAGGAAAATGGAATAAAGGACTAGAGAATTGCAAAGATTTCTACCCGAGCCGGGGTGGTTAGGGAAAGCCTCTTTGAGGGGTGGCTTTCGAGCTGAGACCTGAAGGAGAGGAGCCAGCCACGGGGGGTGTGGGGGAGAGGATTCCAGGCGACTGCAGAGGCCCTGAGGCCGGAAGGAGCTTGGAGTGCGTGAGGAACAGCGGACAGACAGTGTGACTGGAGCAGAGGGAGTAAGAGGGAGGGGGAGATACAGGCTGGGTCCCATCACGTAGGGCCTTGGAGGCTGTGCTAAGGAACCAGACTTTATTCTAGGTACATAGAGAGGCCTTTAAGCAGGGGCATGATGTGATCAATTTGTGTTTAAGAGACCACCATAATGTTGGGGGTGGAGGAAGGTCAGAGTAGGATCAGAGAGAGCATTTGGGAAGTGACCGTAGACCAGGAAGGTGATCACTGACCAGTGTGATGGCAGCAGAGATGGTGCGACATGAGCAGAGCTGGGAAATATTGTGGAGGTAAAACAATGCAAATTGCTGATGGGTTAGACATGGGGGTGTGGATAAAAGAGAGGTTCAACGATAATCCTGGCTGTTGACCTGAGCAACCGGGTGAACGGTGGTGTCATTTATCACAGTGCAGAAGACTGGAGCTGGTTTCAGAGGAGAAGTGATCGCACTTTCTGTGTGGGATGCCCATTAGAACATCCGAGGGGAGCTATGAGAGGCCGCATAGCTCAGGGGGTGAGAGCCAGGGCCCCGGAGCCAGGCTGGGTTGCATCTGGCCGTCTAATAACTCTATGGGCAAGTTACTGTAATCTAATCTACTTTAAACTAATGCCTTAGTTTTACCATCTGTAAAATGGGATAATAATCATACTCCTTTCATACGATTAGTGAGGATGAAATGAGTTAATTTATGCACAGTGCTCAAAACGGTGCTTGGTACAAATATGTATTATACATGTTGTTGTGATGATGATGATGATGATGATGATGATGCCAAGCAGGCAGGTGGCTATATGAGTCTAGAGGTTAGGAGAGAGGCCAGGGCTGGAGCCACTGACTTAGAAAAGATGCATGTGCAATGACCAGATTGGATAATTCTTTCTGGGAGACAACATAGAAAGGCGTTTGGGCATGCGCATTGTTGTGTTCACCACTGTACCCCCAGTACCTCACACAAACTGCACATAGTAGGCGCTCAATGAATGTGTGTTGAGCAGATGAATTTCCCTCTGCAGAAGACTCTTCTCTAGTGGCCAGACTGACCACGTCTGACCTCCGTCTCCCTAGGACGTGGCTCACAGACGGTGCAGGGGCTTTGGCTCATGCAGTGCTGTGTTCCCAGGGCTCAGCACAGGCCCTGGCACATAGTAGGCCCTCAATAAACACCACATTAGTTGAAAGGATGAAGGAGTTTCTCCCTGTGTGCCTAGCTCAGAGGTGGCCACAAAGCAGGCCTGGCCTGGGAACCTGTGGGTGAACTTGACTGTTGGCCCCTGGCAGCCACACCGCCCCCTTTTGTGTTCTCACCGTGTTCCTGGGCTGGAAGCTCGGGAAACAGCTTTTCCTGACTCTTACTGGCAATATTATGGATACAGTTCAGTGTCCTAAAGAAATGTGCTCATGTGCTCTTTGGAGGGTGGAGGGACCATAGAAGCCATTCTTCCCACTTTGGCAGCAATGACAGATGTGTGGGCTTCAGCAGATGTGAATTTTGGCAGCAACTGGATGACTCGTTGTCTCTGCCAGTCGCCTGCCTCGGGACTACAGGGCAGTGCTGGCTGCAGCATGGGCCATGATTTCCTGTAGTTTCTTGACTCCAGGTGGCAGCAACAACATTCTGAATCTTCATATCCAGCTATATTATGACCTTTGATCCTAAAAGCTGGCAGCATCTCCTGACTTTACTCCTGATTTCCTCTTGGCAAACACTTAATTCCCTGTATTAAATTCTTTCCTGCTTTGCTTGAGATTCCTGGCCTGGCTTTTTTCCTGATGGAACTCTGGTTGATAAAGCAACTCTCAAGAGAGTGACAGGCTTGTGTCGCAGAAAAAGCAGGGGCTCTGGAGCCAGGCAAGCCTAGATGAAAATCTTTTTAGCTGTGTAAGCTTGGGCAAGTCACCTCAGCTTTCTTTGCCTCAGTTTCCCCATCTCTAAAATGGGTATAGAATTAAATAGTGTGTCATCATCGTCGTCATCATCACCTGTTGATCCATAACAATCCCATGGTCAAATTTTAGGTATTTAAAACAACTTTTTTTTTTTGAAGATTTTCTTTTCTCTTTTTTCTCCCCAAAGCCCCCCAGTACACAGTTGTGTATTTTTAGTTGTGGGTCCTTCTAGTTGTGGCATGTGGGATGCCGCCTCAGCATGGCCTGATGAGCAGTGCCATGTCCGCACCCAGGATTCGAACCAGCGAAACCCTGGGCTGCCGAAGCGGAGTGCGCGAACTTAAGCACTCGGCCACAGGGCCGGCCCCTAAAACAACTTTTTAAAATTGAGGTAAAATGCACGTAATGTAAAAATCAACATTTTTAAGGTGTACAATTCAGTGGCATTTAGTCCATTCATGATTTTGTGCAAGTATCATCTCTATCAATTCCAAAATATTTTCATTACCCCAAAAGGAAACCCATACCCATGATGAGCAGTCACTCTCCATTCACCCTTCCCCTCTGCCCCTGGCAGCCACTAATCTGCTCTCTGTCTCGGTGGATTTACCTATTCTGGATATTGCACATAAATGAAATCATGCAATATGTGACCTTCTGCGACTGGCTTCTTTCACTTAATGTAACGTTTTTGAGGTTCATCCATACTGTAGCAGGTGTCAGAACTTCATTTCTTTTTATGACTGGATAATATTCCACTGTATGGGTACACCATATTTTGTTCATCCATTCATCAGTTGATGAATATTTGGGTTGTTTCCACTTTTAACTATTATGAGTAATGCAGCTATGAACATTCACGTACATGTTTTTGTTTGAACCCCTGTTTTCCTATCTCCTGGGCATATACATACCTAGGAGTGGGAGCTGAAATTGTGTGTTTGTGAATGTTCTACACTGATAGGAGGCTACACCATGCGGCTGGCTGCCCAGAGAGGGACAAGGCAGGACATCACGACCTCCTGCACCCTGCCTCTCCTCTAGGTGGGAAACTGTGGTCTCTTCTCTGAATTGAACCACAGCGACGACTTAACCCCTGCCTGGGCCATGACCTCATCTTACTGTATTGTCTAGGTTTTTCTATTCAGATCTCCCATCACAGGCTTAGGTGCCTCGCCCAGCTGGGCGTCTTTAGAACATTCGGTAACCAGAGCAGGACAGCCAATCCACCCCCTGGCAGGACATGAACCCTGAGGTAACGTTGATGACTCAGGTGAGTAAGATGACTTTGAAAGCATTTCCTGAACAAATGGGGTCTCAGTCTCCTCACCTGTGTCAACCTTAAAAATAAAACAGCTAAGTAGGGGCTGGTCCGGTGGCTAAGTGATTAAGTTCGCACGCTCCACTTCAGTGGCTCAGGGTTTCACAGGTTCGGATCCTGGGCACAGACATGGCACCGCTCATCAGGCCACGCTGAGGTGGCATCCCACATGCCACAACTAGAAGGACCCACAACTAAAAATATACAACTATGTACCGGGGGGCTTTGGGGAGAAGAAGAATAAAAAAGAAAAGATTGGCAGCAGTTGTTAGCTCAGGTGCCAATCTTTAAAAAAAAAACCCAAAAAACAAAAAAGTAGCTAAGTATTTTACCAGCAGAACAAGTTTATTTGGGAATAGCCAAAGAACTGCCACTCAGGATGTGCGTGCTGTGTGGGATCACAGACACGTCCAACAAACGAGGAAAGGAGCGTTACTTTACAGAGAAGAAGGAAGAGGCCGGGAGGGGTTGTTTGGAATGAAAGTCCACTGGAGGAAAGGAGAGCTCAGGCTGGGGATGGCTTCTCATTGGCTTAGTTGCTGGGGTTCTCATATCTGTTTGCGATGCATGTACATTTCTCCCCGTAACTGACAATTCTTTTGTGTTGAAGACCTCTGTTGGGGTCTGTAATGGACTATCCTGTGACTGACCTAGAGTGGTACTGCATGGGAGCGCCCCCTTTTGGCCTCCTAACTCTATTTTAAATGGTTTCCTCTTATTAATTTTCACACCTGTAAAATGGCAATGGTAATACCTTCATTCATTCATTCATTCATTCACCAACCACGTATTGTGCATCTGTCCTGTGCCGGGCCTTGTTCTAGGCCCTGAGGACACATTGGTCAGCAGCAGGTGTCGTGCGTGCTGTTAGGGGCTCACAGTCCAGTGGAGGAGATGGGCAGTAACCTGAGAGCCACACAAACACATAGGAAGTTGTAAATGTCAAGGGCTGTGATGCACAAGCAGCCAGTGCGTGAGCCTCTGGAACAGGAAGATCCCAACTGCCTGGAGGGGAATGGAGGGCTTCTCCCAGGACGTGATCCTTGAGCTGAGGTCTGAAGCAGGGGTGTAGAGGTATCTTGGGATCTTAATTGACATTTCCCTGATGACCAGTTGGGTGCTGTTTCATATGCTTATTGGACAATTGAATATCCTTTTGTGTGCATGTGTTTGTGTGAAGCGCCTCTTTAACTTTATCCCCTAGTTTTATTAAGGTATAATTAACAAAATTGTAATTTATGTATGTATGTATTTATTTTTGAGGAAGATTAACCCTGAGCTAACATCTGCTGCCTAGTCTCCTCTTTTTGCTGAGGAAGACTGGCCCTGAGCTAACATCTGTGCCCATCTTCCTCTACTTTATACGTGGGATGCCTACCACAGCATGGCTTGCCAAGCGGTGCCATGTCCCTACCTGGGATCTGAACCAGCGAACTCCAGGCCTCCCAAGCAGAACGTGTGCACTTAACCGCTGCGCCACTGGGCCGGCCCCTAATTTTATTTTAAAATGACACATCAATGTGCAGGCTGTTGTTGCTTAGCTTTAATAAGAGCGTTAAACTGTCAGGTGACCTTTGACCCACCTCCTTCCATTTATTGATGGACAAACTATGTAGGTAGGGGATCCTGGAGAGCGATTAATATGCCTGGGTCACCAATGTGAGAACATGAGTCATCACTGTTTGGTGGCTGAACATCTGCTGGGTACGGAGTTGCCTGAGACTGGCTAGCGAGGTTGCAGGAGCACCAGATGAGAAGATTTCCATCACATGTATTCAGCAGGAAATTTAATAATTATCTTAACTTAGAAGTGATGAATGAATATAGATGATATTTTGAGATGTCTGTAACAACTGCAGTGTGATGTGAATATCCGTGATTTCCACTGGTGACAAAGACACAGGTACTGCTTCTGTGGCTGTGATTTGCTACCTGTATTCATAACTGAAGAAAATGATCAGTTTCAGCGGGAGGCTGGTGAAAATAAAGATGTAATTACTTTCCTATGAGTTCACAGACCCCCTGAATTCTATCTGTGGCCCCCAAGTCAAGGATGTAAGTCATCTGTTCCCACCCGACCCAGAGGTGAGATCAATGTTACCCAACTTCTAAGGGCTGGAAAATTCCAGTATGATAAAAGGAAGGTGGGGGATGGGTGCCAGGAAGACCACAAAAGAATGTCCTCTACATCCGATTTCTGTGGATCTTTCATGCATGTGTCACGATCAGTCCTAAATACTTCCCTGGTTTTAGCACTGACAGTCCTGTCCCTCAGTTCTGGGCAAACCAGGATGGTTAGTCTCCCTAGTTATCCAGCCTTCTCTGTAATCTCCGGGCTTCCATGAGTTTATGAATTCAGCCTCATCTGCCTGAACTTCCGCTTAACCCAGCAGGCCGTATCAAACGGGACAGCGGGTTAGAATCCAGAAAACCGGCTTCATGCTCAGGTTCATCCATCTGAGTCTTACTCTCCGGGACTTGTGAAATCATTTTATCTTACCACATGGAACTCGCAGCCGGGTCATGAAGGAGTAAGAGGGTCCTCTCTTCCTTTTAGAATGTGAAGCCAGGGGCAGCTCTGAGCTGTCAGAGAGCAGGTGCTGACACTTCCCTGCCCACTTCAGCATTAGCACAGGGATTTTCTGCGCTGGGAGCAAATCTTTGAACCAAAGGCCCCGGTTTCCTTATCTGAGAAATGTAATGATTGGAGGAGATCAGATAGTCTGAGCCTGCAAAATTGCTTGATGAGAGAAAGAAGGAAATAATAACTTTCACTTGATTCTCAAAATGGTCTATGATCAAGGAACGGTTCAGATCCCCAGGATCAGATGGTTTCTAAAAGCCGTCCTAGACATTCCATCATCACCAGCAAGTGGTGACATCATAGGGTGACAAGCTGTCCTGATTTGCCCAGGACTGAGGGATTTCCTGGGATTCAGGACTTTTGGTGATAAAATCAGGATAGTGCCAGGCAAACTGGGGGATGGTTAGTCAACGTAAGCACCATTACTACCATCGTTACCATCAGCAGCAGCACTCCATCTCCAGCATCATCATAGCCTTCACCATCATAACCACCGCCGTGAGTACCATCACCACCGTTGCCACCACCGTCATCCTCATCACCACTGTCGTTTTCATCATCATCAGTCATTTTCATCTATAATTTATTGGACTCTTACTGTGTGCTAAATGTTTTACATGCGTTATCTCATAACTTCGTTACAAGGCAGTAAGGTAAGGACTAGTTCTTAAGAACTCATGCTTAGGAATTGACTGTGTTCAACTCTTGGGTCTGTCACTTACCAGTTGCAAAGCATGGCAAGTTATTTACCCTCTTTGAGCATTATTATTTTTTTCATTCCTAATACCTCCCCCTCTCTCCTTGTTGTACATCTCTGTCTCTAACACTGGATTTCAGGGTGCTTGAGAGAAAGCAGTCTGTTTTATTAATTTTTCTCTGTCCTTTTACCTCACTCGAGAAACTGATATAGAAGAAACATCTGTAAATAACAATAATTGTTATAATAGCAGCTAATAAATTTTTTTGAGCACTTACTTTATGCCAGATTCTGTTCTAAGCACTTCATATGTATTAACTCATTTCGGGTTTGGTTTGTTACATTACATATAAACAAAAAAGATCAAAGAAAAAGAGTGGAAAACAGAAAACACAAAATAATATGGTACATTTTATTGTATGGAAATTATATCTCAATAAAGTTAATATGAAAAACAAAAAATAAGATAGTAGAAATAAATACAGGTTTGTCAGTAATCACCATAAATGTAAATGGATTAAATTTACCAGAATTTCTTAGATAGGATTTTTTTTTAAAAAGATACATCTACGTACTATTTGCAAGAGTCACACCAAAAACACAGTGATACAAAAGAGGAAAGTGGGCCCATGGTGCAGTGGTTAAGTTTGCTTTCTGCTTTGGCAGCTCGGGATTCTCCAGTTCAGATCCTGGGAGCAGACCTATGCACCGCTTATCAAGCCATGCTGTGGTGGGCATCCCACATATAAAGTAGAGGACGATGGGCATGGATGTTAGCTCAGGGCCAGTCTTCCTCAGCAAAAAGAGGAAGATTGGCAGCAGATGTTAGCTCAGGGCTAATCTCCCTCAAGAAAAAAAAAAAAAAGAGGAAAGTAAATTGATGGAAAAGACATTAATAGGTGGATACTAACCTAAAGAAAGCTAGTATATCAATATTGATACAAACAAATAGATTTTCAGGCCAAAGTCTTTATTATGGAGGTATGAGAGTCATTATTTAATGATAAAAGAAACAATTCACTAGGAAGTTATAATAAACGTAAACATTTATGGACCCAATAACGTAGTCTCAAATTACATAAAGCAAAAATTGACAGACATACAAGGAGAAAGCCACAAATCTACAATTAGAATGGGATTTTTAGACGTATCTCTTCCAGTAAATGGTATATCAAACAGAGAATAAAAACAGTAAGAATAAAGAAATGTGAATGACATATTCAACAACTACTGGAGATACTGAGTAGGGAAATAGATTCCTTAAAAATTAGTCATTAAGGCTAATGACATTTTGTGCTGGTAAGATGTTGAGAAATAGGAACTTACATATTTCTGTTGGGAGTATATCCTGGGGCCACGGTTTGGAGGGAAATGTGGCAATATTGGGTAAACTCGAAGATGAGCACGTCTATGATCTGGCAATTCCATCAATAGACGTTTACCCTAGAGAAACCTCCCCCATGTGCACAGGGAGACACGCACACGGATGTTCATTGCAGCTCTGTTTATGACAGTGAAAGTGTGAAAAACTTCATCAGCGCAGTGGCTAAGATTCAGTGCTCTCACTGCCACAGCCTGGGTTCGTTTCCCGGTCAGGAAACCACACCACCCATCTGTCGGTTGTCACACTGTGGCAGCCGTGTGTTGCTGTGACACCGAAAGCTATGCCACCAGTATTTCAAATACCAGCAGGGTCACCCATGGTGGACAGGTTTCCGTGGAGCTTCCAGACTAAGACAGACTAGGAAGAAGGACCTGGCCACCCACTTCCAAAAAAACTGGCCATGAAAACCCTATGAAAGCAGCGGAACATTGTCTGATACAGCGCTAGAAGGTGAGAGGGTGGTGCAGAAAGACCCGGCAGGCTTCCACTCTGCTGTCCACAGGGGCGCCAGGAGTCAGATTTGACTCGATGGCACTAACAACAAATGATACCATTTATGTTGAATTTTTTGAAATGCACAAAATAATGCTCTATATTGTCTGTGGATACATACACAGTAGAAGTACAAAATGTGCTTGGTGATGATCCTCAGCAATTTAAAGATTTCTCTGGGGAAGGAAGGAGAAGGGAAGGGGTCTTGGCCACAAGACTACCAACCCTAGCTCTAACCCTAACCAGGATGGGTGTTGAGCAAGTGGGGGTTGGTTCCTCCTCATCTCTGTTGGGTATTAGTCAGACTCCAGGAGGACACTTGCTCTGCTGTCTGTCAGGTGCGAATCGGGGCTTGTGGTCTTGGGCAAGTCCCAGGATTTCTCTGGACCTCAACTTTCCCGGCTGTGAAATGAACTAAAGGTGTTTGCCCTAGAGAACAGCAGACCCAGGTGGACTCAGTCTCGCCCTTTGCATGGCCAGAGGCTTGTCACGGGGAAGAGAACTGGCTGATTCGCACTGTGTGGCTTCAAAGAGCAGAGCTGGAAGCAAGAAGTAGGAGTTCAAAATAAACTGCTTTCCATCAGAGCTGCCGTTCAAGAACTGAAAGGGGGTGAGCTCTCTGTCTTTGGGGGTGTGCAAATAGAGTTAGCTAGATAAACATGTGGAAGAGAACTTGGAGAGGGAATTCTTGTTCTGGGAGGAGTGACTGACGTCCCAGGGACCCTCCAAAGTCCTTGCTGACTCTGAAAGTCTGGCTGTAAGTATCTGTGATTCTAAGTTTCTGTAATTATATGCACCTACCTACCTGTCAGGTAACTTTTATTTACTCTTTTCTGCAGATAAGGAAACTGAAGCCGTGAGAGAACAAGTAAGTCTTACAGAAAGGCCCTTACATGTGGCCCAAGATCCCACGTCACTGTCAGGTGACAATTTTCCCTCCCAGGGGAAGCAGATGGAATGAAAGATTGTGAGTGGCTTGTTACGCAACTTATGCGAGGGCTGCAGCACCATTCTGCGAAGGTGGGTGAGGATCTATGATGTGAAGGAGAATTACATGGTCTGGAGGCCCCTTGTTGAAAATGTCTTTCTGCTGGATAATTGCCTGGCGTTTAAACGCTCTCGTCAACATCCCTTGGTTTAGTCATCCTGCTTGCTAATCACTCTGTTAATGTCCACCTTGCCTTCCAAGACTTTGCACATCACTGTCCCAGTTCAGGTAAAAGGAATCTCTGATGTCACTAGAGGCCCTGAACTTCTACCCTGAGTGACACAACGAAAGGGAGGTGGCCCTGTCCCCAACCTTCCCAGTGACCTGGAAGCTCCAGGAGGGTTTGGCTGTGAGTGGTGGGTAGGACCCCCTGTTGGCTTCCATTGCCAAGTGGACTACACCAGCTCTGGTGATCGAATGCTGTCACGTGACTGAAGACCTCCACCTTCAGACTGGGAGCAAGTCTGCTCTGTAATTAAGAGGGACTAGAGGGCTCCTGGTAGCACAGGATTTTTGGTTCATTGGAATCAAAAACAAAATATGATCTGGTACCAAGAGGAAGTTAGGTCCTATTGGGTTGACCCTAAAACATTTGGAATTGCATTTGCTGGGTCTGAGATGCCAACAGATCTTGACGCAAGGGGAGGGAAACCAGCAAGCTCAGATTCTTGATGGCAGGCTGGGCGTGGTCAGCGGGGAATGGGACTCCTCTGCCCCTTTCTGCTGCCACCAGTAGCTGGAGCCTGTGACGGGAAATAAGAGCCCAGGAGTCAGCCTGAGGCGGGAGGATAGAAGCAGCAAGTCACCCTGCCATGAGAGGCTGCCCTCAAGATCTTGTCTCTGCCCGGTGGCCCCAAGTGGACCAGGGTTTTGCTTCTTTTTGCTTTTTCAGTTGTGGTAAAATAGAGATAACATAAAAATTTACCATTTTAACCCTTTTTTGAGTGGACAATTCAGCGGTATTAAGTACATTTGCATTGTTGTGTAACCATCCCCACCATCCATCTCTGGAACTTTTCTATCGTCCCAACCTGGAACTGTGAACTAGATAAACGATAACTCCCCCCTTCTCAACTCCCTACCCCACCCCTGCTGGTAACCACTGTTCTACTTCCTCTCTGTATGAATTTGACTACTCTAGGTACTTCCTGTAAGTGGAACCATACAGTATTTGTCCTTTTGTGTCTGGCTTATTTCACTGAGAATAATGTCTTCAAGGTTTATCTATGTTGTAGCATAGGTCAGTGCTTCATTCCTTTTTATGGCTGAATAGTATTCCATTGTATGGATATACCACATTTTGTTTATTCATTCATCCATTGCTGGACATTTGGGTTATTTCTACTTTTGATTATTGGGAATATTGCTGCTATGAACATGGGTGTAAAAATATCTGTTTGAGCCCCTGTTTTCAATTTTTTTGGATATATACGTAGGCATTGCTAGATCATGTGGTAATTCTATGTTCAATTTTTTGAGGAATTGCTATAATGTTTTCCACAGTGGCTGTACCATTTTTCATCCCCATCGGCAACAGACAGGGGTTCCAATTTCTCCACGTCCTCAC
This sequence comes from Equus przewalskii, assembly GCF_037783145.1. Taxonomy (NCBI): domain Eukaryota; kingdom Metazoa; phylum Chordata; class Mammalia; order Perissodactyla; family Equidae; genus Equus; species Equus przewalskii. Next base: position 25,008,605 of record NC_091832.1, on the reverse strand, counting down.
CAACACTTGTTATTTCCTACTTTTGGGATAATAGCCATCCTGACAGATGTGAGGTATATCTCATGGGGTGGACTGGGTTTTTAAACCATGAACAGGTGCTCTCCCTGACGGCACAGTGAACATGGCTGTGGCCAGAGGACAGTTGTCATGGGCACCTGGATGGTGAGTAAGGAGCCTGGCATAGTGAAACCCCTGTCCTGGTCTCTGGCTACCTCCCCAGTGGGTGCTTGATTGTGGAGGGATGGAAAACCATCTCCACACCTGGAAATCCAATGATCAGGCAAACCATTCACAGAGTCCTCCCCATGTCAGTGCAAAAAGAGGCTGGGTCTAAGATGAGGTGGTTTTTTAAAAGTCTTGATTTATCAAGAGGAATTTGGAAAATCCTGAAGATCTTGGAGATGGGGAGAATTATAGAGAAGCTGGAGAATGTTTCATCTGGAAGAAGAAGTTGCTTTGAAAAATTTTTTTTTAATTTTGGATAACTCAGAGGAGCCAAACTGGTTGCATGTGGAGGTTTAAAAATGTGAATTTTAAAATGTATACTCTCTCACGGGCAAGGGAATCTGTTTCCTGAGTAAAGTTCTCTGGTGTTGAAACACTGTGACTGATGTCCACAGGGTGAGAGCTGGCTGGGTGAAGATGTTTCAAAGCGTCAGAAATATTTATTTACTCGGGAAGCCATCGTATAAGTAAATTATTAAGGCTACTTAATTGGATCCAGTAATATTTTCATTGTTAGGATTATGAGACTTTAAAAAAACTTTTCATTATGAAAAATTCCAATCATATAGAAAAACAACAAGAATGGCGTAATAAACATCCATATCACCACTGATGTAAAATTTGCCATATTCTACCTATCTATCTATCTATCTATCTATCTATCTATCTATCTATCTATCATCTGTCTAACACTGTTTTCCTGGAACTCTTCAAAGTAAAGACATCCTGTCACATAACCGCTAATTATTTCAAGGGCATCTCCAAAAGAGAAAAAAAAAGGACAGTCTCCAAGATGACCCCAATATTATTATCTCATCTAAAAAAGTAACAATAATTCCCTAGTATCATCTAAAACATAGTTCATTTCAAATTTCCTCAGTTTTACCCAAAATGTCTTCTATGGCTAATGTTTTCAAATTCTGCTCTAATCACCAACCAGGAATTCCAGTTAATTGTTGTGCGTCTGAATTCTCTTTAATAGCTCCCCGTCCTGTGTCCTCCCATGAGGCTGGGAGAGTCATCGCATACCACGCCACATTCTGGATGGGTCTGATTGTTTCCTTGTGGTGTCGGTTAATTTGTTCCTCCATCTCCCATATTTCCCGTAAACTGGGATTTATGTCCATAAGCTTGATTAGATTCAAGCTGAACATCCTTGGCAAGAACAAACCATTCGTGGGTAGTGACGAACTTCATCTCGAAACACGTCTATTTCTTGGCCAGGTTGAATGTGGGGACCATGCGTGCTCCAGGTGATCTGTGGTTCCCAAGTCGATCAATGAAAAATGACTAGATAATTCCAGTGTCCTTATGAATAAAATTGTTTCCATATTACACAATTTGTGTTGTGAAAATTGTAACCCAGTTCTTCTTCAGAATATGTTTTCACTCAGAGGACTAGAGCTGGCAGGTCACCACCGAAAACTAACACAAAGTGGGAGGGCACTTCAGTGAAAGCGCTAAGGGCAGTGGTTGTTTGAGAGGCTAAAGTCTTGAAAAAGAAAACAGAGGAGAGTCTTAGAAGGCTTAAAACTGCTTTTTACAAAATCCAAATAGTATCGTGAAAATGATACAAATTACAGAGAACGTTTCACGTAAACTTTTAAGGTAGAATTTTATATTGTATTATACAAATTATCCATGTGTTCTATGTTTAATTTAACCACATATTACAACATGGTCTGTTTTTCTTATAATTCGGTGTATTGCTATCTTTTCTGCCATTCTTGAGTGGTTTGAGAGGGATTAGGGTTTTAAAACACTGAAATAATGAATACTGTGTATTTCCGAAGTCTCTAGAAAACTGAAGTTCACCACTAAAGTGATCTATGACAAAGGAATGAGTGATGGGGAGATTAAAAGGAAATTAAAAGAAATAATTTCAAATAGGGCCAGCCCAGTGGTGTAGTAGTTAAGTTCGCGCACTCTGCTCCAGTGGCCCAGGGTTCTCAGGTTCGGATCTTGGGCATGGACCTGGCACCTCTAGTCAAGCCACCCTGTGGAGGCATCCCACATAAAATAGAGGAAGACTGGCACAGATGTCAGCTCAGCGACAATCTTCCTCAAGTGAAAAAAGAGGAAGATTGGCACAGATGTTAGCTCATGGTGAATCTTCCTCATACACACACACAAAAATAATTTCAAATAGTGGAACTGAGATAAAAAAAGCTAGATTGGTGTTTTTAGCCCTTGAAAGTAGAAAACTAGGGGCCACCCTGTGGCCGAGTGGTAAATTTCATGTACTCCGCTTTGGTGGCCTGGGGTTCCGCTGGATCAGATCCTGGGCGCCAACATGGCACTGCTCATCAGGCCGTGCTGAGGTGGTGTCCCACATGGCACAGCCAGAAGGACCTACAACTAGAATGTACAACTATGTACTGGGGGGCTTTGGGGAGAAGAAGAAAAAAAAATGAAGGAAAGTCTTAGATAAAACTTCAGAAGCAGGTCTGGGTCCATCTCTTCCCTTTTGTTATTATTCTCTAGCTACCTAGTGCCTGGAGACCGTTTGTGACCCTGGATGGTCTTGTTCTCCATCTTCTCTGGGGTCTCCCACAACTCTCCCTCTGCTGTTCTGAACAGTTCTGCTCTTCCCCACACTTGCATTTGACAGAGCAAAAGCCCTGCCATTACCCATGTTTGAGCATGCCCTTGAGGGCTCGCCCGTCCCCCAAATGACTTATCAATGTGTCTCTTCCAATCACTTGAATGTGAGCTCCCTGAGGGGGGAGACGGGCTGGCATCCTCACTGCCTACACCACGCCCATAGTAAGTGCTCAGTAAATATTTGTTGAATGAATGAATGAATATATGACTGAATGAACCAGAGAGAAGTTCTGCAAATACAGTGTTCTTAACCCTGTCCCATTTCCTGTGGTGTTTTAGTCCCCCTTAAAAATCAGCAGATTCCTGATTGGGCAAACCCTGGGTCCAGTTCTGAGCACCTCCCACTGCCCCATGTCAGCACAGGGAAGTCTCCCAAAGGAGATGTGTATTGAGCTGGATGGGTTAGTTTATGCTGCAGTAACAAACAACCCTCAAATCTCAGTACTTAAAACAGTAAGGTCATTATCTTCTCAAACTGCATGTCCAGGAAGGGTTGGCTGGGGCTCTGCCCTACCCTGTCCTTACTCTGGGACTTCGGCTGATGGAGTAGCCACCATCTGCTGATTGCTCATGCAGAGGAAAAGAGAGCATGTGGTGATTAACACTGGCTCTTAAAGCTCCCTACTGGCAGTAACATATCACTTTAGCTCACATTTCTTTAGTCAAAGCAAGTCACATGGCCATACCCAATTTCAGGGAGGGGGGCTGTGATAGACTGTATTATTGCCAAAATGTTTGCTGTCTCCCCCTGTGGAAGGATTATAATCCTCTCCTCATTGACATCGGGCTCAGCCGTGGGACTTGTTTTGGCTAGTGATCTTTTGTAGAAATTTGCCACAAGGGGCTGCTCCTTGAGCCTGCATCCTGGAATGACAGGACAGAGCCAAAGCAGAGCCACCATGGGACCATCAGATGAGCGAGAACGAATCTTTGTAGTCGTAAGCTTCTGTGATTTGCGGATGGTTTTCTATTGCAACATAATTTAGCTTAACAGATTGATGCAGTGGGGAAGTGTAAGTTTACCATGTCCCCGAGGGGAGAATCAGAAATAGCTGACCGATGGCACTAAGGGTTACCACACAGAGTTATTTGAGTTGAACATTGGAGATGAATAACAGCTTGTGAGGCTGGGGGGAAAGGATTTCAGGAAGAAGGAAAGAGTTTGCAAAGGCTTGGAATAGAGAGGGATGTAATGAGTGGGCTGGATTGGACTGGAGAGTCTTCTGGGGTTGGGTGTGTGGTAGGAAAGGGAGACGGGCAAGGACAGAATGCCATTTTTTTCTCCCAAGATTGACTGTTCAGGCTGGTCTCCATCAGACCCGGATCTGAGTCATTCTTTGAGATGACTTCTGTGAGTTCTGGAAGCCATTTGATTTGGGTGAGGTCCTGACCTTCAGGTTTCCGTCTGTAAAGCAGACGTAAGCATATTCACTTTGCAATGTTGTTGCAACCATTCGGTGAGTTAACTAGCAGTGGAAAAAGCCTGGGATCAGACAGACCCATGTTTGGATCTTGGCTGTGCCGCTTACTAAGAACTTTGGGAAGTTTTTTTTTCTTAAATGCCTGATTCCTCATCAATAAAATAAAGATGATAATTAGTGCTTCATGGGGTTGTTATAAGGATTAAAAGAAATAGTGAAATTATGCAATGCATAGTAGGAGTTTCATAAATATTCATTAACCCAACCATGGGAAGCATAGAAATTTTGGGCCTGATTAATCTTTCTTTGATTCTAGACTTGCTACAAACCAGATAGTTTTTGTTAAGGAAGTAAATTTGTCCTAATGTAAAACTGGTTATGAGAAAGAAGAAAGAACAAATTCTGAATGTAAAAAAGAAAGTTGTTGAAGGTTTGTGGAAGAGGAGCCCTGAGAAAAGCGTTTTGTGCAGGGTCAAGCTGGCTAAGTTTGGAATGAATTTAATTAAGTAAATGAGTTTTAATATCAAAAGTAAGCTGGTGAAAAATTAGAATTTGGCTTTGTCTCTGTTATAAAGATGAGGTTTTCTTGGGCTTTTAGTCTGCTCTTGATAAAGAGATTATGAAAGGTTTTTCTTTATTTCTGAGTAATCTTCCTCAAAGGCAGAGATTTTTTTTTTTTTTTAAAGATTTTATTTTTTCCTTTTTCTCCCCAAAGCCCCCCGGTACATAGTTGTGTATTCTTCGTTGTGGGTTCTTCTAGTTGTGGCATGTGGGACGCTGCCTCAGCGTGGTCTGACGAGCAGTGCCATCTCCGCGCCCAGGATTCGAACTAACGAAACACTGGGCTGCCTGCAGCGGAGCGCGCGAACTTAACCACTCGGCCACGGGGCCAGCCCCAAGGCAGAGATTTTATGTTTTATCAAAATTACTTCCTGTGCTTTATGTTAAAAGCTGAGTTTTTTCTATCAAAAAGAGCTAAGGTTTTGCTGCTGTATAACTGTCTCTATTTGTCTTTGAAATGTTTTTTTCACTTTGGTTAAATAGATAATTAAATATTAATTTTCATAATTATCTGTGATCCTATTTAGGTGAGTGTTTTAAAACTTCTTTTGATGAACTTCCCAAAATCAGGTTCTGAGTGAAGGCTTTCTGGCCTCCAGCTCACTGTGGGGTTCCTCAGAGGACCCCTGAAACATCTCAAAAGATTTGCACTCTCTCCTTATAGAAAGAGGGCTATTAAACTAATTAGGCTTATCTGATATGTTAGATTACATGGGAAGCATTGTCAAATAAGAAATAACATTCAGCCTTCTTTACGTTGTATCTGTATATGTTATAAAAGTTCTAGAGAGTACGTGAAATTCCTGGAAGTCTAATGTGCTCTGGTATAAAATGTTGTCTGTCATCAAAATGGAGGCTCATACTAAAGGGACTGAACCTAAATATCAGAAAAGCACCTTAGCTGATTTTCATGTAAAGGCAGCAACAACAGAATCTATAAAGATTGGCACGTGTGGATGAAGTCCATTCTGCCTCTGTAACGAAGAGCCCCTCATTGCCAGACTTTCGCCATCCTCATGTCCTTGTAACATGGCAACAGTCTGCTCCTGATCAGAGAAATTAAGATGGGCAATGGGTATGGATTATCAATGTGCTCTTGTTATTCTATGTCTGTTCTCTGGGTGGATTAACACCCTCCCTTGCCACAATGCTGGTGCCCTCACAGTGGCCAAAAAAAAAAAAAAAAAAACCTGTTAGAAAATGTATTGTCCACTTGGAGCATACTTTCCACAATCTCCAGTGACGGAGGCACCCACTGCACTGGGCAAGTCATATGAGCCTTAATGAAAACCTTGCAAACTTCCTGGAATTATTACTGTCTCTATCACCCTCAATCATCAGGAAAAGCTGAGAAAACTAATGGAAAAGCTGGATTCAAGCAGAGCGAGCATTAATTTCATGGGACTGCATGAACTGAGGAGGATGTGATAATGTTCTGTTTTTCCAGATTTAAACAAATCTTTTCTCCTTGGTAAGATACATTTGTGAACGAAGATGAAACATTTACTTCTTCTCTCTGCTTGATCCTTCCAAAATTCAGGAACTCTCACTTATATAAATAATCAGGCTAAGTTTTAATACAAACAAATTAGTTATACTGTGGCTATCTTTGGTAAAAAAAAATAGAGAGAGAGAGAGAGAGAGAGAGAAGTAATTATAGAGAGAACTAAGTTTTGCATCTTTGTAGATATTAGATTCTAGTCCTGTTAATCATCTTTGAGGTTTTGTTATATACCTATGGACTGGACTCCCCTGGCCTAAGTTATTGCCTTGGTCTCACCTACTGTTTGCAGTACCCTCTTTGGAAACTATAAACTCACTCGTATGGAATACTCAGCAGCAGACCAATGTCTATTGGTACACAACCTTCTGCTGACCCCGTGTTGTCTTATGCTAGTATCACCGGCTACTGTAATTCTCTAATGTCTTAGGCTCAACTTATCATCAACAGGTTAAAGATTGGAAAGATTAGAATCTTTCCCAGATTCCAATTTAAAGGATCCTATTGATGAGGAAAACTGCAGATGAGAAGCAGGCTCCGAGGACTGGAATTTGCTTGCCATTTTGAGAGGCATTTGCATTTGTGAAGGAAGTGGGGATGACCTTGTAGGGACCTGAAATTGGCCACCCCAGGATATGTCTCTTTGGCATCAGGATTGCTTGGGGCTGATTGCTTTCTATAAACTGGGACAGGGAAGGAGGCTCTGGGGAATGGAACTTGCCCTTGTTGGGACACATTTACGTTTGTAAGGTAAATCTCTATCTGTAAAGGTGCCTCTCTCTCTGTACCAGGAAGAAGAAGAGAGATGACCTTGTCCCTAGAAACTCTTAATGGGGAAGGCAAGAACTTAAGTTGTTTCCTGTCTGGCAATCTCATGTAACTGATTTAGGGTGGTGGCTTCTAACCTTTCTAACCTTTACTTAATCCGATTTGATTCTTGTCTAAAAGTCATGGGATCACCCAATGACCAGACCCACCTGCACTGATACCATTTTAACTTTTTTCCGTGTTCTTTCCTTTGTCTTGTAAAGAGATGACTCACATACCCATGCCTTATAAAATTAGCCCTAACCCTCAACTCGGGGCAGCAGCAGTGGCTCTGCCTGCCCATGGGCCCTGTCCCCATGCTATTCTATTCTCTAAATAAAAGAGCACTACTGCCAGATCTTAAGAGTCTAAGAAATCTTTCTTTCGACTCCTTGGCTCACCGACCCCGCATCACGTTGGTCACAGTCTAGAGCCGGGTGACTGGGTATTCTGGAAGCATCATTAGAGTGTTATCGAGCAAGGGCTTGCTACCCAATGCACATAAAGAGCCAATTATTATGGCATCAGCCTTTGGGAAAAGAAAAGTAGCTTTATTGACCAGATCTTTCTGCAAGGAGATAGGAGGCATATGCTCTCAGATCTGTCTCCCAGATCCAGGGCTTAGGGCATAATTTATGGGATGAAAGGCAAGGCCGTCTGAAGCATGAAGATAGGTGATTGGAAGTAAGGAGAAGTGAGGTTATTGATGATTTGCACAAGCGTAGTCAAGCTTCATGGCTCTTCACAGTACGCGTGTTCACAAAATGGTGGTGTTACCATGATACGAAGGTGGAGTTTTCAGCCCTTTGACATCAAAAGGAGCGCTTATCAGTTGGCCAGTTGATGAGCTGATGGTCTCAACCAGCCTGAACTAGACAAAGAGTCGTTTCTCAGTTCCTGAAAAACCACTCTTAATTGCTCTATTGATAAGATGAGGTCAGTTGAACCGGTTCTAGAGAGCCTGCGGTTACAAGAGGAAGACAGCCCTTGAGTCCCATTGGAAAGAACCTTACCAAGTGCTCCTGACCACTGACACTGCTACAGAACTAGAAGGCATGGCGTACAATGTGCTCCTTCTGGGCACAGCTTTGTGTGTGATTACTATGGGGAACCATGGGCTTACAAATGTCTAGACAGCTGGCATATGGCAGGACAAAAGCTTTTTAGGATACCGTAGTATTCCATTTCAAATTCTCGTTAAGATGAAACCCAACAGCAATCTCATACGCCTAGGCGAGACTTGGGACCCCCTTTTTACACCCCGTTTGCTCTCCATTGACTACCATTGCCAAAGGCTTTGTCCCTTGGATTGGTGTAGTCCATAATGACCTATTGATAAGATAAATTTATCCCTAACCATGGCTACGCTGGCAAATTCCTCCACTCGAGGTAGATCAGCAACCACGATCCCTGGTTCCCCAGCAAAGGTTGTATTAGAGAACCAGACGGCTCTCGACTATCTCCCTGCAGAACAAGGGCGGCACTGTGCCATAGCCAACGCCTCCTACTGTAGCCGGATCCTCCGGTGAAGTTGAGTCAGAACTCAGGAAAATTAGAAAAATAGCACAGGACCTCTCCGCTCCGATGTCTTTTAATGACACCCTCTGGTTCCCCATGGATGTTTTCAGCTGGCTTCCTTCAAGTGTAGGGACTTGGATAAGATCAGGACTTCAAATACTGTTTATGATTATTATTGGAATTTTGCTATGAGTACTTTTATTTAAACCTCTTATGCTACTACTCACTCAGATCTGCTCCAGAACTTCCACAAAGACCAAGATTATGGTCACTCAACATACTGAAATGGTAGATAAGGCTTACTCACCTGAGCCTTCAGGTAACGGGATGGAATTCCTGGGTGAGGAAACAGCCTGAGTCATTTCCTGAATGCCTCTTTGTTGCTCAAATGTGGCTTCAGCCTTGTGACGCTGACTCCTTGGAATAAGCATCTGAAAAAAAAAGTCCCCCCTCCCCCCCAAAGTGGGACATGACTTTCTGGGACAGGTCCATCCCAGCGACATGGGACTAAACCATCTGTGGTTGATCAGCGACGCTTTCAGACAAAGATCTCAATCCAAAGGGGAGAATGTGAAATGTGAAACAAAACGAGGTCACTTATGCCTAAGGGCTTTGGAGCTGGGAAACCATTAAGGAAATGGGTCCTATGCACATCCTCATCGAGCAGAACCTAAACTTTTGAACTGAGTGAAGATGGAAAAATTCTGAGACCGCAGAACAAGACCTGACATTCATCACCCTGACAGACTTTTACATTCCTTTAGCTATAATCTTAGCAATCAGTTATGTTTAGCCAAGATTAGCTTTCTGCTGCCAAACCCGATTAACATTCTTTGTAACACAAACTTCCCTCTTTTGCCTTTAAAAGCCCCTGCCTCTTACTTCGTCGCAGGGCACTATTTGGGCTGCTGCCTGAATCTGTGTGCTCTAAACTGCAATTCTTTGATCCCAAAATAAGCACCTCTCTGCCTCTCATTTTGCCTCTTTACTTTTAGGTTAACAGGTGTAAGCATCTGCTCAGAGAACACGGGGAGTGGTCAGGACTGGAGATGAGAAACAGAAGGAGCAGAGCCTGGGGACATAGGGTGACCAACTTGTCTGGGTTTACCTGGCACTTTCCTGGCATCAGCACTGCAAGTCCCTTGTCCCAGGAAACTCCTCAGTCCCAGGCACACCTGGACAGTTAGGGAGGGAGATGAGGGGACACAAGGGAGACCCTGAGGCAAATTTCCTGCAATAAGGGGTCACTGATTTCCACAGCTGCCAGCTCAGGGAAGGAAGGCGCTGCCCCTCCTCCCGGCAGAGCTGGTGCCACTCTTCACCTCTCCCTGCTGCTGCTCAGATGTTCCCAGGTTTCCTGGGGCTGAAGCGAAGTTTCCCCTGGAGACTTGAGGAGCGAAGGGCGGACTGGGATAACGGGTGCCACCCAGAGTCCAATGACCCCTCCTGAACAAGTTCATCTCATGGGTGCGCCTCAGAGCATCAAATTCCTCATCTGCAAAATGGTCTTGATTATGCCCAGTCGTACACTCAGGGGTACGAGGAGTTGAGACCATGCTCTGAGAGGGGAATGAGCAGGCTTTGGGGAAAGGTAAACTAGATCCAGATGAAAGATATTTCAGTGAATTTTCTTTGCCTGAGGAGGATGGGCAGTTCTGCATATGTAACTCATGGTCTCCAGGCCTAACCAGCCTGTGACAGACCAGGAGCAAGAAGACTTTGCTTTTTATTATCCATGACATGTTTCCATCACTTGAACCATGGGTTTTAAGGACACAGCTCCTAAAACCCTTGGAATCTCCAAAGTGACGTGTCTTTTTATTTGCTAATGAGATGAGGGCTGGTTGCCAGGGAACCGACCATGTGAGTAGAGGGTAGGAATTTCCAGCTCCACTCCCCAACTTTTGCAGAGGGGAGAGGGACCGGAGGTTGGGTTAATCACCAATGGCCAATGATTTTGATAGCAGCTCAACACAAGGTTGAGATGAGGGAACCCATATTGTAGAAAAGAAATCATATTGTAACTTTGAATGACCTCTGATTGACTAACCCAGACATGCTCTGTAGATTTTATGGCACCTCCCAGCTGCTTTTAAGTTGATAACTTTGTTCTTCTGAGTTTCTTAGGAATGTGATGACCAGCCAGAGCAGAGAGTCTATGGGGATAACCATCATCAATGACAACTGAATAATTTGGGTATAGCTCCAGTCTCTGATGCGCATCCAGTAAAACAAAAGACCAGTAGGAACCAAGACCAGATGTCTGTCACCTGGAGACCAGCTGCCTCCCCAACCTGGAGACCGGCCCCCTATATAATTCACCTGTAGTCTTTGTTCTCTAAGATGGTTCTTTCAGACATTAGTCGGCCATCTTCCCTCTTGCAAGCAAGCTGTAATAAAAAACCCTTTCTCTCCTACCACCTTGCCTCCTGACTATTGGCATGTCTTGCGGTGGGCAGGTGACCCCCCCTTGGGTGGTAACAATTTGATCAACCATGATTATGTAAGGAAGCCTCCATAAAAAACCCTAACTGAGGGAGTTTGGAGAGCGTCCAGATTGGAGAACACCTGGAGGTGCCAGGAGGGTGATGAGCCTGGAGAGGCCACGGGAGCTCTGTGCCCTTTCCCCATGCCTTGTCCTATGCACCTCTTCCCTCTGGCTCTTCATGAGTTGTATCCCTGTAAAATAAATCAGTGGTCTTGTTATGGAATCAGGTTTGTTTTTGTCCACCACCCAGAAAGCCAAACACCAAGACAATGAGATTGCGCAGAGAGAGGGTTTAATCACAAGGCAGCCATGTGAGGAAGCGGGAGCATGAGTCTCAAATCCGCTTCCCCAAAAACAGGGACTCAGGGATATTTATGGGATGGGGGGCAAGGTGGTCTGAAACGTGGAGAGAGGGGATTGGAGGTGAGGAGAGGTGAGGGAATTGACGATCTGCACAAGCGTAGTCAGACTCCACGCCTCTTCATAGGATCCGTGTTCACAAAATGGTGGCTTTAGCATGAGCTGAGGGTGGAGTTTTTAGCCTCTTGACGTCAAAAGGTCACCTGTCGAACACCTGCATGGGCCCAGTTGATGAGTTGGTGGTTTCAACCAGCCTGAAGTGGACAAGGAGTTCTAATTCCTGAAAAACAGCTCACACACCCATGACCATGGTGACCCAGGCTCCAGGAAGATGTTATCTATAGGAGCCTAGTGGGAGTCAGAGAGCATATTGCCTAAACAGCACAGTTAACAATGGGTGGGGAAACAGCTAAAAGCTATAATCAGTAATTGCAAAAAGGAAAAAATACCTTCAGTACCTAGTTACTTAGTCATCAATGCCTGTTGCCGGTTTCAGTCTAATAAGTAAAATGTATTCCTGAGTTCTATGAGCTGTTCTAGCAAATTATGAAACCTGAGGAGGGAGTCATGGGAACCAACAATTCATAGCCAGTAGGTCAGAAGCACAGGTTGAGACAGGAATCAGCCTAACAAGACAGGGCCATCTGCAAGGCCCTGGCCTAACAAGATAAGGCCCCTAACCAATTGGCAAGCTAGGAGAATCAGATAGAGGCCCCCAAGGTCCACATTCCACAGCCTCTGGACTTTCCCGGGCTTATGCATGAGGCTTAGCATGCAGGAGTCCACTGAAGGTGACCCTAGCTCCATTAGCATAGTAAAAATCACACCGAGGGGAGAGTGAGCATGCTAACGATGCATGCGTTGCATGTAGTAGCATGCTACGTGACAGCACAAGTGCAAGCACAACCCCAGCTCTACATGCGTGACAAGGCCCCCTCCCCAACCTTCGCCTAATAAAAGCCCCACAATCTCACTCCCTAATGAGCCGGTCACCTCCCCCTTTCCTTTCAGCACTGGCTCCCTTGTGCCTCTCCCGTGAACAAGCTAATAAACTTTTACTTTTCGACTCCCATTTGTTGTCTCTCTTGATTTCCATCCTGGGGGACAACAAGAACCCAATGCGCCAGTAACAAGGTGACAACCTGGACTTGCCATTGGCATCAGAAGTAGCGGGTAGGGGGAGTCCTGTGGGACTGAGCCCTTAACCTATGGGATCTGAAGCTATCTCCAGGTAGATAGTGTCAGAAGTGAGTTAAATTGTAGGACACCCAGTTGGTGTCCACAGAGAATTGGAAAATTGCTTGGTGTGGCAAAACCCCCACACATCTGGTCACAGAAGTGTTCTGTGAATGCAGAGGGAAAAACCGTGTGTTTTTGTTTCCTCTCCCCTCTGCCAGCCCTCTTCTGCTGGACCCTGCAGCTCTGGGCTCAGCAAGAGCATGCCCTCAGCCCATTTCGCCTAACTCTCTCCTTCAGGCTGCTCCAGGCTGTTCTGGCTTCCTGCATTCAGGCACTCGGCGCCTCCCCATCATCCCAGAGTGTAGCTCCGATCACACCCTGGTGTTTTACAAGCCTTTTCTGAAAATTTGGTGATAAACAGAATTATAGTGCAGAGAAGAAAACTTCTATTACGTTTTGAGGCAAGGGACTTGATTTTTCTGAGTCTCAGTTTCCTCATCTGTAAAATGAAGATGACTATAGTGCCTTCCTCATCGGGTGGATGTGAGGAACAAAGGAGAGCAGGCAGGCAAAGTGTGGTGAGCACGCAATGAAAGTTACCTCCTTACACATGCCTCTCAGTTGACAAGTATTCATTAAGCACCTACTGTGTACTAGACTTTGTGCTGGGTGCTAAGAGAGAGCAGTGCCTAAGGTTCCTCTTTAGAGTTTACAGTCCATTTAAGAAGTGCATCAGTTGGGATATGATGAGGAAAACAGGACTCTAGGTGTTTCAAACAGAGGGATTTAATAGAGGAAATTAGTTTAGAGAAGCCTGGAAGTGCAAAAAGTGGGGAAGATATGTTACTCAGTGTCTTAATTTTGCCTGGAGCCAACTCTGACGCAAGAATTTGAGTGCATGCAGTTAATTTGGGAGCTGCAGGGGACACTGGCAGGGGGCTGGAGAAGTGAGACAGGGACAGGAAGGCAGCCAATAAGTGGCAAACACATGGCTATTACAATGGGCGACTAGAACTTAATCCCTTGGGCAACTCTAGGTTATAAAATCCGTACCTCAGAGTCATCCCACTTGAGGGGCAAGGGAGCTGGACTATTTAACACTAACTCCCAAGAATCGTTGGCTGAGGGCTCCTGAAGGATGGAGTTAATTCTCCTGGCACTTCTGGCCTGCTTTGAGTGCAGGGAAAGTGTCTGCTCCCAGGAACGGAGATGCAGTTACTGGCAGCTGGAAGTGGGCAGGTGTATTCTAAAATAGCAGAGTCTGAGGGCTAAAGGTGGAGCTCTGAGAGCTCTGCAGAGAGTGGGAACCACCGAAAGCCCCTACTATATGTGTAGGAATCAGAGCTCATCTGAGTCCTGTCAACTTTAAGGGCAAATCCGCCAGTTATTTCACCCCCGAAATGACTTTATTTGTGAATAGCCAAAACAATTGCCATTCAGGATGTTCATGCTACAGCAAGCCATAGGCAAACTCACAAAACAAAACAGGGGAGCTACTTTTATAGAGGAAAAGGGGGAATAGGGAGGGGCTGTTCTAAACAAAAGTCTATTGGAGAAAAGTAACAGTTCATGGTAGCAACGGCTTCTCATTGGCTTTGCTGTGGTGTTTCTCATTGGCTGTGCTGCAGCGTTTCTCATTGGCTGAGCTGCGGTGTTTCTCATTGGCTGAGCTGTGGCATTTCTCATTGGCTGAGCTGCAGCGTTTCTCATTGGCTGAGCTGCGGTGTTTCTCATTGGCTGAGCTGTAGTGCTTCTCATTGGCTGAGCTGTGGTGTTTCTCATTGGCTGAGCTGCAGCATTTCTCATTGGCTGGGCTGTTGCCAGGTGGGGAGAAAAATCTTCCTTCAGCAGTAAAGTAGTTTTGCTTCTTATTGAAGATGCAAGCATCCATCTCTTCCTGGTTTGGTGTAATTGATGATGTATGATGGGGCGTGAGAGCTCCTTCTACAAGCCTTCCTGACTCCAATTTAGTGAAGGTTTCTTTTATTAATTTCCACAGTCCTATGCCCTGCAGTATTGTGAAGCTGTTCCTAAGGCTACCACTCGGTGAGAAGCTGCACTTCCCTGCCACTGCCACTTCCACTGTCAGAAGGGCTGGCAGCCTGGAACTGCTCTCTGCTGCCTCTGTAGGAGCTGCTGGTTCCAAGGCAGGAGCCCACAGCCACCCACAGCTCCCACTGCTTGTTAGCAGGAGCCCCTCACTGCCACTATAGGAAGTACTACCATGAGCAAAATGGCTTCTACCTTCTTCCTGTCTTCTTCTCTGGCATGAGTGCCTCCCATTGGCAGAATGCAACTGAAAACCCAGCTGGCAAAGGAACCCTGGCAAAGGGAAATGTAGTTTGCAGGCTTCCAGTCTGATGGCACAGAGAATACTAAAAGGCATAGAAGGCAAATAGGAGGATGAGTGTCAATAGACAGTATGTGGTACAGAAAGATTTGTTTATCTTTCTGAAGAAAATTATTAGGATTTGTGTTTTCTGTACAATGACAGAGAAGATAACCTCAAAACTCTCTCACATAAAACATGTAGATTTTCTGGATAATATATAATTTGCTTCCTTTTAGATGCATAACTGAGCTCATAAGAAAGAGAAATACTCAGGGGCCAAAAAACAAAGCGGGAACTATACCCAGAAGACTAAGTGTGGAGCTGATTTGGGGGCTGTTCTATAGGTAACCAAGTGGGTTGGCTTTTAGCAGCCATCTGGGACAAGATAAGAGATGCCTGTCAAGAAAGAGACAGGAAAGACACTTCCTACAGGAATCCAAAACCCTTGCAGAGCCACACCCTTGGTGAGAGGGTGGACAAGAAAGAAACCCAGCCCCACCCCCCACTGGCATAGAAAGATAACGGGGAAGCTTGTTCGTCTTGACTTTTGCTCTGGATTGGAGAAGAAAAAATTCTTCGTTGAGAATTCACAACCACAGGCCAACCCTCCCAAGCATTTAGAATTTGAACTTACATTCTCTTTGTAGCCAGAAAACCCTAAGGTGAGAAATCAATCTACGAAGTCGTCTGTGGCTGTAATATCCCGGGGATGCCTGGCAGAAGCAAATCAAACCTGCTCTGGAGAGTCACACCCTCGACCCAGAGAGAGATGAGCTCACAATCCCAAATTACAAAACCCACAAAGAAACGATGTCCCATGAGCAAATGACGACAGATACTGATACTGAAGGACCAACCCTGCACTAATCCTTGGAAAACAGAACTGGTAGAAAAAAATCATTACAACTGTGCTGAAGGAGGAGTGGGAAGGAGGAGTCCAGGGAGGGATGGGAAGGTAAAAAGCTGGCTTAGTCAGTGCTGGGAGAAGGCATTGCCCTAGTGCTGGTGAGAGATGACGGTCGCCTGGGTCGGGGGTGGGGTGGGGGGATGGGATGTGTGTGAGAATAGCGTGGCGAGCAGAGCAGAAGATCTTGTGCATTCTGCGGGGAGAGCCCTGCGGATTCAGGCTCCTACCCCCAGCCCCACCCTCTGCCCCAGGTTGTCTTTGGCCTTTGATGTCTCCAAGCCACCTCCCTCCCCCCACGCTGTTCAGTTATAACATGCCTTTTCAGTCATCATCTCACTGGTAGACCACACTGATCCTATAAGTATTATCTCCATTTTACGGAAGAAGAAACTGAGGCTCAGGAAGTTGATGTCACTGCCCAAGGCTTCCTTGAGAAGGTGATATTTGAGTAGAGACCTAAAAGATGAAAAGCCATCCATGGGAGGGCTGGAGAAAGCACTCGAGACAGAGGGGAGAGCCACTGTAAAGGCCCTGAGGCGTGGAGAGGTTTAGAATATTCTAGAAATAGGAAGGAGGCCTGCGAGACTGGAGCCCACTTCCCAGACCAGGGCTATCTGGCGTCCACCACCCCTCTTCAGGAATCGCCTCTCTGCTGGTGACTCCAATTTCTCTCCAGCTGTGGTCACTCAGTTGGTGACAGAGGTGAACTTAGTTGAGGCCTGTGGGAAACCAAGCCTCTCTGGCAATGGCTGTCACATTCCCCAGCCTCCATCAGACCTCAGCGCCAGGCCCTCTGGCTCTCACACCTAAACCCCGAGACTGGCCTCAAGGGGGCAGCAGTGTGCAGAGAATTCTGGAGTGTGAGGTTTCCAGAGCCTCCAGGGGAAGCCGTCCTCAAGGGCTCTGCTTTCAGCTGCTTCCAGACCAGAGGCTGATTTACCACGGAGCAAGCGAAACTTAAGCCCCCCCACCCCCTTTTTTTTTTTAAAGAGGATGTCAGGGTTTCTAAAGCAGGCATTTTTTTTTAAGATTTTATTTTTTTCCTTTTTCTCCCCAAAGCCCCCCAGTACATCGTTGTATATTCTTTGTTGTAGGTCCTTCTAGTTGTGGCATGTGGGATGCTGCCTCAGCGTGGTTTGATGAGAAGTGCCATGTCCGTGCCCAGGATTCGAACCAACGAAACACTGGGCCGCCTGCAGCAGAGCGTGTGAACTTAACCATTTGGCCATGGGGCCAGCCTCTCAAGCCCCTTTTGAGGCCTAGGGATGGGCTCACAGAAATTTTGTATTAATAGTTTTGCTTTTTTCCCTTTCATCTGAAATCTGTATAGTTCATCCCGCAAAACCTCTCATGGCTCCAGAGGATTTGGGAGGAAAGTAAGGTCCCTGTGGGCCTGCAGTTGAGCCACCGAGGGCCTGAGGGCTTCCTGGTGAGTCAGGGCCCTGCTCACAGCCGAGCCCACCAGCCCACCTCAGCCTCCCACCTGTAGGGCCCCGACACATCCCTGACGTGGTGCTCCCAATGGGCCCTTGGCCTTGAACGAGCCGTCTTCCCACCTGGGCCCCGGCTTCCACTCCACAGTGCAGCCGGAATGAAGATCCGAATGAGAGAAGTGGTCTCCTCAGCCCCTGATGGCTTTCCGGTTCCTGGTTCTGTCTCTCCTGGGTTCTCTGAGTTGCCTCACTTCTCGCCAAGAAATCCCCTTTCGGTAAGTTAGCGTGAAGACGGTTTTCCTGTAGCCCAAAGAACTAAGAGTGAACAAAAGAGCTGCTGTATCTTTTCGCAGAGTTTCGATGCTGCAGACTCTGTCGAATGGCAGCCCGCGGGTTAGGCTGCTCGGCGCTCGGGCGTTGGGAACGTGTGCGGATTATTCAAGCGGTGGCTCTTGGGAAAGCAAGAGGAGACTCTGAAAAAAGTTGGAGAGGCTGAAAGGATTTCCAAGCTTGGACTGCCTTATTCCATTTTGATTCGGTTTGAACCAGTTTGAGTTGGTTTTATCTGGCTGGACCCAATTCGCTGTAGACTCAGCACATAGAGGCGGGTCTTGGCGGTTTGAACCCATTTTTGCCATTTAAGCTGACTTAGGTTGGTTTGAGCCGGCTGCTCGTTCAACATGTCGACAAAAGATGTTTCAGGTCAGAACCCTTGAGGAGGGCTATTCAGGGTGAGAAGTGGAAGAAGGGAGCTGTGCACATTGTTGGTGGCATTTGGTGGAACTGTGAGTCGGTACAATTTGGCAATATCTGTTCGCCAAAGCAATTTGGCAATATTTATGGAAATTAAAACCACACGTTCTTTGAGCTGGCAACCCTGCTCCTGGAATCTGTATCACAGAAATAAAAACAGAAACATGGCAGAGTTTAAACACAGAGGTTTTTTGTTGGTGGTATTGTTTGTGATAATAAAACTTGAAATGCATGCACATCTAGAGAGAAAGAGTTAATAGCTAAATGGAATATTATGCAGACATTAAAAATGTCGAGTCAGAGTTAGATATGTTGATTTGGAGGGATTTTCATGCTATATTGTGGAAATTGCAAGACACAGAGTATATAACGCATATTTTTAATATGATCCTATTTTTATTAGACAGAAGAGCAAAAACTATATATATATAATATAATTATATGAGCCTGACTGTTCTTATGGGACGATATACACCAGTTGGTTAAAGTAAATTGCCTGGGATAATGAGGAAGAGAAGGGAGGATGGGGAGAGGAAAAAGAGAAGGAGGAAGAAGCAAAAGAAAAAGGCTCATTTAAAAGGGTGTTCACGATAACACAGAGTACATATGGTTACGGCCCCAGGGATGGGCTATTAAGGCCCTGGGTTTGTTAGATGCATAAACAGATACATGTAAGGCTGGTCCCCAAACATTAAGCATTTTCATGGGGGAGAGGGGCTTTTGGTGGTTTTTACTTGCTTTAATTTTCTGTATTGTTTAAATACAATACAGAGTTCAACACTGAAGTCCAGGCCATACCCGCTCACTGACTTCTGCCTCCCAACAGTGTAAGTTCAGGGGCCCTTTCTGCTTCCCGATTTCTGGGGGAGTTCTGGCTGTCTCTGAACTCCCATTTCAGAGGCATCCGTTGACCTTTCTGAGCTGGAAGTGAGTTACAGGGAGATGGCAGTGAAGCCAGGCCCTGTCCTTCGTCCTTCATGTGTATGGTCTCATTCAGTCCTCACAACAGCCCTGAGAAGTAGCATCTGTTAGTACCCCCTTTGACAGAGGAGGAACGGAGGCACAGAACGGTCAAGTGCTTGTCCACGTCAGCCACAGAGCTGGCTCAAACTGCGTCAGTGTGGCTGCAGAGTCCATAAACTTCACTGCCACTCTACAGCAGCGGTGGGGCCGTGAGCAAGTCACCTAGATTTTTGAACTTCAATTTCCTCGTCCATAAAATAGAGACAATAAAGCCCTGCCCCCACTGGCCGGACTTGGCGCAGAGACTTGGGTCTGCTTGGCTCAGTCTCGTTCGTTTCTCTCACCTGAACCTGCACCCCAGGGCCCGGCTTAGAGTTGGAATATCTCCTGTTTGCTGACATCGAAGCATGCAGAAACATGGCCCAGAGAGGCCAGGACACAAGTCCTGCTTGGGGTGGGGCTGGGCAGGCCGGCTCTGCTCCCACGGGGCATCCTCAGGCAGGAGTGAGTGTGGGACCATCCCTCTGAGATGACTGTCTCTCCAGCCTCCCTGCTGAGTCACTCCAGGGAACTGAGTCACAGCACAAGGAAAGTCACCGGCCCCAGACTGAGGGGGTCTCTGTTCCCTTGTCTGTCAAAGGAGCCCTGAGGGTGACTCTGGACTGTGCCACCTACTCTCTGTGACCTGGGGCATGTTACATAACCTCCCTCGGATGAAGGAGGCCAGCGTGATGGGGACCGGGGGTGTTTGGCTGAGCGAAGAGCTAACTCGGGTGACGTGAGCCTGAGTGCAGATTGCTGAAGGGCTGCAGGGGGGAGGGGAATATTTTTTTCCTCTGCGGTGCCTCCATTTTTCATTTTTACTTATTTTTGCCTTTTCAAAATGTTAAATAAAAACAATGCAGGTGTACAGTTAAAAATAAAATAGTGAAAGGTTTATAATGAAATCAGCAGACAACTGGCTCACACCCTTCATTCTCTGGGGTAAAGGTTCTCTAACTTCTCTGCACACTTGGGGAGATAGAAAAAATACCTCTGCTACAGGTGCTGATATAATTGGGTTGGAGTGGGGCCTAGTCCTCAGGATTTTTGATATCTCCCAGGTGATTTGACAGCACAGCCAAGATTGAGAACCACTGCCCATTCTTTCTCTTCAGAGCAAGTTACGTCTTTATTTTCTGCCATATTTATGAAGTATACTTTTGTGCTATTCTCTCTTGATCAATCACCTTCTTTTTTTTTTTTTTTAGGAAGATTAGCCTTGAGCTAACTACTGCCAATCCTCTTCTTTTTGCTGAGGAAGATTGGCCCTGAGCTAACACCCATGCCCATCCTCCTCTACTTTATATGTGGGATGTCTACCACAGCATGGCTTCTGCCAAGTGGTACCATGTCTACACCTGGGATCCGAACCGACGAACCTTGGGCTGCCGAAGCAGAACATGCTCACTTAACTGCTGCACCACTGGGCCGGCACCCCACCTTCTATATTATTAGACGACTTCTTGTTATGATGGCTGAGTGTACTAGTTATGAAGATTTCAGCTGCAGGTAACATGACCCCCACCAACAGGGACTTAGACAATAAAGACATTTAATTATTGCGCACCTAACCAGGGTTGATTAAAGGATGTCATTGAAGATTGAGGGTCTTTCCATCCTGCCACTGCCCTCCCTCAGCGTGTGGCCTTGTCCTCTCTGTGTTTGTCCTCTCGTGGTCACAGAGAATCACGTGACTGCTGGGATCTGAATGATTATGCTGACCCATCCCTCCAGGTCTGGCTTAAATGCTCTCTCATTTCCCAGCCTTTTCCCACTGCTCCCAGCAGTCTGCCCTTCTCTTCCCAGCACTTTGTAGAAAGTGTAAGTGCTTCACTGACCCCATCGTGTCCTGAGTCTGTTGGTTCTTCCACTAGCTGTTCTAGAAGCCCTGGGCCTGGAACACAGGGGAGGAGCAGTTACCTGTTTAATGTCCTGTACGTGGAAGATGGTAGGTGCCTCCCTCATATTTGATGAACAAATTAACCAAATGGCAGTTTTTCCCTATGACGTTTGTCTACTTCTCATTCAAGTTTCATTGATAAAACTGGAGAGCTAGATCCAAGGAGTGGTTCTTAACTTTGAATTGTTATTTATATATGCATTCTTTTGTTTTTTTGGCTGGGTAAGATTCACCCTGAGCTAGCATCTGTTACTGATCTTCCTCTCTTTTTTTTTGTTTTTATGTGAGGTGCTGCCACAGCATGGCCACTGACAGACAGGTGGTGTGGTGCCATGCCCAGGAACCAAACCCAGGCCACCAAAGCAAAGTGCACAGAACTTTAACCCCTACACCATCAGGGCTGGCTCTATACATGCATTCTTCTGGTGTCAGGATTTGTAATTTCGTTGGGTTATCAAAGCCCTGACCTTAATAGTTTCAAGATGTCTCATCATCTTTAAAGGTCTTTCTAGCTCTGATAACAGCAGTAGCAGCAGCAGCAACAGCTATAGTTTACTTAAATATTTACTATGTTTTCTTATTATGAAAGAGGTGTGTTAAATCTTCCACTAAAATTGTGCATTTGTCTACTTCTCCTCGTAATTCTCAATTTTTGCTTTCTGCATTTTGAATCTATGTTTTTAGATGCACACAAATTTAGAACTGATATAGCTTCCTGACAAATAGAAACGTCTCTCCTTATCTCTAGTCATGTTTATTACTTTAAACTCTACTTTGATAGTCTAGTTACTTTGTTTTTCTTCTGGTTGGTGTTTGTATGGTATCCATGTTCTCATATTTTTATTTTCAACTCTTCTATAGCTGGGTTTTTGAATTTTTCTTGTAAACAGCATATAGTTGGGTTTGCTTTTATTTTTTAATGCAATCTGACAATCTTTGTCTTTCACTTGTCACTTTAGTCCATTTACATTTAATATAATGATAGATACATTGTGGTTTAAACCTACCATCTTATGTAATGTGCTATACTTGTCTTGCTTACCCAATATTCCTTTCTTATTCTTTTTTTCCCCTTTTTTGGATTAAGTACCTTTTAGGATTCCAACGCTCCTCCCCCTCCATAAGTTCGGAAGTTTTACAGCCTTTTATTATTTTGTTGGAGGTTACTCTGGAGATTATATTATATCCTTGATGCATCAAAGGCCAATATGAAGTGGTTATTTTACCCTTTTTCTTCTCATACAAGACCTTTAGAGCACGTTTAACTGCTTAAACTACCCTCTCCCTCAAATTACATGCTGTTGTTGTTATGAAATTTAAATATATACATATTGTAAATCCTACCAGATAATATTGTTTTTAAAAAGTCAATATTCATTTGGGGCTGGCCCCGTGGCCGAGTGGTTAAGTTCGTGCACTCCGCAGCAGGCGGCCCAGTGTTTCGTTGGTTCGAATCCTGAGCGCGGACATGGCACTGCTCGTCAGACCACACTGAGGCAGCATCCCACATGCCACAACTAGAAGAACCCACAGCGAAGAGTGCACAACTATGTACCAGGGGGCTTTGGGGAGAAAAAGGAAAAAATAAAATCTTAAAAAAAAAAAAAAAGTCAATATTCATTTAAACTTACATGCACATTGGCCACTTTCATTTCTCTTCGTTCCTTTTTACAGTCTTGACTTTCCATTTGGGATCATTTTCCTTCTGCCTGAAAAACACTTTTATTTTGTTCTTTAGTGTGAGGTTTGCCGGTGATGAATTATCATAGCTTTTGTTTGTTTGAAATGTCTTCATTTAACCTTTATCTTATCTTGATTTTAAACTCTTTATTACGAAGATTTTCAAGCATATACAAAAGTAGAAGGTATCATAAACCTTCATGAACCCATCAGACACTTTGAAAACCACAGCAGATTTCCTAACTTATTTCATCTACCCATTCTCTCCACATGCACTTTGTTTTATTTTTTACTGGGGCATTTTAAAGTAAATTAAAGGTGTCACTTCACCCTAAATACTTTCAGGTGTATTTCAACAGAGAATATTTTCTTGCATAACCACAATGCCATTATCACAAGCAACAAGATTGAAAATTGCTTCATATAATTTAACCCCTAATCTCAATTAAAATTTCCTTGTCTAAGAAAATGTCTTTTTACAGTTGGTTTGTTAGAATTAGTATCCAAATGCAGTTCATTCATGGTGTTTAGTTTTGTGAGTTCTAATTCTCTTTAGCTCTCTTTTAACAGAAGGTAGACCCCTTCTGTATATTTTCTCAATGTTATTAACTTGCTGAAGAAACTGGGTCAATTATCCTGAAAAGTTTTTATGTTCTGAATACGGCTGATTGCTTCCCCATGTTGTATTACGGTGTAGTACAACTTGTTTTTTGACTTTTCCTATTTCCTGTAAACGGAAAGCTAGAGCTAAAGAATACATC
The DNA here is from genome assembly GCF_037783145.1 of Equus przewalskii. NCBI lineage: Eukaryota > Metazoa > Chordata > Mammalia > Perissodactyla > Equidae > Equus > Equus przewalskii. The sequence goes on along the minus strand of NC_091832.1, from coordinate 24,985,170 downwards.
ATGGGTAGTAACTTGTAAGTCCCTACTGCATCACACCAGGAAGCACATAATTTCTGGTCCTCCTGCTTTTAATGATGCTAAAATCTATCTCTAGGTTCAGGCAGTGACAACCCCACCTCTTCATTGAAGAGTTCTCCTTCAACTTTTCACTTAGTGGTTTCATCATCCATGGAATACTACTGCCTGCATCAGTTATTTCATTAGGGGTTGAAAAAACGGTGATTTTAATTCTGTTTCTTTCTGAATTTAGTAGCTGGAATTCTTCCATACAGAAGAGTGTTTCTTCACTCATTTTGGCTATTTAATTACCATCATGCAGTTAGGCATGACAAATGCTGAACTCTTTTCCTTTAATTATCAATTTCCAGGGGAAGGAGTTGATGTCCTAATTTCTCCAGTGGTGTCCAATCAATTTTATTTTCTTTCCATACCTTTTCATCCTCTTTTTCGCCTGTTGGCTGCATGCAGAAGAGCCAGTGGAGGACTTCAACGCCCTAGGAGATGATGAGCCCTCTTTAAGGAAGTTGTCTGAGGCTCTGAATGACCGCATGGAGCAGATTTGTCCCTAGGACTTAGGGAAGAATGGGGCCGTCATGGGAACAAGAAATACACTTTCATTGTGATAAGCCACTGAGATTGTGATGGTTTGTTACAACATTGAATCTATTCTGACTAATACAGCTATTATTTCTTTATTTTTTTGTTGAGGAAAATTCACCCTGAGCTAACATCTGTGCCAGTCTTCCTCTATTTTGTATGTGGGTCCCTGCCACAGCACGGCTACTGATGAGTGATGTAGGTCTGTGCCCAGGAACTGAACACAGGCCGCTGAAGTAGAGCATGCTGAACTTAACCATGAGGCCATGGGGCCATCCCTCTATTATTACTTTTTTAATTTCTAAGAGCTCTTTCTTGTTCCTTGTTCTTTTTCCATAGCAGTGTTCTTGTTTTAGGCATCCAATATCTCTAATTTGTCTGATGATATTTAACTTTTTATGACGCATTCCTCTGTTTGTTGCATTTTTTTTTTCCTGTGTCTCCTGAGTTCCTTTTTATTGTTTGTTGGGTTTGCTTTCAATTTCAACTAAAACTCTAACTTATGTTTATTTGGTGGAGCATTGAATGGAAGAGTTTAGAAGAAGGTGGCTCCTGTGGATAGCCCTTGGCTTCTCCTTTCCTGCTGTGAACAGTTCAGCTCCAGCCCACACTTGCACACCCTAATTAATGAGTAAAAGCCCGGGAGTCACCCACTTTCAATCTTCTAGAAAGGCAGTCTCCCCCTCCCCCAGCCATCCTCATTGAGGCCTGTCTCTTGGAGAACTCATTCACATCGCAAGCAGTTTCTCAAATATTCCTTCCAACATTTTCCTTATTTTCTCAGGTTTTAGCACCTCTTACAAATGGTGTCTTGGCAGCCGAGAGACAAATAATGAGAAGCATCATCCAGGCAAGAGGGCAAGAGAAACTGACCTGGAGAGAGAGAGGAAAGAACATATACCAAGAGAGGGAGGTGAGGGGGAGCATAGAGAATCTGACCTGTTAAAAGAATACCAGCATTGCTGAGGAGCAGATGGTGAAAGGAACCAAGATGTAAACTGAGTCAAGAAAGGTGGGGACAGGGGCCGGCCAGGTGGCACAGCAGTTAAGTGTGCACCTTCTGCTTCGGTGGCCCGGGGTTCACTGGTTCAGATCCTGGGTGCGGACATGGCACCGCTTGGCATGCCATGCTGTGGTAGGTGTCCCACATATGGAGTAGAGGAAGATGGGCACGGATGTTAGCTCAGGGCCAGTCTTCCTCAGCAAAAAGAGGAGGACTGGCATCAGTTAGCTCAGGGCTAATCTTCCTCAAAAAAAAAAAAGAAAGAAAGAAAGGTAGGGACAAGACTGAGCAGGGCCTTGTCAGCCATGTGGAGAATCCCAGTCATCGAAAGATTTTCCAAAGGGATGGACCGTAACTGTATCTGCTCCCAGAAGAGGTCGCTCTGACCGCAGTGCGGAGAGTGGATTGCAGGGCAGAGCAGAGGGAAAACTGCTGAGCTGGATGGCAGACATGGAGAGAAATGAATGACTCGGGGTACAGAGGAGGAAAAAGAAGGGAGAACTGGGATGTGTCGATGTCGAATGAGAGTGTGGGAGGTGAGAAGGACGACTCCTAATTCCTCAGCTTGTGCAACTGGATTGAATGGCAGTCACTTTCACCGAAATGGGAAAGCTGTTAGAGGTCAGGTTGGAGGTCAAGGTTATGAGTTCACTTTTGGATGTTTTGATAAAGTCAGTGTAAGTGCCTGCTATCATTCCTGGCACGTGGTAGGTACTACTATTATTGTCTGTTTAACAAGTCCAAGTCTTCCTTCCAGGTCTAGTTCAAGTGGAACTTCTGCCTAGCTCCCCCAAGTAGAGTGTGTCTTCTCTCCCAAGTGCTTTATGAAAAGTGCAAGAGCATCACTCAGCACCTCACAAGGAGATTCTGTTTGCCCCTCCGCCTGGCCCACCATGAGCCTGGCTCACAGTCGGTGCTCTCATGATGCTTGTAGATGGATTAACAGAACACATGCTTCTCTCCATGGTCTTGCTCTCTTGGTTTCGCCATAAAAGTGTTGAAAGCAGCCAGCTCTCCTCCTTCCTGAGCCCCGGGCTTCCAGCCTGCTGTGAGGCTGGGTGGGGCGGAGCTGACCAGCCTGACTCTGGACCAGGGGACGTTCCTGCAGGTATCTTCCTGCCTGAGGACAGATTGATCTCCGGTTCATCCTGTGCTTCCCCAGGAGCTTCCAGAGGTGGTTTTATCCTGCCACGTACAGTTGGGCCATGGGGGAGACAGGCAACTTCTCTCTTGTTTCCAGAAGGCAATCAGAGGTCTTGTCCCTTTCCTAGGGAGGCAGCCAATCAGTTGCAAGCTCTAGACACCTGCTTCAGAATCTACAGAAGACCTTCCCAAGCTGGGGAAGAGGCCTGGGGAACATCAGCCAGTGGGCACGTTTCCTCCTCTACGAAAACTGAAGGTGTTGGAGCACCTTGGGGGTTCTTAATGCACAAACTGTTGTGTCTTGAGGCTTCCTTCAGAAGAATGTCATTAGCCTTCGTTAGGTTCTCAAAGGAACCTCAGCACATCAAACCTGGAACCCTGGTGTGGAGCGTCTTTCCAGACCTCACAGCTCTGACATCACCATCACCATCATGAGTTAAAACGTACGAGTCGTTTATGAGGCACCAACAGCTGTCCTAAGGGCTCTGTATATGAGATTGCATTTGACCTTCACAATAACCCAAGGAAGCAGCTGCTATGCGGCCCCCATTTTTCAAATCAGGGTCAGTGTGCTTTACCCCATGATGAGTACACACATCCGCATTTTATCAGCTGTGTGTCTTGAGCAAGTCATTTATCTCCTTTTTTTTTTTTTTTAAGAAGTTTACGAGGGGGGAGTGTTTTTTTCCCTTTTCTTCTTCTCCCCAAAGCCCCCGAGTACATAGTTGTATATTCTAGTTGCAGGTCTGTCTAGTTCTGCTGTGTGGGATGCCACTTCAGCATGGCCTGATGAGCAGGTTAGGTCCGCACCCAGGATCCAAACTGGTCAAACCCTGGGCCACCCAAGCAGAGCGCAGGAACTTAACCACTTGGCCACGGGGCCAGCCCCATCATTTATGCTCTTTCAACTTTAATTTCCTCATCCACAAAATGGGGACAATAACTGCTCCTCTTCCTCATTGGCTGTGTTCGTGAAAGTACCTATTTGCTGATATTGAAATATATAGGAACATGGCCCAGAAAGGCCAGGACACAAGTCCTGTTTGGGATGGGGCTGGGCAGGCTGACTCTGCTCCCAGGGGCTGTCCTCAGGCAGGAGCAAGTGTGGGACCATCCCTCTGAGATGACTCTCTCTCCAGCCTCCCTGCTGAGTCACCCCAGGCAACTGAGTCAAAGCACAAGGGGACTAACAGGCCCCGCCCTGAGGGGGTCCCTGCTCCACTGCCTGTCAAAGGAGCCCTGAGGGTGACTCTGGACTGTGCCACCTACTCTCTTTGTGACCTGGGGCATGTTACATAATCTCTTACGGGAGGGAGGTGGCCAGGCCAATGGGAACTGGGGGCCTTTGGTCTAGGGAAGAGCTAACTTGGGTGACGTGAGCCTGGACTGCAGATTGCTGAAGGGCTGCATGGGGAAGGGAATTTGTGAGGAGAACATAGCTTTGCAAGACATTTATGATTTTTCTTAACCTTACGTTTTCAAAAATTTCAAATCTAAATGATACCTGTGTGAAATGAGGAAAAGAAACCTCAACTAAATTGGAGTTGGGAAGGCCTGTAGGGGGAGCCCTATCATACATGGTCAATTACTCCAAACAGGAAGAAACATACACTTGCACCACCAGCAAGAAGTGCAGCTACTTTACAACTGCAGGAAGATTTCTCTCCTTGCTTGGCAACAGCCCAACCAATGAGAAACACTGAAGCTTAGCCAATGAGAAATGCCACAGCTCAGCCAATGAGAAACACTGCAGCTCAGCCAATGAGAAATGCCACAGCTCAGCCAATGAGAAACACTGCAGCTCAGCCAATGAGAAATGCCAAAGCTCAGCCAATGAGAAATGCCAAAGCTCAGCCAATGAGAAACGCCACAGCTCAGCCAATGAGAAGCCATCACCACCCTGTTCTGCTAGAATACCCCTTCCCTCCTCTCCGTTTTGCTCTTCCTTTGTCGCTCTGAATTTGCCTGTGGTTCACCATAGCATGCATATTCTGAATTGCACTTCTTGTGGCTATTCTCATATAAACTTGTTGTGGGTGTAAAATACAGCCAAGTTTGCTTTTGAGTTGATGCCTGGCACAGTTGAGTTTTACGGAAAATAGACTCCTGAGCATGCCTCCCCTCCTACTGGTTTTGCTCCAGAGTCCATCACTGTGAATTCTGTCAAGCATTTCTTGCTGTGCATTATGGTAACTGTATTTCTTCTGGGGCCGAGTGCTGTTACGTGGCCTCTCCTATACTCTGAGATCTCATCTCATCTTTCTCCTTGAAATTAAAAAGTCCATTTCAATGGCAGAATTTCCCTCCTTTATCTCTGGCTTACAGAGCGCTTTTCAAAGATGCTGGTGCTCCCTGTGCTGATGTGATTCTCAATGCATTTCCCAGTCCTTGGAGAAGATGTGTTCTTCTAACCTCTACCGGGAACGTGAGTAGGTGGTGGATGAGCTGTTTGAATATTCCTCCTAAATCTCTGGATTCCTTCCTCACATGAAACCAGGGAATTTATGGCATTCAAGCTCATTTACTCCATGCCACCACTGAGTTCAAGTTCAGCTAATCAACTGAGCAAACATTTAGAACCGCTCCCAGATGTTGGAGCTCGCACCTGGATGGCAGACTATGGGTCAGTGAGCCCCTGAGGATAAATTGGTTGGATCTAAAATTATGTTCCTCTCTTCTGGGCCTAACACCCTCAGAGTCCACTCTCACACAGATTCTACAGGTTTTTGTTAATGTACGTTTGTAAAAACCTTAGATTGTTTTAGTATATCAGTTTTCTCCTCTAGGGTTTGACTTGATAATTGGGGTCCCCTTGGGGTGTGCTGTTAAAGGACTTAAGGAAATGAGAGATGGTGGGGTGGGGCGTGAAGATCAGCTACCTCTTACAACCCTCCACAGGTTCATAAAGGGTCTTTGTAGAGTCGGAAAGAGCCTCGTCAGTCCAGGAAAAAGGATTCATTATGCTGACAAGGGAGACTTGATGTATTCTGTGGGTTTAGGTACTCTGAGACATTTAAATATTCCCGTATGTCCTTGTTACCATTCCCAGGATGCACTCTGTCCAAGTCAATCCTTCAACTTTCGTATAAGAAGCCAGAAGCCTGATAAGCTATAAAATTTTTTGTCTTAAGTGTATAGCTGAGCAAATATATATACTATACACATATATGCACAGAACGTATATATATGAATATATGTGTATATAAAAAGATGAATATATATACATATTTTCTATATTAGTACCACCTAGGACAAGATATAAAATAAAGAACACTTCCAGCTCCCTGGAGGCTCCCTTGCTCCCCCTCCCAGTTAATAGTCCTCTACTCAGAGGCAATGACTCTTTTGACCCTGTCAGCACAGATTAATTTTGCTTTTTTTTGAACTTCACATAAATGGAATCATAAAGTATGTATGTATTATTATTTTGGGTCTGGCTTCTTTTGTTAAACATTATGTGTGTGAGATTCATTCATGTTTTTACATTTAGCATTAGACATTTTACGTTTAGCATTCTTTTTCATTGCTGTGTAGTATTCCATGCAATCTACATGAATTTATTTATCCGTTCTATGGTTGGTGGCCTTTTGGATTGTTTCCAGTTTGGGGATATTATAGATAAACTTGCTATGAACATTTCGTATATGTCTTTGGGTGGACATATTTCTGTTGGGTATATACTCGGAAGTGGAATTGCTGAGTCATAGGGTAGGTGTATGTTCAGTTTTAGTAAATACAGCCACAGAGTTTTTCAAAGTGGTTTTACCAATTACACTCCCACCAGAAAGAATGGGCGTTCTAGCTGCTCCACACTCTGAAACACACTTGGCATTGCCAGCCTCTTTAATTTTAGGCATCCTAGTGAAGATTAGTTGTATCTCATTGTGGTTTTAATTTGCATTTCTTTGCTGACTAATGATGTTGAGCACTTTTTCACGTGCTTGTGGCCATTTGGATATCTTGTGCATGCGTGGGTGCGTGCGTGCATGTGAAGTAAGGCTGTAAATTTAACTGGTATTGTAATATGGCAGCTTGTATTCTCAAACGCTGGTTTGGATTATTGGCTCCTTCATCTCTTCAGCTAAAATGAGAGATTCTTTATAGTTCAGTCATAGAAAGTTCCTCATTCTCTGCCCATGTCTTATGCCAATAACTTATGATGCTGAGCCTGCCGGTTTATTTCTCTAAATTCTCTGGTAAGATTATGTGGAAATTGATAAAAGAAAACTTAAGTGAATTGGAGTGAGGAAGGCCTGTAGGGGGAGCCCTCACACCCCATCACACATCGTCAATTACACCAACCGGGAAGAGACAGAGACAGAGACTTGCATCTTGGACAAGGGGCGCTGGCAGGAGGCTGGGAGGCCACAGGAAGCTAGGTCTCCCCTACCCTCTGTCCCAGGTGGCTTCCTGGGCAGTGGCTCTGTCTCTGGTTCCAGCTTCCACGGAGAGACCTCAGAGCCTGGTTTGGGGAGCCTCACTGTTTGCTTTGCCCCTCCAGCCCGGGCATCGCAGTAACTTCCTGCCAGGATCCCGGGTGCTTCACTCTTCCTTGTTCGGCCCTCAGCTCCTCCATCACCTGTGGAAACAATTCTCTGCATTAAACTGTCTCTATTGTAAGTAGTTGAAGTGATTTTTATTTTCCTTGTTAGACCCTAACCGACATCCTGCCCAAGCTAAACTGTATCCCTGAATGCCTTGTTGAAGTCGGGGGACACAGCGCCTCCCTCCTCAAGCTGCCCCAGGGGGGAAGGATGGAGGACCCATGTCTGTGTCGCTGAGATTCTTAGCACCTCCCTCAGCCCAGCCTGGGCTGGACAGCCACCGGGGAAGCCTCAGGGCGGGCCCACAGACTGAGCCTGCTGCCTGCAGATGTCCCTCCCAGGAAGAGTCAGGAGAGGCCCAGGGGACCTCACAAGGTGGGTCCAGCCTGAAGGAGGGGGGCTGCCCTGGCTGGTGGAGCGTCTGGGAGGGGCTGCAGGTGGCAGAGTGAGCCCTCGGCAGCCTGCATGGGGAGGTAGTGGGACAAGGGGAGGAGAGGCCCAGGGCAGTGTGAGAGGGCGTGGAGGTAGGACGGGGGGATCTGGCCCAGCCCCATGGGCCCCTTGGAGAGGCTTTCAAAGAAATATTTAAACCCACAGAGAAAGGCAAGCATCGGCACATGGGGAGAGGCCAGTCCCTCCCGTAGGGCAGTGGAACCGGAACCGGGAGTGACCCAGATCGGCAGTGTGCAGTGGTAGGCTGAAGACCAGGCCCACCACCGACTGGCTGCGGGCACCTGCGGCCTCTTCTCTCTGGGTCTCTCAGCTTTCCCATCTACAGAGTGGGAGGGGAGGATGAGACGGTTTCTAGGTTCTCGTTACCAGGAGTCAGCTTCATCTGTGTGCCTGCCATTGTGGGCAGACCTGGGGCAGGTGAGTTACCCTGGCTTGCATGGGAGGGCAGAGTGGGGTGCGGTGAGGGGGGTTCCTGGTTGGGTTCCCCCGCTTCATGGGGATCTGGGCTGGTCAGCTCGATCTATATGGATATGCCAGGAGCCAAGAAGTTGGGGTCAGGCACATGGCCCCGCAGCTTCTCAGGGCAGGGCAAGGTGGCAGCTGTCCCCACCCAGGCTGGCAGTGCCACTGCGCCTTGGGCAGGTGATTCACTGGAGCTTCTTGCCAGCCCTCAATCCAGGGACTACTGAGTTTGTCCTGGTGCTGATGTTGCAGTCCCTTGGGGATCGCCCATCTCTTGTAGGTTCATTTTGTCCTGGGTCCCACAAATTATGTGGCTGGCCCTCGGTAGAACCTACCTCATGAGTTGCTGTGAAAACTAAATGAGTTACCCACCTAAAGTACTTAGCATGGTGCCTGACACTTATTTAGGGCTTAGTAATGTTGGCCATTATGGATGTTTTTATTATCATGATCACTATCATACTCAGGCACGTTGCTAAGCTCTTTGCAGGTGTTATCTTGTTTCACCTCATTTCACCCTTACAACCACCCTGTGAGGTAGATGTGGATATCATCCCACCTTGCAGATGGTGAAACTGAGGCTCCCAGCGATGGGGCCATCACCCAAGCTCTTATAGCACGTAAGATACAGAGCTAGAAGTCAGTTCTACCAAACCAATCTGGGGTGAGAGTGAGTGGGAGTCTCTATAAAGCCATGGACTTTTCTACCTTGTTTGGGATCCCAGAGCAGAAGGCCTTATCTCATTTTTCTCCTCACTCACTATTTTATAGATGGAATTAATGAGGCCCCTGGAGGTTAAGGGATGGGCTCCAGGTCAACAACGAGTCTCTCCCTCCAGTCCAGGCCCTTCCTGTTGCCCCTTCCTAGACTTTTAAGCCCCCAGAGCTTGATGATGGTGTCGTCATCAGGGGTGAGGGCAATGCCCCTGGTGGGAGGGAAAAGGGTTGGGGGCCTCAAGCGAGAAGAATGCCAGGCAGGGCTGGCCGAAGAGAAGAGTCAGGGGTGCAGCAGGCTCCCTGCGGGTCTCCCTCCTGGAGCAGGCGGAGGAGCTCTGGGTCACGGCACAGAGGTGGGATGTGAGCCTGCAGGAGGTGACAGCTGACATCCTAGAGGTGGGGTGGCTTCAAGGTGGTGGCTTCAGCCTGGGATGGCCAGCAGGTCACAGAGTGAGACCTCAGCAGCCCGCATGGAGGGGGAGGGCGAGGAGAGAGGGGGGATGTGACTGGACACTGAGTGATGCAGACAGGCTCACTTTTCCCTTTGGAGAAGCTTCCAGTGAGACATTTAACTCTGCAGTAGAGAAGAAGAGACTCGGCACCCGGGAGACCAGCTCGTGCTCCAAGGCAGTGGAACAGGCCGATGATTGGAGTCTGAGGTCCTGGTTCTGCTCTCAGTTCCACTCCAGGTTTGCTGAGTGGCCTGGAGACGTCTGGGCCCCAAGGTCTTCCCATGTGTGAAGTGGGAAGGGTGGATGACCAGCTTCCAGGTTCCCTTTACTCTGCTCGTCTCTGCCCTTCACGTGTAACAGGAGTCTGACTCCACCCCGTGCACCTGTTGTGGGGGCGCCCTGGGATGTTAGTTCTCCCCGCCTAGGGGGTTTGGACTGAGTGCGCAGGGATGGCTGAGGTTTGGAGGGACAGCCTGAGGAGGAACTTCTCCAAAGCCTGAGATCTGGGCAGCGTTCCCTCTTCCCATGGTGATTTACCTGAAGCTCAGGGCACCATAGATCCTGGTTCCCTAGGCTCTGCCTGAGGAAGCAGGTCACGGTGGGCACCAGGTGAGTCTGGGTGTGGAGTGGGGGCCATGGGTGCAGTCCCAACCATCGAAACAGAAGCACTCTGGCTGCAGGCTGCCCTCACCTCAGTCTCAGGGATGTGTGGTCCACAGCGGGTCCGTGGCTGTGCTAGGGAGCCCAGATGCCAGACCCACTCTACCACCAACCGGTTGGTGACCTCGGCAAGTCCCTTCCTCTCTCCAGGCCTCCTGTCCCTGTGTGTAAAATGTGGATATGGGACTAGATCATCTGCTTGGTCCTAGCTCTGATGTCCTATAATCTGAAGATCTTGGACTCCCCACTTATCCTTTCTGCGCCTAGTTTTCTCATCTGTGAAAGGGAACATGCGTGTGAAGGAGCCTGGAAGAGGATGCCAACCCCCTATTCCATGTGCACAGCCCATGCATCTTGCCTGGTCCTTCACCAGCTCTCTGAAGCAGGCTGGGCTGGGCCAGTGGCCCATCCTACAGATGGGAAAATTCACGAGGGCTCCATGGAGCTCTGTGTGGCTGAATAGACGGGCCCAGGACTTTTGTTCTGAGAACTCTGGCTCCGGAGGCCGGGGGGAGCTGGGAGGAGTGAGGAGGCCGGGTCCTCAGAGCAAGCCCCTTCCAGGATGCCAGGACTGTGCCTGGCAGAGGGCTCAGTTGGAGGGTCGGGGATGAGCAGCCCCGGGGACCTGAAAGAGAGTCTAGGACCTCCTGGAAGCACGTGGCCAAAGGGGCTCACTGTCCTGGGGCCGGGGGAATCCGCCTGGCAGGGGGTCCTGAAGAGGGTCCAGGAGCTCTCTGATTCAGTCTAGAGGGAGAGGGAGGGGAGAGAGGGGAGGAGGTGGGAGGGAGGGGGAGCAGGGAGGTGGGTCTCAGTCCCTGCTTTGGTGGGCCAGAAGGAAGGCTTTCTGCTGTGTGGTTTTATAAGTCAGTTTACCAGGTCTTATTCCAGGCTCCATCCTGCTGGGGGTCATGGGATAGGTCTTCTGTCCCCTTCTAGTCCCCCTGCCCCCCACCACTTGGGGTTTTACTCAATGCCAAGCTATCTGGTTGGGTGTTGGAGCCGTCTTGGACCCAGCGTGGTCTACAAAGATTGCTGCCCTCTTGTCCCCTTGTTGTTTTAAGGGTTAGAAGACTTGGGCGTAAATCTTGTCTTGGACATGTTCTTGCTCTGTGACCTTGAGACGATGACTCAGCTTTCTGAGCCTTTGTTTCCCCTCTCTAAAATGGGGATAACAATTGTACTGACCTCATAGAGCTGTTGTGAGGATTAAATGACATAATCCACTACCCAGCCTTACCCCCCTCCCTGCTCTGGTGGGAGAGCTGAGACCCCTTCATGGGGGCCGACCTGGGCGTGCTGGCCAGCTGCCATCGGGCCTTCCGACACCCCGCCCAGGGTCTCCCCTTCTATGCAGTGAAGGGCAACAGCAGCCCCTGGTGCTTCGTGTCCTGGCCGCCCTGGGCAGTGGCTTTGACTGTGCCACCCGGCGGAGCCTGTGCCCACTGCCAATTGCCTTATTCGTTTGCCTGACACTTCCCGGGGAAAAAAGGCCAATTGCCAGTGGTCCTGGAGTGGGGACTGTGGCACTGACACACACATAGTGCTCTATTGTTGTTGAAGGAATAAATGAATGAACTGTGGGTGGCCAACATTCCACTGGTCTGTGAGACTAGGTCCAACAGCCTGAGCACAGGATTCAGTCCACAGACCCTGTTACTGTCCCGGCACAGCCATTTCACCTGAGCCTCAGTTTTTTCCTCTTTAAAATGGGGCCAACTATACTTTCCTTAGAGTAGTCTAGAAGCCTAAATAGCACAATATGTGCCCAGCACAGTGCCAGGTGCATAGCAGGGGTTCAGTTAAGGGCATCCCCTTTTGCTTATGCCCAGGCTTCCTGTCCCCAAAGAGCAGGGGGGCAGCAAGGCAGCCTCCTACTCTGGCTGTCACCCACGCCAGGTGGACCTGGAGCAGGTGCTGGGCCTGGGCGTGGTCCCCTTGCGCATCATCTACACCAGGCCCTGCAAGCCCGCCTCCCGCAGCCAGTATGCTGCCCGCCACGGGGGTAGCTCTTGACCTTCGACAGCAAGGAGGAGCTGACCGAGGTGGCCCAGCACCACCCCAGGGCCAGGTGAGACCAGCAGGGGGTTGCAGGAAGGTGGAGCCAGGACAGCAAGCCTGAGGCTCGCAGATGGGGTTGGACCTCAGCAACCAGATGAAGGTGGTCCCAAGCAAAGGACAAGAACTTGAGTCAGTGGGCCCAAAGCTTCCTGGTGCACATGGGGCCAAATAAACTTTGCCTATGTCTGCAGAGACTCTGGGCAGAGCCCGGCATTAGGAGGTCTGGTGTCAGGCAACTCACATTGGAGTCAGGGAGACCAAGGCTCACATTTCAGGTTCAGTTGTCACATGTTCCTGTAACATGGAGGCCTGCGGAAGCTGTCTTTATAATTTTATCCTCTCCTGCTTTTTCTTGCCTCGGCGGAAGTCTGTAAGTAGTGGGTGTGTTTGCTCCTTGGGATTCCGTGGCTGGACAGTCCAGAGGAACTAAGTAGAGATGGGTGGAAGGTGGGGGGAGATTGGATGGGGGACGAAAGTATCCAGGCCTCGGGGCTCACATGCCTAAGAACCCTTGGCATCCTTTGCATCCCTCTCACAGGCTGGTCCTTCAGCTGTGGATGCAGGCCGTTGCCGCCTGCCGGCGTGTGGTCAAGATGGACCGTGGGGTTGGGCATGACCTGAGCCTCCTGGATGGCGGAAGGGCCTTGCCTGGAGTGAAGGGCTCAGAGCCTGAGTCTGAGGAGGTTGTGGGGGGGGAGGATGAGAGGGAGCCTGGGTGTCCCAGCCTGGGTTTAGAGGACAGAGTGTGTGTGTGTGTATACACGGGGAGCTCTTGTAACTAAGTCATGGGCATGCGTGTAGCTGTGGCCTGCCTCTGTTGAGAGGGTTTGTCTGACCATGCTTTTGTGCGTGTGTGTGCCTGTGTGTGTATACGAGCACAAGAGCGCCTGGCTCGTGTCTTTCTTTAGACGTGTTAGCTGCTATCCCTGGTTGAGCTACAGTCAGGTAGGAGTCTACTATCCCCCAGACCCGGGGCATAGTCCATCTTTGCTGACCATGTGTTGATTTAAAAGATTCCAAATTCAGACATCCAGAGTGCTATAGCCTATACGCATGCTGTGTGCCCTTGGACAAGTTACTTCTCTTCTCTGGGCTGCAGTTTCTACCAGTTTTCTCCCCAATAAAACGGAGATGGTAACGCCTCCCCACAGCCCTGTCACGGGATGAAGGAAGATGATACAGTAGGCTCGCCTGTAGGGGCTGGCCACATTGGGGCTGGCTCTGTCCCCGCAGATGGCGAGAGTGATCGATGTCGCCCTGGCCAAGGACTTCCCCAAGGAGAGCGGCATGGAGGACATCACGGCTGCTTCTACATGGCGTCTGTCTGCACCACCGCTGTCAACATCATTGCCAAGAAGGCGGTGCTGGAGCCCGGTGGGTGGGCCCTGTGGGTGGGGCGGGCACTGTTCAGGTGACCCTAGGCCATGGGGGAGAGGATGGCAGAAGGTCTGGGCTCCACCCCTGGGTGCCTAGTTAACAGGAAATAAGCTTCAAATTGGGCATAGAAACGAACCCGTCTGTATCACTGTTTTCTTGTTCTCCAGCAGACCAGGAGATAGAACATGAGGGTCCTCAGTCTTTCTGAGTGGACAATGCATTTCCACTGCGTTTATGGAGGGAGAGTCACAGAATACGGCCCATGAGGTCACAGACGCCGTTGTGCTGGCGTGCACCTTACATTCTTCAAACACGCGCTTTCTAACAGGTGCAGATTCCTATAACCAAAAATGCAGCGAGTAAATACAAATTCTTACAACAATTACATGAAGGCAATTGTTGTCATCCTGACCTGAAGGTTAAAGGTGACATCTAAAGGGTGACAGTAAACCTTTTGACAGTCGAGGTCGACCATCACAGGAGAGTTTTTCAATGGTTTGTTATGTTTTCAGCAGGAGTCGGATGGGGTGGTTGTTCTCACAGAGTGAGCTAACCAGAAATTCAATTTCCTGATGAGATGGAGAATAGAAATAGATCTCACCTGCTGGATTAGTGCTCTCTATTCTTTGTGGCTTTGTGATAATTTATACATAAATATTTATAAATTGTTTTATCTCCTCCCTTATCTTTTTGACAAATGACTTGCCACACCTTTGTAATCCCAAAGGCACTTGTGTCAACTGGTATTATTTCCTCAGAAAGTGTCTCATTAAAGAATATTGTGGGGGCCGGCCCAAGGCCGAGTGGTTGAGTTTGCGCGCTCCGCTTCGGCAGTCCAGGGTTTCGCTGGTTCGGATCCTGGGCGCGGACATGGCACCCCTCATCAGGCCACGTTGAGGCAGCGTCCCACGTACCACAACTGGAAGGACCCACAACTAAAATATACAACTATGTACTGGGGGCATTTGGAGAGAAAAAGCAGAAAGAAAAAAAAAAGATTGGCAACAGTTGTTAGCTCAGGTGCCAATCTTTAAAAAAAAAAAAAGAATATTGTGATATGAAGTGGATGGTTTCAGCCATCACTTAATAAAAGTCTAAGTTATAAGTATTTGGGGCTTATTTTTTATTTCCACCATAACAAGAGCTGTCTATTATTAGGCATCTATTACATGTGAAATACATATTTTATCTCACTTCCACTCAACAATCCTGTGAGGTAGTTTTGAGTCATTCTCATTTTACTGGTAGAGATTTTGAGGCTCAGAGAGAGGAAGTGACCCATCCCAGGCGGCTCAGCTAGTGGCGGCATGGCTGGACCCGGGTCCGCCTGCCTCAAATGCTGGCGTACTTCTACCTGGACCACATGCCGAGCCGAGCCTTGGGGCTGTGTGACTAACTCTCTTAGGACCCCCGGGGCCGTGGTCCCTGGAGACAGGACCAGGGCTGGCAGCTGGGAGAGAGGGGCGGAGATGGGAGATCTCACCTACACCAGAGAGAAGACGGTGAGAAGTAGACCCGGGGAAGAAAATCAACGTTCAGAAACCTCTTAGCATCTCAACGCCCAAATGTTATGAAATGCCTCACATGTTAACAGAGATCAGCGTAAAATCCTGAGTTTAGATTCAAGAAAGCAATATTCCTTTTTTTTTTTTTTTTGATCATTGCAGAGGTTGCATTTCAGGTCAAATCTCTGTCTCCATTATCTGTGGTATTTTAAGTGTAGACACTATTGTGTCTTCAGAACAATTGAAAATGTTCCGTGACACCAGTAAGCGCTCTTCTATTTCCCAAGTTTAAAACTTTCGTTGTACATGACTAATAGCTCCCTTATTCTTCTAGTGAATATTGTATTTTTATTTTGACATAAAATGTATCTTGTTACATGTTAAACTTCAGTTCCTCTTGACTGTGTTCTTCACTTTGTCTCCTAAGGCACAAGATCCACCAGCAGTGTCCTTAAGCTTCCTCCCTGCCGGGAAGCCCCACAGCTGGAATGTGGCTTTTTTCTCTCCAGAAAGGAATTCCTGCCTCTTCCACAGTCGGCGCTGTCCATTGTTGCGGGGGATCTTTTTATCCAGCTTTCGGTTCCCTCTCAGGGGTCACTGTTCCACGGTAGTTTTAAGAGTGTTGTGTCCGTGGGAGGAGGTGAGTTCAGAATTCCACGCAGCCATCTTCCCAGCAATCCCGAGAAAGCAATATACTAAGGACAGGCTAAGAGTGGCTGTGAAGAAACTGGCTTGGTAGGCTGTCATGTCCAAAGGATCTGGGGGCTGTAGGTGCCCATCAGCTTAATATGCATCAGGAGTATGATGGAGCTGGGGGGAAAGCCGCTACACGCTCCCTTCAGCAACGTCAACAGAGGCAGAGTATTTAGATGGAAGGAGGTGAGAATCGTGCTGTGCTCTGTGCGTGTCAGGGTTGGGCACTGTTTCTAAATATACCTGGGACTTGTTTTAATCAGGTAACGTGAGACGTGCAGACAGGGAAATAACTGCCATCAGGGAAGAAGGTTTTACTCAGTTCCCTAGAAACCGGAGGCATGGCATGCCACACAGGGCCACACGGGGAAGCGCCAGGGTGGTCGGGAGGCAGAGGGAGAGAGGGGAAGGTGTGGACAAGAGCCTGGACTGTGGTTTTTGAGGGAAGGAAGGGGTGGGGTGCGTAAGCAGGGCAGGCAGATTTGGGGTTGGCCAGTTTGAATAACGCCAGCGGGCTCTGGCTGTTAGGACTGCCCCTGGGGCCTGGGGCCTGGGGCCTGGTGGGGGATTCGGGCAGGGAGACAGTGTCTCAGCCTCTGAGAGCTCCACACAGGAGGGGGTTGCGGTGTGGACTCTGGATGGGTGGTCTGCCTAGGAAAGGCGTGCTCGCAGTGCTGACTGTTTCTGTCTCTAGGAATTAGCCAGCTCTGGGAGGAGCCATCTCTCCAGTCAGCAAGGTCCCCGATGCCAGAGCATCAAGAATACAGAACCTAAGAAGATATGGTCCACACAGGAACCCTTTTGAGGAAGAAAACTGGCAAATTAGCACATGCAGAAGGAGCAACCATAATGGAATCGCGTTGTAAAAAGGCCGTTTGCGCCCGGTTTTGCCTCACTAGCAGGTGCTCGAGGAATTTGGTCGAGGGTGGGGGCAGAGGACCTGGGACCTGAGATCTGAGGAGGAATCCCAGCCCTGCCACATTCTCCTGTGGGAGTTCTGGCAAGACAGTTTTCTCAGCGGTAAAGTAGGGCTCATTGTATCTACTTAGAGTGTAGATAAGAGGATTAAACCTCTTAACACACTTGGAGAGCTTAGAACAGTGCCTGAGCTGGAGTTCATCGTATAGTTATGTTAGTAGTAGTGGTGATGGTGGAGGGGTGCTGGGGGTGGTTCTCTGACGGAGGGAGCAGAGGGGCTGTGGGAGCCCGAGGACAGGCCCCGACCCCACCTGGGATCAGGGAAGACCCCCGGAGCAGGGAACAGGAGTCCTCAGCGCTGAGCACAGGGCCTGGGCGTCTCCCAACGGTGCTGGGCTCAGGTGTCGGGGGTCAGTGGTGAGACTGGGTTGAGCGCACCTTAGTCCTGCCCTCTGCCTTCCCCCAGGAGGCCCCAGAAGCTGGTGTACTATCTCAACAAGGGCCACTATGGCGCCTTCCACATCTTACTCAGGCAGCCTGTCCCCAGGAGGCTCATTGTGGTGAAGGTCAGGGGACTCATGCGGATCCGGCACCTCCCAGACCCTGAGGCCCCCGAGTCCAGCCCCCCGCCCCGAGAGGCAGGGAGTCCTGCTGTCAGGTGGAGAAGTGAAGGATCTCAGACTATCAGTGGCTCTGCAGGGCCGCCATACCATGTGCATGTACAAGGACATGCACGTTATGCCTGTGTGTATTTGCATGTGCACTTCTGTGTGGGTGGGTTTCTCTGTGTGGGCCTGTCGATTTGCACCTGTGCAGGAAGGTGAGCATACAGGTATGTGGGTCAGTGTAGGTGAGCATGCGCATCTGTTTGGCTATATATATTTCCATGTGCATCTCTCTGTATGCACTGTGTGTATATTCCCTGAATCCTTGAATATTGGTGCGGGAAATTTAGGCAGTAGAGATTCTCAAACTTTGCTTCACATTAGAATCATCTGGGAAGCTGTAAAAGACCCTGATGCTGGGACCAGCCTAGTGTCAAAGTCATTAAGTCCATGCACTCTGCTTAGGTGGCCTGGGGTTCACAAATTCGGATCCCAAGTGCAGACCTACACACCACTCATCAAGCCACGCCATGGTGGCATCCCACATACAAAATAGAAGAAGATTGGCAACAGATATTAGCTCAGGGCCAATCTTCCTCACCAAAAGAAAAAAACAAAAAAACCTGGATGCCCAGGCCATGCCCCAGATCATCAAAATCAGAATTTCTCCTGGGTTGGGGCCCTGGCATCGGTCCTTTGCTGAAACTCCCCAGGCAGTTCCAATACACTGCTGAGTTTGAGTCCCAGTATTTTGAGTGATTATTGAATAAACTCTTCCCGTTTTATAGATGAGGAAACTGAGATTCCATCTATGTCTACGCATGTGAATGGGCAGGGCTGGAATGTTGCGCTAGGACATAAGCTCCATGAGGGCAGGATCAAGAACAGTGCCTGACACATAGAGACAGCCCAGTAATTGGTCACTATGGGTGAATGACTGTCCTTGCTCGTGCTTCCCCACTGGTGCTCCTGGGCATGCCCCGCTGGCCTGGGGAGTGGGCTGGGAGCCCGAGGGGGCTCTTCCTTCTGATTGCCCACCCCCGTGTTCCTGCAGGAGCTCTGCTCGGAGCCAACTCTCTTCCCCTGCCCCCTTGCAGAGGGTCCCACATGTGAGGCCTCTGACAAGCTCTCCTTGGAGGAGGTCAGCTGCTTGAGCTGGTCACAGACACCTGACCCATCTTCCCCTCCATGGACGCCTACATGTCCTCCATGAGCTCCACCTTCCACAGCTTCCCACCCGCCTCCGTCGGCAGCACTATGGGATCCGAGCTCAGGTGTCTGGGGGGAGGACTCGCACCAGGATCTGAACTTGGCAATGGGACCTTGTGGCTGAGCTCTAGGGACCCAGGCCCAGAAAACACCCTGCTTCCCCATTGGCCCCAGCAAACCTGAAGTGTCTGACTGACCTCTGACACTGGCCTCTGACTATGGGGTTGACCCCGTTTCAGCCTCTCCCCAGGAAAGTCCAAGACAGCACCCCTGGGCTGCTCCGACAGCTCTCACATTTGGAGGCCTTTGCTGGGGCAGAAGCAGGCAGCCCTGTGGCCCCAGCTGACCCTCAGCCCACGGCCAAGCCCCCACTCTGCTCTGACCATTTGCGGCTGCTCCCGGGTTCGCTCCTCAGATGTCCCTTCCCTACCAGCTTCAGGCTCCCTTGCAGCCCCTGCCCCAGGTCCCCTCACCACCCATCCTGAGGTTCGCCACCCGAGGTGGTGGGGGGTGCTCTGGAACACTCCTTTACTGGCACAACCTTTCCACAGAAGCCTGCTGGACACAACCTCAGGCTGGGATGCAGCTGGGATGGAGGGGCTCCAGCCTAGGCTGCCTCCTCCAGGCAGGTGACTCCACCATCATTGCTCCTTACACCCTAGACCCTGGGTGGAGTAGGGTTGGGAAACTTCCTTGTTACAACACGTGCCCCAGGAAGGCCACGTCCTGGAATGGGAGGCCACCTGCATTGACCTCGAGATTCTTTCGTCCTTCCTTTCATTCAGTTAATGACCCCTGCATTGTTCTAGAAAGATTTACGTACACTATAGGCACCCACTCCAGTGGAGAGAGCACTGGCTTTGGAGCCAGACAGGCCTGGAGAAAATCCAGGCTCCACCACGCACTAGCAGAGTGGGCAGAGCCTCAGTTTCCCCTTCTGTGAAGAGAGGAGGATGTTAGCATCTGCCTGGCAGGTCTGCTGAGAGGATTAAGTCAATTAATGCAAATCTTCGTTCAGGGTCAGTTGATGTCCAGGGCCCTGCCTCTGGCTGGTCCTGATCGCCAGCCCAGACCACTCAGAGATTACCTCTTGCCCCCACAGTCTGGGCACCCTCAGGCAGCACACACAACCTCTAGCCACACAGCTAAGGGGCAGGCATGTGGGTGCCTCGGAGCTGGCCTTGGCCTTAAGAAACTCCCGGGTTGGAGGTGGATAAGCAAGGTGTGGACACAGCCAACTCCGAAATAGGGCAGATGGTACTGCACGTCCCCCAGGCACGCAAAAACCTTAAAAACAATATTTGGGGCGTTCTGAGCTCAAAAACAGAATGTGTCCAACAGGGAAGGATAATGACAGAGGTGGGAGTAGAGATATATCAGGATGACCAGCCACATTCCTACAGTCAGCGAAGAGGGAGCAGGCCCCAGAGGCCAAAGCTGCCCACCTCCTGTGTCCTCTGTCCTTTTGAAGCTTCACCTGACGAGATGTTCTCTGATCTCCAGCCTCTGTCAACGATCCTCCCCAACCATCCGAGTCAGCCCCGCCAATCTGGCTGCTGCCTCCCCAGCTCAGCCAAGACCAGAGGAACCTTCTAGCATCCTTAGGCTAAAGAGAATTCTTCCCCCAGACACCCGAGGAGAAGGGATGGGCTGCAGATGCCACCCAAGGAAGCCAGAGGGTTCAGACAGCCTTCAGATCATGTGCCACTCATTCATCTCTTCCCAGAGCATGAAAACTGGGGATGGAAATGAGTGGATTTTAGGAAAATGTAACATTTTATTCAGATGGAAGAGATGTTGGTGCGTTTTGTGTTTTGCCCTATGGGTGCTGTCCTGTGGGATCATGAATATCCCTCCATCCACTTATCCATTCATTCATTGATCCGTCCATTCATCCATCAATTGATCCATTCATCCATCCATCCATTCATTCATTGATCCGTCCATTCATCCATCAGTCGATCCATTCATCTACTCATCCATCTATCTATCCATCCATAAAATAAAATGTGAGGGCCTAGTCTGGGCCTGCCACTATTCTAGACAGGTGACACGCGATGAAAATATGGGCAAGAATCAACGCTCATGGAGCTTACCTTCCAGTTGGGAAAAGATAGAGCATAAACAAACACATAAATAAATGATAAAATGAAGTGGAAGCAACAAGTGCTGTGAAAAACAATAAAACAGGGTAAAAGGATAATGAAGAATAGAGGAAGGTGCTGTTTTAGATAGAGAGGCCAGGGAAGTGTTGAAAACAAGGCTGGGAGACCTGTGTGGATGGGCAGAGTGAGTGAGGGGAGGATGGGAGATGAGGCCAGGGAGTCGGGGCAGGGCCGGTGGTGGTGCCGATCTTGTCAAGCTTTAGGGAAAGTCAGGGCTTTGGTTTTGTTCCGAGGAGGAGGGAAGGCCCTGGAGGGTTTGAGCAGGCGAGGGCAGCAAGTGCAAGAGAGAACTTGAGGAGGCTCCTACTGGTCCCAGGAAATGACAGGTGGTCACAGTGCAGTGGTGAGAGCGGCCAGGTCCAGGACAAGTTGTAAAGGTCGAGTCAAGAGAATTCCCCAGGGGGCTAGATGTGGGGCTGGATGTGGGGTATGAGGCAGAGAGGAGTCAAGGATGACTCCAGGGCTTTTGGCCAGAGCAGCCGGTACACAAATGGGGATGCTGGGGAAGAGAAGCAAGTTAGGAGGAGCTAACATTCAGAGTTGAGTTTTGGACCAGTCAGGTCCGAGAAGACTTCCAGGGGCCAGCCTGTGACCGAGTGGTTAAGTCCACGCGCTCTGCTTCGGTGGCCCAGGGTTTCGCTGGTTTGGATCCTGGTTGCCGACCTAGCACCACTCATCAAGCCATGCTGAGGCGGCGGCCCACACAGCACAGCCAGAAGGACCTGCAACTAGAATATACAACTATGTACTGGGGGGCTTTGGGGAGAAGAAGGAAAAAAGAAGAAGAAGAAGACAGGCAACAGATGTTAGCTCAGGGGCAATCTTTAAAAAAAGACTTTCGACCTCCAAATGGAGTCAGATAAAGCATGTGGTTTCAGGGCAGAGGTCCGGATGGGAGATATGAACATGGGCGCTGCCGGCACTGGATGGACTTTACCTTCCGGAGCCGCCCAGACCAGCCAGGAAGTGAGCCCAGAGAGAGAAGACGCAAGTCGCGGAAACTAAGAGAAGAAACCCTCCAGGGAGGAGGGAACGCTCAGTTGTGGCGAATACTGCCGAGAGGTGGGTGAGGCGAGGGCTGAGAGGGCACGGGAAAAGCGAGGTCATTGGTGATCTTAGCCAGCGGGTTTCAATGCCAAGGAAGGTTGCTGGACGTGCGCGGGGTCCAGAGAGGATGGGCGGAGAGGGTGGATGTGGGCACCTCTTCCAGGGAGCACGAAACCGGAAGTAGGAAATGGAGGGGGTGGCTGGAAGAAGGGCACGTAGGGTCGAGGGTTTATTATAAGATGAGAGGCGTTATGGGTTGTTTGTAGGCTCTTGAGGATGACTCACAGAGGGGAAGATAATTAAGATGCAGAAGAGAGAGGAGAGCATCGCAAGAGCAAAATGCTTGGGTGGGTGGGAGGGGTTAGTGTCCCATGCGCGAGGGAGGGTGTGCCCCAGACGGGAGCTGGGGCTGTGCATCCGCGGGAATGGAGAGGAAGGCAGAGCGCTCCGCGGTCCCAGGTGGTGGGAGAACGTGGTTCTCTTCCCATGGTTTCTCTCTTCTCAGTGAAATAAGAAAAAAGGTCACGGCCGAGAGGAAGGAGGCAGGAAAGCGTCTTCGCGTTTTGAGGAGAGAGGCAGAGATGGGAAAGTCACAACAAGAGTGGGAGAGTGAAGGGATCAGTGAAAGGGGGTAAGATGGCCGGCACAGGGGCCCACTGAAGGTTTGTGGGGGTCAATGTAGAGTGGGGCCGGTCATCTATGTTTTGTCTTCAGCCATGTTCAGCTGTGAGGGTGCAGGGGCAGAATGTGTGGGGGTGGGAGTGGGGTGGGGGTGGGTGGGGTGGAGGAACCAAGAGAGGTGGAGACGACTTGGAGAATAAAATGCTCATGGGGGACGCTGCACGTCCAGGCTCCACTTCTGGCAGCTACCCCAAAGCCCCTGCAGTCGTCAAAGCCTTTTCCTGACCCCGGATGCTGTCCTCCAGCCCTTATCTGCTGGAGACTCATAATGACCCCACTTTACAGAAGCGAGTTACCCCGGGTCACCAGGCCAGTAAGGGGCCTGCCAAGCCGGGATTTGAATTCAAAGGTCGGTTTAATTCTCCCTTCAGGGCAGCAGGGGCATGTGCACTGTGTTTAAGAAAGTCCTGCATCCCAGAGGGCGAAAATAAACAAGGCTGGCTGTTGGGGGATTAAACTTCAGGTGTTTTGCCCCCCGGGTGCCCAGGCTTCCACGCAGTCAACCGTAGTGACTTGCTGCCACCCACTGGCCCTTATCAGTGTTGCACCCAAAGGGAACCAGGGAAGGATTCACTAAACTGAGCAAGGGTTGACAGTCTGGGTTCAACAATGCCTTGTTGAAAAGGGCTGCGTAGGAGCTCTCATCCCTCTTTGACACATGAGGAGATGGAAGTCCACAGCGGTGACTTTGAAAAGCCATCTGCACTTGCTTACTGTCTCCATTCAGTTGTTCAGTCTTCCAATAAATATTCATTGAAGACCTACTGTGTGCGAGGCACTGTTCTAGGCACTGGGATTCAGCTGGAAATAATAAGCAAAGGGGACGGATACTCAACAAGTAAATAAACCAGATAATGATAGCTTGTGATGGGTGCTGAGAAGGAATTAAAAGAGAGTGACTGGAGAGTGTGGTCGGGAGACGGCATTTGAGGACAGACCTGAGGGCTGGGAGGGTGGGGGAAAGACCCTCCAGGAAGAGGGAGCAGCCCCACCACAAAGGCTCTGAGGCTCTGAGAAGTTTGAGTGGGTTCCAGGACAGGTGGAGCCCACTGACACCCTAGCCATGGCTGTCTGTGTGGAACGTGTAGAGGTCGGAGTAGAATGTTCCCTCAGGAGGGTCATGCTGTTGACCTTCTCTTACCTGCCCCCAGCCTCTCAGCCCCGGTCTTACTCACACAGCTGACTGCTGCCTCCCTGAAGCTCTTTTCTCTCTTGGCATGCGTGACACCAGCCTCCGGTGGTGGGCAAAACTAGGATTATTCTCCTGTGAAAATTAAAGCTTAACAATCAATATAGAGAAGTTACTGGTTTGAAGGACCCCACTGATGTGTTGAAAGCTTGGGCAGGAAATACTGGCACATGGAGTCACAGGTCAAGGTGGACACTTCTGGGACCTAGGACGAGAGTACTTAGGAGAGAACTGATTCAGATAATCGGTCTTGCTTGTCGCTGTTGCCATGTTGGAAGTGTGTGTTTGTGGACCGGTCTGCTGCTAATGGGGAGCCATTCTTGCAAATAAAATGAATATTTATGAGTTTATATCCATAGTATGAATATGCTTTACTCAAATCCTGAGTGGTGTGCCAAGAAACAGTAAGCGTTGAAAGCAAAATAAAACTCTCAATTGTCAGTTTTGACGTGTTACTCGAATACCACCCAGTTATGTCAGCTGGTGTTTTCCAGCGTTTGAGGGTTCGCTATAGGCTACAACTATTTTGTAAAGCGAAATATTTCACCATTAGAAAAAAGCAAAGTTGTATGAAGCAACGTGTACTGCAATATCCAACTTGGTGTGTTTGGGACACACTCTTAATTCAACAGCATCAATGCAAAATGAAATGTTTTTCTACATCTGAAATATTTCTCAAAAAAAAAACAACAACAAAGATCAAGGGCAATGAATATGTATTTTAAATTTTCATTTTAAGGATAACTTTTAAATAGTAAACATTTTTAATATTATCATTCAATTTTTTTTTTTTTTTGAGGAAGATTAGCCCTGAGCCAACATCTGCCAATCCTCCTCTTTTTGCTGGGGAAGACTGGCCCTGAGCTAACATCCATGCCCATCTTCCTCTACTTTCTATGTGGGACACCTACCACAGCATGGCTTGCCAAGCGGTGCCATGTCTGCACCCGGAATCCGGGCCGGCAAACCCTGGGCTGCCGAAGCGGAACAGGCGAACTTAACTGCTGCGCCAACGGGCCAGCCCCTAAATTTTGTTTAATCTTCGGTTCTCTTTCTGTTTTTTTTTCTTCTTGTAATTCATTTGTTAATGAAACCAGATCATTTGTCTTACAGAGCTCCCCATAGTCATTGCTAATTGCATCCCCATGGTGTAGGCAGCATGATCCTTTCTCCTCTGAATTTCCTGTTAATTGGTAGTTGGATCTAGAGGCTTAATCAGATTTTTTTTTTTTGACAAGCCTACTTTTATGGGTGATGTGTGTCATTCCTGCCCTTCCTCTTTCTTATCTGGTCCATTTCCTGCCCTAGATCTGAAATCTGCCCAGATAGCTTGGGTAAATACCTAGGAGGAGAATTGCTGGTTCATAAGGCAGATAAATGTTTAACTTTCTGAGAGCTGTTAAGCAGTTTTCTGAGGTGTATACTTATTTACACGCCCACCAGCAATGTATGAAGGTTCCGTTTGCTCCAAATCCTCACCAATATTTAGTATTGGAAATTTTGTTTTATTTTAGCCATTCTAGTGGTATGAAAACCTATTTCATTGGGGTTTTATTTTTTTATTTTTATTTTTTTTTAAAGATTGGCACCTGAGCTAACATTGATTGCCAATCTTTTTTTTTTCCTTTCTGCTTTTTCTCCCCAAATCCTCCCAATACATAGTTGTATATTTTAGTTGTGGGTCCTTCAAGTTGTGGCATGTGGGACCCCGCCTCAGTGTGGCCTGATGAGAGGCGCCATGTCTGTGCCCAGGATCCAAACCAGCGAAACCCTGGGCCGCCAAATTGGAGTGCACGAACTTAACCACTGAGCCACCAGGCTGGCCCCTCATTGGGGTTTTAATTTGAAGTTTTCTAACAACGAATAATGTTAAACACCTTTTCATGTGCTTATTGGCCATTTGTATGTCTTCTTCCGTGAAACATCTGTCCTTGTCTTGTTTCAGTTATCTTTACTGTGTAACAAACCACCACAAAAATTAGTAGCTTACGAAAAAACCGTTTGTTTGCTCACTCTTCTGCAGTCTGAAATGGGTTCATATGGGCAGTTCTTTTGATGAGGCTCAACCAGGGCTAAAAAAAAAAAGTGGCTCAACACACTTGTCTGGTGCCTCAGCTGGGATGGCTGGAACAGCAGGAGGCTGGCCAAGGATCTCTGGCCACCGGGTCCGCATCAGGGTAGCAAGATCACTTTACCTGGTGGAGTAGAATTCCAAGATGGAACATTTGAAGAGGACCAAACCCAGTGTGCGAGAGCTACTCTTCCTGGATCATGGTAGCTAATGTCCCAAAGGCCAAGATAAGTCACATGTCCAAGCCCAGAGTCAGCGTGGGAGGGTCTGTACAAGGACATGAATACAGGGGGGCAGAGTTCTTTGGGGGCCCCAATGTAAGTCTACCACAAGTCTTTCGTCCCTTCCTAATTGGATCGTCTTTCTCATCTTGCGTTGGCTTTTTATATGTTCTGAGTGCAAGTCCAATCCTCTTCTTTTTGCTGAGGAAGACTGGCCCTGAGCTAACATCCGTGCCCATCTTCTTCTACTTTATATGTGGGACGCCTACCACAGCATGGCTTGCCAAACGGTGCCATGTCCGCACCCAGGATCCAAACTGGCGAACCCCAGGCCACCAAAGCAGAACACGCAAACTTAACTGCTGCGCCACTGGGCCAGCCCCAGAATGGATTTTTTTAAAAGCCCAATTATATTTCATTTATAAGAAACACACTTTAAACATAAAAACACAGAAAGGTGAAACAAGAGAATGAAAAAAGATATACTATTCAAACACTACGTTTAAAGAAGCTAGTGTCACTATATTAATATCAGATAAAATAGGCTTAAGACAAAAAGTGTTACTAGAGAGAAAGAGGGACGTTTTATAACAATAAAAGTTCAATTCAACAGGAAGATGTAACAATCCTAAATTTGTATGCACCAAATAACACAGCCTAAAAATACATAAAGCAAAAGCTGTTGAGACTAAAAGGAGAAATAGACAAATGCATCACTACAACTGGAGATTTTAACACACTTTTCTCAGAAACTCAACCAAACAGAAAAATTAGTAAAGGTATAGATGATTTGAACAAAGTGGGTAACCAGTTTGACTCAACTGATATGTATAGAATATATAGGCAGAATACACATGATTCTCAAGTTCATATGAATGATTTACCAAAACTGACCATACTCTGGGTTATAAAGTAAGTCTCAACAAGTTTCAAAGGATTGTAATATACAGACTATGTTTCTGATCACAACTCCATTAAAAAAGACAACAATAAAAGAGAGAGACTAAAAAACCACAATGTTTGGATATTAAACAATATACTGCTAAACAATCCGTGATTTAAGGAAGTCAGAAGAGAAATTAGAAAATATATTGACTTAAATGATAATGAAGACAAAATGTGTCAAAACATAGGCTACAGCTAAAGCAGTGCTTATGAGGAAATTTACAGGTTTAAGTGTTTAGATTAGAAAAGAAGGAAGGTAAAAAAATTAATTAAAAGGCTAAAAAAGAAGAGAAAATTCAACCCAAAGTATGTAGGAAAAAATAAATAATGGATAAAGGTGGATAAAGTTCTAATTCCTGGGGAGGTAGTGTAGCATGGTGACTATAGTTAACAATACCGTCCTGTGTATCTGAAATTTGCTGAGAGAGTAGATCTTAAAAGTTCTCATCACAAGAAAAAAACTTTGTAACTATGTGAGGTGATGGATGTTGACTAAACTTATTGTGGTGATCATTTCACAATATATACATAAATCATTGTACATGTAAAATTAATACAATGTTATATGTCAACTGAATCTCAATAAAACTGGATAAACTAAAAAAGGAAATGATAAAAAATGGAAAACAAATAATATAGAATAATAACAAGTCAAAAGTTGGTTCTTTGAAAACATTAATAAAATGGATAAACCACTGGCAAGAATGAAAAGAAAATAACCAAATATTACCTATATCAGGATGCAAGAGGGGATATTGCTCTAGATCCTATACACGAAATGGACAATAAGGAAATATTACGACTGCTTCAGTCAACAGATTCAACAACCGACAAAAAATGGACAAATTCCTTAAAATACGCAATTTAGCAAAACCAAGACAGAAAGAAATAGGAAACCCAATTAGCCCTATGTCAGTTAAAGAAATTGAATTTGAAATTTAAAAAACACTCTAACAAAGATTACTCCAGGCCAGCTCAAATGGCTTTACTGGGACATTCTATGTAAGGAAAAACAATGCCAATCTTACACAAACTCTGTCAGAAAATGGAGGAAGAGGACCACCTCCCAATTTATTTTGTAAGGCTGGTACAAACCTAATCCCCAAATCAGATAAAGATATTACGAGAAAAATTACACACCAAATCCATGAACACAGTCTCAGAAATCCTTCACAAAATGTTAGCAAATTGCATTAATTATACATAAATGAATAAAACATCATGACCAGGTGGGATTAATTCCAGGAATATAAGATCAGTTTATCATTTAAAAATCAAGAATTGTAATTCGCTATACTAACGTACAAAAAGATAAAAATCACAAAAATAAATATTTTGTGATAAAAATCACAAAATAATCTCAAATGCAGAAAAATCATTTTACAAAAATGAACACCTCAGCAAACTAGGAAAAGAAGATAACTTTTTTTTAAAGATTGGCACCTCAGCTAACATCTGTTGCCAATCTTCTTTTTTTCTTCTTCTTCTTCTCCCCAAAGCCCCCCAGTACATAGTTGTATATTTTAGTTGTAGGTCCTTCTAGTTGTGGCATGTGGGATGCCGCCTCAGCGTGGCCTAATGAGTGGTGCCATGTCCATGCCCAGGATCCGAACCGGCAAAACCCTGGGCCGCCAAAGCTGAGTGTGAGAACTTAACCACTCGGCCACGGGACCTGGCCCCAGAAGATAACTTCTGATAAAAAGCACTTATAAAAAAAATCTACAAAAAGCTGTAAAAGTTAACATCATACTTCATGGAGAAATAGTGAATATTTTTTTAGTATACTAGCCACATTCAATTGGAAAATGAAATAAAAACACTATTTACAATAGTAAATATAGAGTCAATGGGTTTTTGACCACGGTGCCAAGTTAATTCAATGGGGAAAGAAAAGTCTTTAAAACATGACGCTGGAGCCACTGGGTATCCATACGGAAAAAAAAAGAACCCCAATCCATAACATTTTCCATAAACTAAAATTAATTTGCCATGGATGATAAACCCAAATGAAAAAGCTAGCACCATGAAGAGTCTAGAAGAAAATACAGAGAATATGACCTTGAGGGTGGCGAAAGTTCCTTAGAACCCAAAAGTACTCTCCATAAAAGAAAAAATTATAGATTGGACTTCATCAAAATGAAAAATTTGTGCTCTTGAGACATCTTTAAAAAAAGAGGAGGATCGGCAGCTGATGTTAGCTCAGGGCTAATCTTCCTCAAAAAAAAAAAAAAAAATCCATTCTATGGGGCCAGCCCCATGACCGAGTGATTAAGTTCGCGAGCTCTGCTTCCTCGGCCCAGAGTTTCGCAGGTTCGGATCCTGGGTGTGGACATGGCACCGCTCATCAGGCCACACTGAGGCAGCGTCCCACATGCCACAACTAGAAGGACCCACAACTAAAATATACAACTATGTACCGGGGCTATTTGGGGAGAAAAAGCAGGGGGAAAAAAAGAAGATTGGCAACAGTTGTTAGCTCAGGTGCCAATCTTTAAAAAAAAAAAAATCCATTCTAATGGTATCCCTCTTTTAGTCAGCTTGTTTGCCATGTGCATTTAATGTACTTACTGATATAGTTGGATTTAGGTCTACCATCTTGCTATTTGTGTTTTTTTGGTCTCATCTCTTCTTCCTTCATTTATTCCTCCATTATTTTCTTCTTTTGGATAATCAAGTTGTTTTTATTATTCTATTTTTTCCCCTCTATTAGGTTCTAGTTATACATTTTTGCAAAATTCTTTCAGGGGTTACTCTAGAGATTTTAGTATGCATCTTTGATTATTACCATGTCTTAGTTCAGGCTCCTCTAACCAAACACCATGAATTGGGTAGCTTCAACAACAGAAATTTATTTCTCACAGTTCAGGGGCTGGGAAGCCCGAGATCAGGATGCCCGTATGATTGGGTCCTGTGAGAGCTCTCTTCCTGGTTTGCAGACAGCTGTGCTCTTGCTGTGTCCTCACACGGCAGAGAGAGGAAGCGAGCTGTCTTGTGTCTCTTCTTTTAATCCCATTATGAGGACTCTACCCTCATAACCTAATTACTTCCCAAAGACTCTATCTCTAAGTACCATCACACTGGAGATTAGAGTTTCAGTATATGAATTGGGGGGAGGGAGTTGGATACAAACGTTCAGTCCACATCGCAGTGTTACAAACTTGTTAATATTAAATTAAGATGTTTACCATTGTTTTAACAAGGCAAGAACATTACAGCAGTTCAAGTCCACTTACTCCCTTCCCCCATTTGTGTTATTTTTGTATGTTTTACGTCTACATGTGTTATAAACCCTACAAGACATTTCTATTACTGTTTTATTAGTCCATTCTTTTGTGTTTACCCACATATTTGTCCTTTCTAGTGCCCTTTATTGCTTCCAGAAGGTATGTGCTTTCATCTGGGATCATTTAACCCCAGCCTAAAGAATTTCCTTTAATATTTCTTATAGTACAGGCCTGCCAGCAATGCATTTTCTCAGCTTTTTCTTTGTACAAAAATGTCTTTGTTTCACCTTGATCCTTAAAGGATTTTCCCCCCTGGTATAGAGTTCTAGATTAGCAGGGGGTTTTCATTTTTGTTTTTTTCATTTCTGAACTTTACAAATGTCGTTACATTGTCTTCTGGATTCTTAGTTTCTGTTGAAATGTAGGTGTCGGGCTTGTTGTTGCTTTAAAGGTAATGTGTTTTCTTTTATCTAGTTGCTTTTAAGCTTTTCTTTCTGCTTCAGTTTTCAGTGGATGACAATGATATATGTAAATGTGGGTGTTTTTTTTGGTCTTTATCCTACTTGGGTTTCACAAAACTTCTTGAATTTGTGGGTTGATGTCTTTCAACAGTTTTGGAAAATTATAAGCCATATCACTTCAAATATTGCTTCTGCCCCAATTCTCTTTCCTCCCCTTCTGGGATTCCAGTTACAAAATGTTAAACCTTCTGACTATGTCCCATATATCTCTTATGCTGTGCTCCTGCTAATTTTTTTTCTGTGTTTCAGTTTGGATATTTTCTATTGAACTGTCTTCAAGTGTGCTAATCCTGTCTTTTGTCCTTCTGCTGTGCCCTGTTTTCTGTTAAACACACCCAATAAGTTTTTTTAAATTATTTTATTGAAGTCATTGTGTAAATTTATACACAATTTATGACTGTGCAAATTTCAGGCGTACACTATTATATCAGTTTCTGTATAGACTGTATTGTGCTCACCACGTGTTCAACAGTCTTGTTTTTGTCTGTCACCATACATAGGTGTCCCTTTGTCCCTCTTGCCCTCCCTCTACTCCCTTCCCCTCTGGTACCCACCAATCTGTTCTCCTTATCCGTGTGTTTGTTTATCTTCCACATGTGAGTGAAATCATACAGTGTTTATCTTTCTCTGTCTGGCTTATTTCACTTAGCATAATACCCTCAAGATCCATGCATGTTATCACAAATGTCACAATTTTGTCTTTTTATGGCTGAGTAGTATTCCATTGTATATCTATACACCACATCTTCTTTATCCATTCATCTGTTGATGGGCACTTGGGTTGCTTCCACATCTTGGCTATTGTGAATAATGCTGCAATTAACATAGGGGTGCATCTCTTTGACTTGCTGATTTCAGATTGAGTGGGTAGCTGGGATACCACTCAATACCCAGTAGTGGGATAGCTGGATCGTATGGTATTTCTAATTTTATTTTTTTGAGAATTTTCCATACTGTTTTCCATAGTGGCTGCATCAGTTTGCATTCCCACTAGCAGTGTGTGAGGGTTCCCTTTTTTCTACATCCTCTCCAACATTTGTTATTTCTTGTCCTGTTAAATATAGCCATTCTGACAGGTGTAAGGTGATATCTCATTGTAGTTTTGATGTGCCTTTCCCTAATAATTGGTGGTGTTGAACATGTTTTCATGTGCCTGTTGGCCATCTTAAATACGCCCAATAAGTTCTTAATTTCAGGTGTTGTATTTCTCCGTTCTAGAATATTTGATTATTTTAAAAAATATATTCTACTTCTCTATTGACATTATCTATTTTTTATCCACTTTGTCAGTCTTTTCTTATGTGTTCTTTAACATATCATCAAAATTATTTTAAAGTTCTTGTCTGCTAACTCCAATATGTGGATCGCTGTGGTTCTGACACTATTGTCTATTTTTTCTCTTGATTATCAGTCATGTTTTCCTGCCTCTTTGTATGTCTAGTCCTCTCCAATACCTGATATTGTTCAAATTGTAAATTATCCCAATGTGATGAGTGTGTAGTGGCATCTTATTCTGATCTTATTTGCATTTCTCTAATTACTAGTGAGGTTGAGCACATTTTCATATGTTTATTGGTCATTCGGTTTTCCTCTTTTGTGAATTGCCTATTCAAGTATTTCCCCATCATTTAATTAGATTGTCTATTTCTTATTAATTTCTAGGTGTATATAAATTGCTACATTTTCCCAATGACGCAATCCATTTATCATTATACAGTTATCTTTTCTATTTCTAATAGTGCTTCTTGCCTTAAAGTCCGCTTTGTCTGATATTAAATATATATATATGGTTAGTAGACCCCATGCAGAGAGGAATTCCACTTCCCTTAACTGATTTGGAAGTTATTCTCTCTGTTTTTATTGTTTTACTGGTTATCCTAGAGATTATAATCTGCACACTTAACTTGTTCAAGTCTAGAGTTAATCAACACATTTACTCTACTCCAAGATGCAAGAATTCGTCATTTTATTGTGATTCACTTTATTGGTTTCACAGATAGTGTGTTTTTTACAAGACCCTCCACCAGCAAAACGATTATGACTTGCTGAAGGCTCGGATAATGGTTAGCATTTTTTAGCAATAAATTATTATTATTTAAGATTTTATTTTTTCCTTTTTCTCCCTAATGTCCCCCGGTACATAGTTGTATATTCTTCATTGTGGGTCCTTCTAGTTTTGGCACGTGGCACGCTGCCTCAGCGTGGCTTGACGAGCAGTGCCGTGTCCGCGCCCAGGATTCGAACCAACGAAACACTGGGCCGCCTGCAGTGGAGCACGCAAACTTAACCACTCGGCCATGGGGCCAGCCCCAGCAATAAATTATTTTTTAATTAAAGTATGTACATTGCTTTTTTAGACATAATACTATTGCACAGCTAATAGACTACAGGATAGAGTAAACATAACTTTTATATGGACTAGGAAACCAAAAGATTTGTGTGACTTGCTTTATTGCAATATCCACTTTATTGTAGTGGTCTGGACTCGAACCCACAATATCTCTGAGGATGGTGATACAAAAACATTACAATAATTTAATCCCATTTTCTCACCTTCTGACATCATTTTTGTTACCTATTTTAATTATATATTGTTTTCTGTTTTAAACACCACAAGACATTATTATTTTTTCCTATCGTCATGCTTCATTTAGATTTGCCCACATATTTGCCATTTCATTACTCTTCATTCTTTCCAGCATTTCTGACCTTCTGTCTGAGCTTTTTTTCTTTCTACCTGATGTCTGCAGATGGCACACTCTTTCACTTTTTGTCTGAAAATGTATTTATTTCATCTTCATATTTAAAGGATTTTTCATTGAGTAGAAGTCTAGGCTGGTGGTTATTTTCTTTTAGCTTATTGAAGATAATCTTTCTGCTGTCTTCTGTCTTCCACTGTTGCTCTTGAGAAGTCAGTTCTCAGTCTTTCTTAGTCCTTTGAAGGCAATCTGTCTTTTTTTCTGAAGATTTAAAATTTTTCTCTATGTCTTTGGTATTCTGCTGTTTCACCATAATGTCTAGGTGTGAAATTGTTTTTTTTTTTTAGGAAGATTAGCCCTGAGCTAACATCAGCTGCCAATCCTCCTCTTTTTGCTGAGGAAGACTGGCCCTGAGCTAACATCCGTGCCCATCTTCCTCTTCTTTATATGTGGGATGCCTGCCACAGTATGGCTTGCCCACCAGTGCCATGTCCACAGCTGGGATTCGAACTGGCAAATCCCAGGCCACCGAAGCAGAACATGCGCACTTAACTGCTGCACCACCAGGCCAGCCCCTGAAACATTTTTTTAATTAATAGACTTCAGTTTTTTTAGAGCAGTTTTGGGTTCATAGCAAAATTAAGTGAAAAGTACAGAAAGTTCCAATATGTCCCCATCTTTCACCCTCACACACAGTCTCCCCCACCATAAGCATCCCCCATGGAATAGTGCAGATGTTATAATCAATGAGCCTACATTGACACATCATTGTCAACCAAATCCATAGATTACATTACAGTTCACTCTTTGTGTTGTATGTTCTATGGGTTTTGACAAATGTATAATGACGTATACACCATTATAGTATCATACAAAATAATTTCACTGCCCTAAAAATTCTCCATGCTCCCCCAGTCATCCTCCCTCCCCCCAAAGCCCTGACAACTACTGATCTTTATTGTTTCTATGGTTTTTCCTTTACTGAATGTCTTATAGTTGGAATCATACAGTATATAGCCTTTTCTAGATGCAAATTTTAAAAAATTTATTTTCCTTAGGATTTGTTGGGCTTTTTGAATCTGTAGATTAATGTCTTTCATCAGTTCTGGGAAATTGTCAGCTGTTGACCCTTCAAACATTACTTGTACCTCACTCTTTTACTCCTTCTGGGACTCCAATTAAATACACATTAAATGTTTCTCATCTATTCTCCATGTCTTTTACCCCTTATTCTGTATTATTTTTTCATCTTTATGTCTCCCCATGCTCATTGTGGATTATTTCTTCTGATCTTTCTTCCAGTTCATCAGTTCTCTTTTCAGCTATGTCCAATCTGCTTTCAACTTGCCATTAACTTCTTAATTTGCTTTATTGTGTTATTTGTTTGTAGAAGTTCAATTTAGCTCTTGTCAAATCTACCGTCACTTTTTATAGTTTCCCTGTCCCATGCAAATATTTTCAAGCTGGTCTTTTGTTTAACACGGTTGTTTTATATTCTGTGTAAAATAATTCCAATGTCTGAATTCTCTATGGGTATTTTTTTGTTGCCTCTTGTTTCTTCTGGTTCTTGCTGTGGAGTCTTATTTCCTTGTATGCCTGATTATATTTTACCATGTGCTTGCCATCATACTTGAAAATGTATTTGTGTGACTAATTTAGAGTCTGAGCTGCAGGCACCTCCCTCCAAAGATTTCCATTTCCTTTTTCCAGGAGCCTGGAGGCACAAACAGTCTGGGGTCCCCTCAATCCAAGTTCAAGGCTTGAGGTTACAGGCCATCTAGGGGATACAAACTCGGGCTGCAAGTCTGTCCTAGGGCTGGCTTACTAATGGGAGTACGACTCTTTGGGATCCCGCTTATCGTAGAGAGGGTTTTCTTTATGACCTTTCACCATGTGCTCTGTACTTTTATTTGTGCCTCTTGCCCAGAGGCATCATCAACACAGTAGTTCCAATTGGCCAGAATCAGGAAATGCCCTCAGAGTAAAGGTGACTTTCATGCTTGGTTTATCTGCCTAAGTTTCTGTTTTCTCTTCAGTTTTGTTCTGGTAACTCTTTACCCTCTTGGTTATACGAATACACCAGTGTTTTCAGTTTTCTGTGGGAGAATTAATCCGAGTAACTTAGCCTGGCAGTACCAAAAAAGAGAAGTCGGCCCAATCCCAGACTCCATTTTACAGAGTTGGAAACTGTGTGGCTTTTCCAGGGTCTTACAACTGGTTGGAAATAGAGCCAGGCTGCAAACTGAGGGCTGTCTTATACCAAGTCTAGTGCTCTCATCTCCCCTCCCTGGCAGGACCCCTTTTGAGACTTGCTTTCTCCATTTGGAATGAAGAAGACAGACCAGATCATCTCTGAGGGCCCATTGGACTCAGACATTCTCAGACTAGGATTTCTCGGTTTTCAGTCCTCTGAGGGCCACTCAGCCCCCCCCCCCGCCCCCCCCCCGCCCCCCCCCGGGCCCACCCCGCGCCCACCCCGCCTTCAGTTCTGGGACTGGCTCTTAGACCTGACACCTGAGGCTAGTCACGGAGAATTCCCAGACCGGCCACAAGGGGGCAGTGATGTGCAGAGAGCGCCCAGGTTCTGAGATGCCAGTGCAGCCGACAGCTTCTTTTTTCTTGGAGGTCTTGCTTCGCACTGTCACGGTAAAGGGAAAATGATTTAACCTTGGATCATAGCCCCGTGTCCTTTCTGCTTCACTTCGTTTGCCACACTCTGGCTAATGCACGGAGATAAGCCATACTCTGTCCCTACCCGTGAGGACCTCATGGTCCACTAGTCTTCCTCTCTGGGCTAGACTTCCCGCTGAGTTTTCCACCTCGCTGTATTTGCGCCTGTTATTCCTCTTCCCCCATCACTGCCGTTGCATTTCCCCTTATCCTTAAGGCTCAGCTCAGATGCCAGCTCCTCCTGGAGCCTCCTGAACACCCCATCAGAATCCCCCTCTCTCTCCTGTGCTCCCAGCCCTGGCTCTCTATCTCCAATTCTGGTCTGGCCTCCTGCTCGTCTCATGCTCCAGCCTGGAAGCTCCTCAGGCAGGGCAGGGTGCCCTGAACCCTGGGCTCGCTGCGCCCGCCCAGGACACAATGAGAGCCCGACGAGGGGGAGTGGGAAGACCTGCCGACAGAGCTGACAGAGGCTGGGGCCCGGCACGTAGAGGGCTCCACCATGGCAGCTCCTTTCTCCACCCCAAACCCCAACCTTTTGGGGGTCCAACTTTGAACTTGCTCCTGAAAAATGACGAGAGAAGCTTCGAGTCCAAGAACCAGTGCATAAAAAACGAAACTATAAAAGCACCAGAAGAAAACATGGGAGGGTTTCTGATTAACTTTGGAGTTAGAAAGACCTTTCTATGACTCAAAACCAGGAGCCAGAACGAAAAAGAAATGTAAATGGCTTTTAAGCTTTTGAAGAAATCTCAGCCTTATTCATTAGAGGATAAGCACAAATTTAAAATACATTGAGATTCTATTTTTCACCTATCAAATTGGCAGAAATCTAACATTCTTTAGCAAACTTTTAGACACTGTGGAAAAGCAGGCATGCTCATCATTCCTGGAGAAGGAGAAATCCTTCAGCACGACTGTTGTGGGGGACAAGATGGCAATATCTACTGAAATTACAAATACACCTGTTAGGCGGAATTCTAAGGTGATCCTCACTGACTTTCACCTTTGTGCGATCCCTTGCGTGTGGGTGGAAACTGAATCTGATGAAAATCTGAACTCAACGATTATGTTCCACGAGATAGCAAAAGAGAGTTTGCAGTCTAAGTAAGGTCCTAAATCAGTTGATTTTTAAGGTAGGGAGATTACCCTGAGTGGGCTGAGCTGATCAGGGGAGCCCTTTAAAAGAAGAGAATTTTCTCTGGCTGGTCTCGGAAGGAGACGTCGAGATCTGAAGCATGAGAAGGATTCACTGTGCCATTTGGAGGAAGCCACATGGCGAAGTGTGCAGGCGCCTAGGAGCCGAGGGAGGCCCCCCGCAAGAACCAGAGACCTCAGTTCTCCAACCACAGTGAACCAGATTCTTCCAAGGACAGAAGCGAGCTTGAAAATAGATTTTCTCATAGAGCCTCCATGAGAACTAAACCTTGACAACACCTTGATTTGCCTCTGAGCAGAGAACCCACCCACGCCAGGCCGGACCTCTGACCCATAGGCTGTAAGCTGATAAATGGGTGATGTTTAAGCTGCTGTGTTCGTGGTAACTTGTTAGACAGCAATAGAAAACTATTACAATACCTTCAACCCAGCCAACACTTTGGGGAACTTATTCTGCAAGTATCCTTGCATACGGATGAAACAATGTATACACATGATTATTTGTTGCAGCATTGCCGTGATACGCCCCCTCCAAAAATCTACAAATGACTCAAATGTCAATCAATGGGGCATTGGTTAAATGAATGATCTCAGTCTATACAACAGAATGTTATGCAGTGATATGAAAGAATGAGGAGGCTCTGTTTCCTGATAAAGAGCTCTATGTGTGACTAGTGAAAAAAGGTACAGCACCGTGTGTGTGGTTAGTGACCTTTTATGTACAAAGGGCATTATGAACATATGTTCTTTTTTGTGCTTGCATAAAGAAACTCTACAAGAATACTTGAGATACTAACAAAAACTGGTGATCTGTAAGGGATGGGGAACAGGAGTCAGAACAGGACAGATGAGGCCCACAGCTCAGAGTCTATGCTTTTTATATATATTTTTGAACCAAGAGAATGTGTTTATTAATGAATGAAAAAATCAAATAAAACTAATTGTTTTAAAATAAATCCCCGGGGCATGGTCCTCCCAGCTTCTTTCTGGGCCCCAGCCCGCTCCCTGGCCTTGTCCCGACAAGCTGATTCTGGGGTGTGTCCTCCACGGAACCTTGACCTCTGGCATTCCCTCTCATTCTCCTTTCTGCCCTAGGGGAACTAGAGACAAGGATTCAGGCAGCTGTGTCTGAGCGAGTCACGTCTCGGGGACTCAGTTTTCCCATCTGTGAAGCAGGGATGATAATACCACGGAGGGCTGTTGGGATTGAATGAGATAATCCATGTCAAGTGACCAGCCCATAGGAGGTGCCCAGCCTGTGGCAGATGCTCACGGCATTTGTGCTGACTGCGACATAGGAAAGGCCATTCTAGGGAGAAGGAGTTTATCAAGCACATAGTAGGTAGACAAGAAATGAGAGTTCCTTTCATTTCCCACTCACTTGCTGTGCAGCTGTGGCCCAATTCTTCCCTCTCTCTGTCTCTGTTCATTCGGTTGCAAACGAGAGGGTTGGACTGAATGAGCTTTATCTGATTTATCTGTGTTTACAGCCCTTGGTGACCACGGAGGTCTCCCTGTCATTTCAGATATGGATTCAAGAGGCCCAGACAGAGTGGCAACTCGTCCAAGGTCACGTGGCATGTCAGAGACAGAGCCAGGACTGGGAGTAAAGGCCTCTGACTCCCACCCAGGCCCTTGACCTGTGCGCCTCTCTCTGTC
Source organism: Equus przewalskii (assembly GCF_037783145.1). NCBI lineage: Eukaryota > Metazoa > Chordata > Mammalia > Perissodactyla > Equidae > Equus > Equus przewalskii. The sequence continues at coordinate 24,946,527 of NC_091832.1, read as the reverse complement.
CCAGCACATCTGTGTCCAAGCCGCCATGTGGCGACACGGGGGAGACTCTTCCCTTATCGTCCCAGCTTCTGATTGATACCACAGAAGGGCTGCCACCCACCCAGCCTTGAGCTTAGAGGGCCCAGCGCCCCTGCAGGCCCTGAGCCCCCTCAGGTGTCTCCTCCAGCCCCTCACCAGCGTCTGCCCGCACCAGCAGGAGACATAGAGTGACGCCAATGCATTCCTGGTGTCCCTTGGAGAAAGCACCCCTGGGGGCGGGGTGGAGCCACTAGAGGGTGGGGACTTCCTATGAGTTGGGGCACTTGCCACGCTGGAGTGAGCTGGCCGATATGACAATCTCTAACTTTTGGTCTCTCAGCTGAAACTGCCAACCTCCCAGGGTCTCCCTCACCTCCTCAGGCCGCTCCCGAGCTGCTGGTCTTGAGGGAGTCACTTCCCCTCCCCGGGCCAGAGAGAGCTCCCTTGCATTCTGACGACCTTCCAGATCCCCATGGGCTCCAACTGCACTGCTTGCCCCTGGGGTTCATGAGATTCCTCAGGGTCCTCGGGCAAGACACCCCATCTCTTGTCAAACTAGTGTGAGTTGGTCCGTGGTATCTGAGCCCTGACCTGACACAGTAAGTTGACTGTTTTATTTAGACGTTGACTATGTTTCTGATAGGGAAATATGTCTTGGTCTATCTTAGGTGTGGACTTACTTCCACGGCCCTCTGCCTGCTCGTCACTGCTGGCTCCTGTTACTGCCCAAGCTGATGCACACGGAGACCGGAAAGAGACCCCTTGAGTGTGCAAGCATGTGTGTACAGTTCCAGACCCGCCCTGCTCCTGAGTGATGGATTTATCTGGTTTTAGGACAGGTTGACCCCAGGGGTCTGAGCAGTTTTACGTTAGTTTCACTGATTTGAGTCACTTTAGGTCAGTTTAAGCACATTTGCATCTACAGTAGTCCCCCCTTCTCGGATGTTTTCCATGTTTTAGTTGCCTACAGTCAACCGAGGTCAGAGGTCAATAGTAGCCACGTCATTCACCTCCCTTCATCTCATCACGGAGGCGCTTTATCATCTCGCAGCATCGCAAGAAGAAGGGTGAGTGCAGTACAATAAGGTATTTTGAGAGAGAAAGAGACCGCATTCATATACCTTTTATTACAGTATATGGTTATAATTGTTCTACTTTATTATTAGTTATTGTTGTTAATCCCTTACTGTGCCTAGTTTATAAATTAAACTTTATCACAGGTACGAATATATAGGAGGAAACATAGCATATATAGGGTTTGGTACCAAGCGCGGTTTCAGGCGTCCCCTGGGGGTCCTGGAACATATCCCGCGCGGGTGAGTGGGGACTGCTGTCCTTCACTATTCCGAGCTCATTTGTTCTGTTTTGATTTGGGGTAGTTTAATAATAGCAGACACTTATCTTGTCCTTGTGATATGTCAGCACTGCCGAGTCCAGATGCTTTATATAGTGTCAGGAACCCTCACAACTAACCTGCAGGTAGGAACTGTTATGAGCGTCCTCGTGTTACACATGGAGAAACTGAGGCACAGAGAGCTTAAGAAACTTGCCCCACATTTCGCGGTTACTGAGAGGGGGAGCCGGGATTTGAACCTGCTCCTTCTGGCCCCTGAGTCTGTGCTCCGAACCTCCAGATGAAGCCGTACCACCGCAGACAAGGGTTTGAACCACTTCGAGATAAAGCGATTTTGTCTGAGCCGGTTTGTTCTGCTCTTGCCAACACGAGCTGCTTGGTGCTGGCTCCATCTGCATAGAGCCTCGCATTCGGCACAGTCCAATGGACACAGAGCTCAGGCCACTTCCATCCTTGACATGGAAGACCACTGTGTCAGTCTCCTAGGGCTGCGCTAACAACGTGCCACAAACTTGGCTGCTTAACACATTCTCACAGTTCTGGAGCTGGAAGCTCGAACGCAAGGCATCAGCAGGGCCGTGCTCTGTGGGGAGAATCCATGTCTTGCCTCCTCCAGCTTCTGGTGGCTCCAGGTGTTCCTGGGCTTGTGGCCACATTGCTCCAATCTCTGCATCCACGGTCACATTCCTCCTCCTCCTCTGTCTGTGTCCCCTGTGTGTCTCTTATAAGGACACTTGCCAGTGGATTTAGGGCCCACCCAGATATCCAGGATGATCTCATCTCAAGAGCCTTAACTTAATTATCTCTGCAAGGATGTTTTTTCCAAATAAGGTAACGTTCCCAGGTTCCTGGGGTTAGGACATGGACATATATCTTTTTTGGAGCCTCCATGTGACCCATTACAACCACGAAGGTCACATCACAGGATGTTCCCTCGAGGACCCGGCTCTTAAAAGTGCCTCTTCCTATTGGGTTGGTATTCACCCAACTTTTGGGGTCTGATCACTTTCTGCTCAGGGATTGGAAGGTGAAAGGAGAAAACGCGCTTGCAGCCTTGGAAGAGCCTCTTGTACTTTTCAGGACTATTTATTAACACTGCGGGCTGGGAAGATCAGGACTTCCCGGAAACATCAAGGGAGGTGTGGAATGTTACTGCAAACAGGCACTCGAAGATAGTACCAGCTTTCTAAGATGTTTGCTGGTGGTAACACCAAGCTCACTGTGCCTGGGAGAGCTTTCTTTAGGGAAAGTGATGCTGAATTGAAGAGGGCCAGATAACTCAGAGATGAAGGGGAGCCGTTCACCCCAAGTATCCCTGGGCCTGGGGTTGAAAGAAGCTGGCAATTCAGATAGAGATAGAGAAATAGACTGAGCAAATAGACTTCGCAAAGAAACCGCACTCCGAGGTCCTTTGTGCTCAAATGGCCCCCAAATGCCAATGATGCAGAAATATTACCAAAAAGGGAAAGCTGTGTTTCCATTTTCTGCACTCCCTACTTGCACTGACAACCGACAACCGATGACTAAGGGTGCGAGACAACTCAGTCGTTGGACAGTTGTGGCCTCTGCAGGGGCTTGGGCTCCAGGTCCTGCTCTGCCCCTAACAGCTGTGAGACCTCAGGCAAGCCAGAAAGTCTTTCAGAGTCTTGACTTTCCCATCTGTAAATTGCGATAATTGGATTACCGGGGAAACAGCCCATGTTTGGCACATGCTGTGTCTGGCAGGGAACACACTATCAGACAGATTTGCAGGCCAGGGTCATTACAAATTCATGGTCAGCAACCTCAACTGGGCACCCGCACTGCCGGAAATCCCACTGTTTCTCTATCGGGCTGGCTTGTGATAACTGTGTCACCTCTGATCCTTGGTCCTCTTCCCCTCCTCTTTTCCCCTCTCACGTAGGCTGTAACTTGCTCCCACCCCACTGGAAAAATAGAAGCGGCCAGAGGAGGCAACCTCACCTTTTCAGGGCTGACGCTACAAACCTGTCTCTTCTCTCTGTCTCGCAGACGATTGTCCCTGCTTCTGTCAAAGGCCAGGTCTGGCTTCCTGTGCTCCGAATTCCCTCCCCTCTTACTTTCTCAAGGACTTTTGCCTGGGTAATCCCCTCTCTCTGGATCATCAGTTCCTCCCCTCCTACGGGTCACTGCCATCAGCACAGAGACACGGTTCTGTAGCTTCCCTATTTGGACGAAACCCTCCCTGACCGCTCTCTTCCCTTCCAGCCACTGCCCCATTTCTCTGCTTCCATTTGCACCAACACTTTCTAAACAGTCGCCTGTGATGTTCTCTCCAGTTCGTTGGCTCCTGTTAACTGTTCCGCCCATTCCAATCCAGCTTCCATCCTCACTCTTCCATTAAGACCGCTCTCATCAAGGTTGCCCCAGTGTCCTTGTTGCCAAATCTAGTGGCCACTTCTCCATCCCCCACTTACTCAACCTTTCGGCAGCATCCACAATGGCCAGCTCTTTCTCCTTGAGACACTCTCTTCTGCTGGCTTCCTGGCCCCTCTCTCGCCTGGCTTTCCTCCTCAGCCACTCCTGCTCAGTCTGCTGTACCATTCCCTGCTGACTGCCAAAATTCCACAAGGAGCCTGCCCAGGCTCCGTCCTCCTCCCTCTTTTCCAGTCTGAGCTGGAAAGCAGCATAGGTCCCATGGTACTCTACCAGTCCATGAAGACCCAGAGACCGCCCGGGTCCTGGGGAAGAGGATGGTGTCTGCCTGTCAGTGGGAGGAGCAGCCCACCAGACTGGAAACCCAGAAGTCTTCCTGGATGTCTCCTCTCTCTCATCCTCCACATCGGATCCTTCAGCAAGTGCTGTCAACTCCAGTGGTGGTCTCAAATAGGTCCGCTTCTCTTGATTTCACGGCCACCAGCCTCGTTCAAGCCTCAGCATCTCTACCCTGTAGACATCTGTTCTCTGCAGCAGCCAGAGTGGGCGACTGCACGTGTGGATCAGATCATTTCACTCCCACACTTAAACGTCTTCAGTGCTCAGAAGGCAGTTTGAGCTCCTTACGATGGAGGATCCTGCACAATGGGCTCCAGCCCACCTCCCAGCCTTGTCTTGCTCCTCTGTCCCCCTCATTCACAGAAGTGTGGCCGCTCTGGGCTTTCTTCTGTTCCTCAAAGAGACCAGCCTGTGCCAGGCCTCAGGGCCTTTGCTTATGCTGACCTGGCTTCCTGAAGCACCTCCCCTGGGCTCTAGGAATGGCTGCCTCCTTCTTATCTTTCCGATTTCAGTTCAAATGCCATTCCCCTCCGAGATCTCCTTGACCACTGCATTTCTTCAGGTTCCTGTGCCATGTGCATATCTTCATAGCACTGCACATTGTGGAATGACTTATTGATATGTTTCTTTGCTTATTTATTTGTGTGTCTTCCCATTAGATTGAAGGCTTCATGACAGCAGGATCTGTGTCTGTCTGGCCCAACCTTGAACACTCAGCACCTAGCACAGAGCCTGGCACATAGTAAATACTCAACCCAGTGAATGAATGAGAAAATCAGACAGTGCAGCGTGCCACGGCACAGTCCAACACTCTGCCACGGGGTCCCGAATCGGATCTACCACAAGCTCCAGCATGCTACAGTGGTGCAACATTCTCTCTGTCACATGGCCCTGCAGACAGTGACAATCCAACAGGCCCCAGGCAGCCCCGCATGTCATGACATGGCCCTACATACACAACATTCAGCCTGGCCTGGATCCCAGACTCAGTCCCAGGTATTGTGGCTCCAAGCTCTGGACATGTCCAGCTGACCACAGTGGGCCACAAGGGATCCCAGCCTTAGCTGGAGTGCCACCTGGCACCCAAACATCTGAGCCCCCAAGCCTCAAGTAGTGGGTCCTCGGCCAGGAACCTGGGTCAAGCCGAGCACAATGGGTCTTTGTCTTCCCAGAGGGCCCTGCTCAGCCTCCGGAGGAGAATGGCCCATTCTAAGCATTCGGAGCAGCTGGAGGGTGGGAGGCCTGGACCCCTGGGGAGAAGAGAAAGTCCGGGCCTCTGCTCTGCTGTGTGACTTTAGGCATGTCACTGCCCCTTTCTGGTTTCACCTCCCCTTGTAGAAACAAAAGAGCATCAAAAGGCCTCTAGGGAGCATCCAGGTACAGATGGGAAAGGCCCAGAGAGGGCCAGTGGCTGCCCAGGGTCACAAGGGAGGAAGGACAGTCACTGCCAAGACCCAGGCCGCCTGCCTCCCAGGAGGCTGAAGGGCTTGGAGGGTTAGTCTTGCTGTGTCTCCTCACCTGTTGCTTTGCTCCAGGCCCTTGGACAAGAATGAGGCAAAGAGTGAGTCACCAGGAAGAAGAGGGCCATAGAAAAGGAAAGTGAGGTATCCAGCCCCCCCCCAGAGCCCTGCCCTTTTCCTCTCCTTTGGCGAAGGCACCCAGTGAGTCACGAGATTCCACTGGGGCAGACTCAGCACAAGCTCAGTGATGACGAGGGACCCCCAGGCCACGCTCTTGGCTCTGTTCTCTTCCCTGCTCTGTGTTCCTGCCTTCTATGCACAGACAGACCAGCAAGGACAGGCAGACAGCCAAAACCCCCAAACAGACACCTACACAGACACACAGACACCCAGCCAGCCAGGCAGACAGACAGACACCTAGTAGATAGGCGGACACAGACAGGGAGAGTCACAGAGCTATACACACAGACACACAAGCCAACAAGTACACAAATGCAGGCAAACAACACTCTGATGGACAGAGAGAGACCCATGACCCACACAGAGGCAATATCCAGACAGAGTCACAGGCGCAGAGCAGACAGAAAGGTAAACGGAGAGACAAGGGACTCAGACAGACAGACAGACGCTCAACCAGAAACACCCCACAAACACAGCTCCTCAGATACATACACACACACACATAAACGCACACACAACACAGACTCACATGGATGGCCTACAGGGGGTGATTTGGGGCAAAGGACAGGCCAGATGCCCCTGGGCCAGCCCCAGCCCCCAGCCCCGGAGCCATTCTGCCACGGACGCGTGGAAATGGGCACTCCATGTGCGAGCTCCTCTGAAGGCAGCCTCCGTAGCCCACCTGAGGGTCCGATGCATCCCGATCCTGAGGGGCCGCCTCACCGTGAGATGACTGCACGCTGGGTGTGAAAAGGGCCTTCCCAACCAGGAGGGTGCTGAGACCTGTAGTGGGTGACTAAGGTGACTGGGAGGAAAGGAGTGTGACCTCCAGTGTGCTCTTCTGAGCCTCAGTTTCCCATCTAGGCTTTGTCCTCCCAGGTCCCTGAAGAGAGCAGGTGGGCCAGCTCCTGGGTGTGTCAGAGCCAATGCAGGGGCCCCAGGACATTACTCCCCCATCCTCCACCCCCTCACCAGGGCAGGATCCCCTTGGTGACTCACTGCCCAGTGCCCCCTGGCAGGGGGTAACCCAGTCACAGTTGCCCGTTGTCCTGGTCCCTCCCCTCCCCCAGGAGCTGGCCAGCTGAGGATCCCCCTCGGCTGGGGGAGGGGTGCAGGAGGTCAGAGAGAGGGCAAAGGGAATCCCCACACTTGCTGCGTCCCCTCCCCAGGGGTGCTGTGTGAGGCTCAGGCCTGGAGAGGGGAGGCGTCTGTCCAGGTGTAGTCTCTATCATCCTCCCGGGTGGGAGAATCCTCTGGCCTGGGCCCAACCTGTTGGAATAGAGGGCATTGCGCAATAGGGAGGTAAAAGGTGACGGCAGGCCTGGCAGGACAGAAGCCCCATTGTTTGGGGCCCAGGCCAGCCTGGGCAAAGGAAGGGTTGATGCCTCGAGCAGAAAAGGGGGGCTCTGCAGGGGGCGCCAGCTGGCAGGGCTCTTGCCATTGGGCCCTAGAAGGGGACAGGTGCCAAGCAGGATGCCCCCGGGGTTGGTAGAGGGGGCAGTGCTTGGCAAAGTGCCCAGGTAGCCTGGGGAGGGCGGACCCAAAGAGGGGTCCCCGTGCGGGAGGCTGGCCCCCACACCACACCCACCCCACCCACTCGGGAGGATGAGCCGCCGGGGAGGATAAGGCGTCTCCAGGGTCCTAAACTGTCTTCTCCGGATTCCAATCATTCCTGGGAATGGGGGCGGCTGGGGGCGGCTCCAAGCCCTCCCAGCCTGGGGGGCATTGTGAAGAGGGATGTGCGTGGCTGTTTTTATTACTGAGGGGTCAGAGGCGGGGCTTAGGGACTTTTGCTGCCCACACCCTCGCCATCATTTCCCAATCTTAAGTCTGAAACTCGGAACTCGGCTGTCTCCCCTCTCCCTTTCTCCGCGGGAGACCCTCAGCCCCACGGCGAGGCCCCCTGGGAAGTCCTTACCGGTGTCAGACCACAATCCTTTCTGCTTAGGTTGGAATTCCGCCTAAGGGAACAGCTGCCCTCGGAGACCTAGGAGGACAATCAGGTGCTCCCAGTCCCTCACGCAAGTCCCAGCTTCGGAGCTACGCGACCGCAGGTGCTAACGCGCCGGAGCCCGGCCCTCCCGCAGCCCGGCCGGGGCGGTGCGGCGGGCGGGACGGTACAAAAGGCGGTCCCGCCCCGCGATCCTCACTTGACTTTGAGTGTCCGGCCGGCGGCGGCGCCGGAGCCAGGAGGCGCAGGCGCGCGGGGCAGCCCGGGCCCAGCCCACTCCCCTCACCAGGTAGGGACGCTCCCCTGCTCAGGGGGGAGAGGCGTAGAGAGAAGGAACAGAGAGGAGGAGGGGGGACAAGCAGAGGGACCAAAACGGATGGCAGAGAGGGAGAGTGGAGGGGGGCAGAAGGACACGGAGAGGAACAGGAGAGAGGGCGGCCCTCCACACAGAGTTAAGGACCCTTGTCAGGAGTGGAGGCTGAGGGTGGGGCAGAGGGACCCAGGACAGGAGAGGAGACCTGAGGTCCCAAGTATGGGTGTGGAGTGGGGGCACCAAGAATGCCACAGTCCCCAGTCTGTGATGGTCCCCAGACAGGTCAGGGAGGGGCGTCATTTCTCGCCCAGTCCCCTTCCCCCTGTAAGCCAGGGCACATAAACTGTGCCTCCTCTGCCTGGGGACGCAGGAGTCAGGGTCTCTGACCCTGCTGAACCCTCTTGACTCGCAGCCCCACGAAGCCAAGATCAGTCCCTGGGGTGCCAGGGATTCTCTGCTGCCTACGACCTCTGACCCCTGACCTCTGCCCTCCCTGGGCCCAGGAGGCACCATGTGGCGATGTCCACTGGGGCTGCTGCTGTTGTTGCTGCTGGCTGGCGAGTTGGCCCTGGGTGCCCGGCGGGGTCGTGGGCGCCGGGAGCTAGCACCGGCTCTGCACCTGCGGGGCATCCGGGATGCAGGCGGCCGGTACTGCCAGGAGCAGGACCTGTGCTGCCGCGGCCGTGCCGACGAGTGCGCCCTGCCCTACCTGGGTGTTACCTGTTACTGTGACCTCTTCTGCAACCGCACCGTCTCCGACTGCTGCCCTGACTTCTGGGACTTCTGCCTCGGGGTGCCGCCCCCCTTTCCCCCCGTCCAAGGTGGGCACCACACGGCCAGGAGGGTGGGTCACTTTGTCAGCCCCAAACTCAGCAAGGCTCAGGAGCAAGGCCGATGCAGTGACATTTCCAGGGGAGGCTTTGTAGAATCTGGGAGAGACCCCGCCCCACTCTCTGCACCTCTGGGAAGTCCCTGCTCTGGTCTACCTTGGATCTCTCCAGCAAGACTGAAAGAAAGGAGATCCTTGGTCAGTGGGATTCTAAGCGGGCCCAGGAGAAGGGCAGCCTCCTGCCCTTTCTCCGAGTCCCGTCTCCATTCTGGACATGGAAGGTGCTGGCCCCGCCTGCTGACTCACCCTCAGGCTGATAAAACACGCAGGGGTTGGTCAGGGTCCTCTTAACCATTCCTTTGCCTTTGCCCAGGATTCTCTATCCCTGAGATGGCTGGTCACACCTGGGAGGTGGGTCAAATGTGTTCAGCCCTCACCGCCATGCTTTCCTCTGCGCTTGCCCCAGTTCATTCCAAGAATCACTTGAATTCCTTCCCACAATTCCATGGGGCCATGGGCGTGAGACTGCCTACCTGGGTTGTCATCCCAAAGTGCTGTGTTATCTTTGGGGAGTCACTTACCTTCTCTGGGTCTCAGCTTCCCCATGCCCCACCCACTCCCCATCTCCAAGCCCCAACTCACTTAAATGGCAAAGAAGCCAAGGAATGTTGTGGGCTGCCATCCAAGTGAAGCAAGAGGGATCCAAGTTAGAGTCATTGAAGAACTTCCCAAGTAGCAGTTGGGGTGTGACCCTGCAGGAGATGTCTCAAGTTATAGTTTGGCTTCGGTTTCAGTGAGGGCTGGGGTCAGTGTGCGTGTATACGTGAGTGTTTGGGAGAATTTGGGGCACCTGACCTCTGAGGACCTGGCCATCTCTGCCCATCATCTCCGGTCTCGGTTCCACTTCTCTTCTGCTCTTCTCTCCCACCAGGATGTGTGCACAGGGGTCGTGTCTATCCAGTCTTGGGAACCTACTGGGACAACTGTAACCGTTGGTGAGTGTTTGGAGCTTGGAGGGGGCTTGTCTTGTGGGCCATGTAGCCAGTAGACTTGGTTCAGATCCTATCCCTATCACTTACTTGCTGGAGGCAAGACCTTTCCCTTCTATGAGCCTCAGTTTCCTCATCTATAAAATGGGAATTTTCACACTGACCGTGTAAACTTACATAACAACATTCCCCAGGAGCGGTCAACCGTGGATACCTGGCCCGAGGTGCAGCCCTGACCTGGTGCAGCCTTTCCTGCCCTTCTTGACTCGGGCTGGGCTGCTGCCCCTCCCCACCTTTCTCTGTGTCACGGGAGAGTCCGAGAAGGGGGCGCCAGGAAGGAAACCTCTGACTGCAGCATCCGCTGCCCCGGACCGGACGAGGGTCAGGGATGGCCGAGCTGGAGGCTGGCCCGCCTGTAGTAGGACCTCCCCTGGAATGTGCCCCCCACACCCCTCCCTGGGAGGAAGCCGAAGGGGTCGGGGTGCCCGCTACTCTGATCTGAGGCCTGAGCTGGGAAGTGGAGAAGGGTTGGGTCAGAAGCCTTGAATGCCCGAATGGAGAGAATGGGGACCCCACGACTCAGAGGAGGAAGCCCCGCACCCACTCCACCCCGTGCCCTCCTTGCCTGGGACTGAGAGGCCCCGGGGAGGACGGATTGTTTTGGAATGCATTACGCACAAGCTGTTTCCATTGCCTCGCTGGCCTGAGGGGTGCCTGGGTCACAGGGAGAGTGAGGTCTCATGCGTTTCAGCGTGTGTCTGGGTGAGGGAATGTGTGTGCGGGTGTGTGGCGTGAGTGCATGTATGTTCAGGAAGATGGAGTGCACCAGCGTGGTTCTGCCGGCCCTGACAGGATGCCTCTGGACTCCGAGGGGTTAACTCCCTCCCCCTCCGGTCCCTGGGGCCCGGCCACCCAGGCCCCTTCTGGAATGCTGGGACCTGCAGCCACCAGCCCTGTCCAGACCTGCTTGGGCAGCCCTGGGGACATAGGGGGAGGTGGCAGGAAAGGACTGACCTCCCCCTCCAGGCCAGCTCTGGGCAACTGTGTTCCCTGCAGTGCCCCACACCTGAGTGAGGGTGGGGGGCAGTATCTGTGGACCTTCCAGGCTGTATGAGCCCTCCAAAGTTGTTTAGAGAGCCAGATGGGGAAGGGAAGGACATGGGGAGCCCCCCTCCCCCATAGTCTCCTGGGGCTGGAGAGCCCAGCCATACAAGGTTCCCCTTGAGCCTCCTTAAAAGGCAACATGGGAGGCGGGAGCCTTGGGCAGGCTTGGAACGACACAGTTTAGCATCTTGTAATAGCAGAGTTATGAGCTTGTAAAAGCAGCGTAGAATTCAACTGTTGAGATGACACCTACTTATTAAAGGCCTACTATGTGCCAGGCACTGCACTGCGTCAAGGAGATTCAGCCAGAATGCACCAGACAGTCCCCTCCTTGCACTGGGGCTTCCAGTCTAATGGTGAAGGACCACGCACGCAGATAAACATGTCATTACCACCTGTTAGACGTGTGACGGGAGAAAACAGAAGAACGGGGTCCCAGTTTAGAGGCGGGTGAGGGTGAGGGAAGGCCCCTCGGGAAGAGACATTTATGCTGATACCAGGGAGATGGATGGACTAGGGGACAAGTGGCCCAGGCTGGGAAGTGGGCCCCAGCTCACTTCAGCTGGAGCTGCGAAATGGGGAGAGAGGTCCCGAGGAGGCGCAGGGCCCATCCCATGGGTCTCAAAAGCTGTGCAGAGGACTTTGTATTCTGTTCTGAGTGTCATGGGAAGCCACTCAGTGAGCACACAGTCTGACTCGCATTCTTCAGAGATGTCTCTGGCTTTAGAGGAGGTAGGGAATGGATTGTGGGGGTGCTGTGGGGATCTCGAAGAGGCAGGGAGCCTGGTTAGGAAGCCATCGCCTGGGTGAGGCGAGAGGTGACGCGGGAGCGGAGAGGGGGGTGGCAGGGCAGGGGTGGGAGAAAGATGGATTCAGAGCCTCCTGTGATGTGTGTCCCGGGACCTGCTGATGGCATTGGGGGTGGGGGGTGAGGCTCTGGCTTGAACAGCTGGGCGGTGCCATTTTCTGAGTGGAGGGTGGAGGGGGAGCTGGCCTGGGGGGGACAGTTTTGGCTATTTTCAGTTTCAGATGCCTTTTGCACACTCAGAGAGTGTCAGGAGGCCAGTTGGACATGAGTGAAACTCAAGAGGGGGGGTCGGGGTTCCTGTCATGAGAACAATAATAGTAGATAACAGTTCTTGAGCACTTAAGATGGGCCAGGCCCTGTGCTAAATATTTTACAAGCCTGCTATTTAATTCCTGGAAGGTAGTACTATTATCGTCCTCATTTTACAGCCAAGAACATCGAGGGAGAGAGAGTTTAAATAACTTACCCGAGGACACATGACCGGTCAGCTAAGATCAGAACCTAGGATTTGCATTTCAGAACCCGTGGTTTTAGTCACTTCTGTATATTGCCTCCATTCATTCAGTCATTCAACAAACATTTATTGGGTGACTGCTATATCCTAGGTTTTGTTTTCTAGGCACTAAAGATACCAAACAATACTGGACCTCAAGGACCTCAGAGTGTATGAGGAAACAGTTATAAGCACTATAAATAACTAAATATATACTATGTCAGATAGCGATGACATGCTAAGGAGAAAAATAAAACAGGGAAGCAGGCTAGAAAGGGTGGAAGATGTTGAACTTTAAGATGGGGTGGCCAGGGCAGGCCTCCCTGAGAAGGTAACATTGGAATAAGGACTTGCAAGATGTGAGAGTGAGCCGTGGGGATGATGGAGGAGGAGCCGCTCAAAGGCCCTGAGGCAGGAGCACGGCCGGTGTGAACAGTCAGGGGGCCAGCCTGGCTGGGGCCACAGGAACCAGGACAAGGAGAGGGTCAGAGAGGGAACAAGAGGACAGATCATGCAGGGCCTTGGCAGCACGGAAAGGACTTGGCTCTTATCCTGCGACATGCGGCCAGTGGAGGGTTCTGGGCAGAGGAATGACATGATATGACTCGGGTTTAACAGGATCACTCTGGCAGCGGTGTTAATAATGTACTGGAAGAGGGTACAGGGCAGAAGCGGGGGGAACAGTGAGGAGGCAGCGGCGTAACCCAGGTGAAGGGTGAGAGGACCACGGTGGCTGCAGGAAGGAATGAGACGTGGTTTGGATTCTGGGTGTGTTTTTAAGGGAGAGCCAAGAGGACCTGCCGATGAATTGGATCGGCACGTGGGAGAAAGCGTCCAGGGTGACTCCCAGGTTTGTGGCCTGAGCTCCAGCAAGGATGGAGTGGCCATTTTCTGAAGACTCGGGGAGGATCAGGCATGGGAGGAGGGAGTCAGGAATTCGGGTTGGGATGTGTCCAGTCTGACCTGTTGGTAGACACCCCCGTGGTGAAGACGAGTGGCAGCAACATTCTTGAATCTGGAGTCTGGGGAGAGATCAGGCAGCAGATACAAACTTGAGAATCGTGAACGTGAAGTTGACATTTAAAGCCACCAGGCCACAGGGGATCCGCTAGGGGTCTTCCCATGGACGCTGGTGCAGAATCCGGGGCTCCTGTTGGCCTCTGAGGCCTCCTCCCTTCACAGGGTGCCAGCCCGCACTCACCTCTTCCTTCTCTCCTGTTGTCCCAGCACGTGCCAGGAGAAAGGGCAGTGGGAGTGTGACCAGGAGCCATGCCTGGTGGACCAAGACATGATCAACGCCATCAACCAGGGCAACTACGGGTGAGAGGCCCTGGCGATGCCCCCGGTGGGCATGCATGCACGAGCATGTACCACACGCGTACGTTCCGCCCGAGATGCATGCCCTGCCAGGCACACCCACACTCCCATCTTATTCATCTGTACACTTAGCCAATATGTGTCTCCTCCACCCACATGCGTGTACCTCCAGGACCCCCAACCTTGGCAGGTCTGTGACTTCCATCCCCTCTCTTTCAGTTGGAGGGCTGGGAACCACAGTGCCTTCTGGGGCATGACCCTGGATGAGGGTATTCGCTACCGCCTGGGCACCATCCGCCCCTCTTCCTCCGTCACCAGCATGAATGAGATTCACGTAAGTCCATCCTTGCCCACAATCCTGCCATCTCCCCATGGCCTAGGACCCCAGGGCCCCTGCACTCTGTGCCCTGTTCCTCCAAGGGCCTAGGCCTATCTCCCACCAAAAGGCTGTGTGCCACTGAGCAAGTCACTCCCCTTCTCCGGGCCTTTAGTTCCTGCCTATAAAAAAATGTGCTGCATTGGAAGAACTGATGCTCAGCTTCTGAGATTTGTGGTCCCAGCATCAGTCCCTCCCTGGCCTCCCCAGCCTGGGAAAAATGCTGTTGGTCCCAGTATGGCTGGGTCAGGGCCCAAGGGGCCAGGAGGTCACTTTGGTATTTTGAGAAGGAGGGACAGATACTCCTCCAGCTCTGGCCAGAGAGCAGCAATTCTCGGAAACAAACGCCGACTCAGTGGAACTGAGGGAGGAGGGGGCTTCTTCCTTCCCACCGGGGGACCCTCTAGGAGGAGAAATGAAACCAGACCCAGAACAGTCAAAGGGTAAAGAAGGGACGCTTCAGCGGGACAGGGCTGGGGCACATGCTGGAGGCTCCATCCATCAGTGGTGGGCAAGGAGGAGGCAGCTGCTGGCCGGAGTGGCCCTCCCTGCAGAGGGACTTCAGCTGAAGGCTGGGGTGACCAGACCCTGCCCCTGCCCTTACTCCCCTGGGCCTCTGCTATTTTCTGCCTCCTGCTGTTTACCTTGGCAGCCTGCCTGGTCACGAGACCTTTCTGCTTCTTCCCTCCCCTGCCCTTTGGGGCCTGAAGCCCAAGGTCCTGGTGGGAAGAAGGATGAGGCAGATCAGAAGCCGCAAAGCAGGAATGAGGCACAAGTTGAGGCTGGAAAGTGGGGTGACCTTGGCCTGGCCACTTCCCTGTTCCTGGCCTCCGTTGTCCCATCTTTAAAACTAGTCACCTCCTACCTGACACTAGAGAGGCACTAAATGGTGCCTGGATCTTCCACTTGAGTCAGCGTGGAGGCTGCTGGAATCTCTCAGCAGGAGGGCTCAGGATCAGGAGGGCTGCAGGAGGCCCTGGACTCTTGGTAGCCCTCCCATGCCACCAGGCTCCTGAGGGTCAGGTCGGGTCAGAGGCAGGAGGCAGACAGAATGACCTTTGCTTTGCAGACCGTGCTGGGCCCAGGGGAGGTGCTACCCACAGCCTTCGAGGCCTCTGAGAAGTGGCCCAACCTGATTCATGAGCCTCTCGACCAGGGCAACTGTGCGGGCTCCTGGGCATTCTCCACTGCAGGTCTGTCCAAGGTCGGGGGCTGGCGTGGTGGGAAAGGGGCACCAAGGCCTGAGCCCCCTGATGGCCCCTCTGCCTCCCCCACCAGCCGTGGCATCGGATCGCGTCTCAATCCATTCTCTGGGGCACATGACACCCGTCCTGTCACCCCAGAACCTGCTGTCTTGTGACACGCACAACCAGCAGGGCTGCCGCGGCGGGCATCTTGATGGCGCCTGGTGGTTCCTGCGACGTAGAGGGTGAGCAGCAGGGGGCAGTGGGCAGGGTACGAGGGCACGAAGCGGGGCTCTTAGGAAGCATCCTGCAGGCCAGGCCCGGGCGGTGGCGCACCGTGCTCACTCTGCTGTCGCTCCCTCCTGCTGCCCCACCAGGGTTGTGTCTAACCACTGCTACCCCTTCTCCGGTCGTGAGCGGGATGAGGCTGGCCCCGCCCCCCGCTGCATGATGCACAGTCGGGCCATGGGTCGGGGCAAGCGCCAGGCCACTGCCCACTGTCCCAATAGCCGTGTCCACACCAATGACATCTACCAGGTCACTCCTGCCTACCGCCTCGGCTCCAGTGTAAGTCTGCTCTTGGGTGGGGGGCAGAGGGCGGAGAGCTGGGAGGTTAGCCACAGGCTGGAGCCTCCCCCATGATGAATCCTCTCCTCCCCACCGCCTCCCTCCAGGAGAAGGAGATCATGAAGGAGCTGATGGAGAACGGCCCTGTCCAAGGTAAATGCCCCTCCTCCTGCCCCCTGGTTCCAGAAGCTCGTGCCTGCTTGAGACTGGGCACAGCAGCACAAGCAATCTGTACGGCATTGAGCAGCAGGTCCCCTGGGGCCGGGAGTGGGGGATCTTGTCCCCTTCTCTCGAGCAGCACCGGAAGAGGCACTTCGAGTCTTGCTCCCGAGAGAGGATGAGTGCCCTGGGGCCTGGGCATGGGTGCCTGTGCTAACAGGCGGAGCCAGCCCCACTCTGACCTCTGCCCACAGCCCTCATGGAGGTGCACGAGGACTTCTTCCTGTACCAGGGCGGCGTCTACAGCCACACGCCAGTGAGCCATGGGAGGCCGGAACGCTACCGCCGGCATGGGACCCACTCGGTCAAGATCACAGGGTGAGGGGCTTGGTGGGCAGAGGGGGCTGAGGGCTCTGAGCCTGCCTTGAGTCCTCACCATCTCTCCGCAAAGGCCCATTTCAAAGAGGAGGAAGCCACCCCGAGACTCAAAAAGAGGACGGACTCGTCTTGGGTCGTACCGAGAGTTGGGGGCCTTTAAGGTGTTCTAGGAAGTGTTCTTTCCTTACACACTGGGATAAAATGAGCCCCAGTGAAAGAGACACAAGGATTCAAGAACTGCAAGACCTCCCCCCATCTCGGCACCTGTCGGGACTCTGCCTGACTCACTCCCCCAGCCCTGTTTCCCCACCTGATATAAGGGGAGATGCTAGAGTCACCGATTCCAATTGTCCAACCAATGAAAGGTACTTTGCAGTGGGAGTTTGGGGTTTTAAGATACCCACGTTCTCTGAGTCTCTTCCTTCTGGTCCCTAGCACCCCAAGTGAGGAGGGAGGGCAGGCAAATGTGTGAGTCCCCACAGAACTGGTCCCCAGGGTGTGGGTCCCTGGAGGGTGGAGTCCCAGGGTCCCTCCTTTTCTGCCTGGCCCCTCCAGCTGTCCCTTTGGTGCCTTCCCCCACCCTGGGCGCATACACAGACTTAGAGACATGCAGACTGGGGGAAGTGCAGAGAGGGACGGAGACCCATCCAAGTCCTAAGGGTGTACCCACTGTCGCCAAAGGCAACAGGGGCCTGGATAGGGAAGGCCCCAGGGGGGTTGAGCCCCTGAGAGCTGGTGGAGTCAGCGTCCTTCCCCTCCCGACTCCGCCCCGCAGGTGGGGAGAGGAGACGCTGCCAGACGGAAGGACGCTCAAATACTGGGTGAGTCCCTCCGCCGCGTGCCCGGCCGCGCTGTCGCCGGTCCCGACCCTCCCCTCCTCCTCCCTTTACTCCCAGTCCCCTTCTCACGACCCCTCCTCATTCCCAGACGGCCGCCAACTCCTGGGGCCCAGCCTGGGGCGAGAGGGGCCACTTCCGCATCGTGCGTGGTGCCAACGAGTGCGACATCGAGAGCTTCGTGCTGGGCGTCTGGGGCCGCGTGGGCATGGAGGACATGGGGCACCACTGAGGCCGCGGTCACCACGCCGGGCCTGCAGACAGAAGAGCCCCGGTGGGGCGGCGCCCCCCGCCCCGCGCGCCCGCCGGAGCTGGGGGCGCAGCGGGCGCCACGGGTCTAATCCGCCGCGGGTTCCGCTGACGCAGCGCCCCGCCTGGAGCCCCGGGCAGGCGAGGGTGGCGGAGCCCCCGGACCTCCCAGCGGGGACGGGGCAGGACCTGGCTGGGAGGAGCCGGCCTGCAGATCCCAGGCCCCTGGCACCCCCGCGCAAGACCACCGAAGCCAGGACACCCCCAAGTCTCCAGCCCCACCTCCCTACCCCTGTACTCTTATTCTTCAAAGATATTTATTTTTCTTTTCACTGTTTTAAAATAAAAACGAAGTATTGATAACTATCACACCTTGGGACCTCTGGGAGTGGAAAGCCATCCCAGTTGGGGTGGTGTGTGGTTAGACAGCAGAAAGGACTGCCTGAGGCCTTGCGGGTTGGCAGGGGTGGGTGGACTAGGAATCTTAGCCTCCATTCAGCCTGTCAGTGGCCCTGGGCACTGACCCACTTGGAGGAGGGGCATGGATGGCATAGCCTTTGGCTCCCAGGGAGATGTGGGCTGTGGGAACCACCTTTCAGACGCTGAGTCAGCGCCGCCTGAGGGGGTAGCCCAACCCACCAATCGGCAGAACTGGCGCCAGTGCCCAGCAGGCAAGGGGGGCACAGCCCCACAGAAGCTGGAGCCCCTGTCTCCGCAGATCAGCCTCTCCAAGCCACCCAGGCGAAGGGGTCCCCCCTCTCCTTCCGCTGACCCTGGGCTGGGCTGGGCCTGCCTCTCCGAGCCCTCTCTCTACCCCACCTCCCCAGCCTCTCAGTGCCAGCAAAATAACCCCAGGCCTCAGTCTAGCTTTCAAGGCCATCAGAACCTACCCCGTGGGCCTCCTCACCAGCTTCTTCACCCAGTGCCCAGGCACCTGCAGAGTCCTCACGGCTCCGCCATGCCAGTACTCATGCGGACCATCGGACATTTGCATATGCTGTTCCCCTAGTCCCTGTGCCCTTCCGTTCCACCCACCCCTTGTCCCACTGCTATTTCAAAGCTAACGCCAGGATTCCTTCGTTCAGACAGTACCTGTGGAGGGCTGCTGATGCGCCAGGGGCTGGGCAAGGGACCCGTGCTTCTCCAAAGCACCCCAGCCCCACCCAGCACGGCGCAGACAGGCCCTCCCTGAGCTCATCTGCACCCTGCCCTTCCACCCAGTGTTTCACTCATCTGGGCGTCTACCTACCTCCTCTGTAGGACATCCCTTGAGGGCAAGGACTGGGTCTGGTTCATTAGTGGGTCCTGGTACCCACATCTGTGCCCTGATAGAAGGTGGCATTACAGTTGTGGGATGGTTGAGTGAATGTGACCTGTCTTCCTCTTCCCCTTCCCTCCTAAGACTCGGCCCCAGCCCATCCCTCTAGGAACAGATGTCACCATGGTGTCCCTTCCTTTCAAAAGCCCAGGGAGGGTGTGTGGGGAGGGCTCCCACGGCAGGAATCCTCCTCACCCCCACCCCCGGCTGACTGGAAGGCAGGGGTAGCCTGAGTCACGGAGGGGAGCGGCTCAGAGGTCCTTCCTCCCTGGCGGGCAGCCCCTCAAGGACAGCCGTGTCCCCCGGGCCACTGGGGCATCACCTGAAAGGAATGCGGGGGCTCGATAAGCGACTGCCTTTGTCTCATTTCCTGTTTGCCAGGACGTCCCGAGCCGGCTCCCTCGGAAGGCCCGCCCGTCCCCAAGAGCCAAGGCTGGCCGGGGGCCCTGGGGACAACGACGGGCCTGGAGCCCCGAGCAGGGGCCGTGGGGGCTGCCTGCTCGCCACCCACTCCGGGGCCTTCGCCGGCCGCTGGGACGTGCCCTGCTGCTCCCACCCCACTGGAAAAACCCAGTCCAGGGGCTGGGCGGGCGCGGCTGGAATTTTCTACAAGGACCTTTGACGGAAGCAATGGGGGGTGGGGAAGGGAGGGGAACAGGGGTGCGGCCAGCCGCCAGGCCCTTCCTTAGCCCTGTTCCCGGGCCAGGGAGCCCCAGGCCCGCCTGGGCCCGCCCTGGAGTGGGAAAGGGTGCGGGGGGGGGGGGGGGGGGGCGGGGCTGGGAAGGGCTTAGCTGGTCCCTCAGTAACCTCCATCACTGCTCCTGGTTCTCGGATGCTGGTAACAGACGTGTTGTTATAAAGAGGGAGGCAGACCTCGAGGGCCCCCCACCAGATTACTGCCCTTGAGTCTGGCACCCCAGCCCCTTGCTGTGTGTTCTCAGGCTATTCCCTCCCTCTCTCTGGGCCAAGGGCCAGGGTCCTTAGATAATACTGGGTTTGAACCCCTGCTGTGTTTGTTCCACACAGACTCGAGAATCCTGACCTCTCAGAGCCTCTGTTTTTCTATCTTTGACGGGGATAATAGTACTCTCCTCCTGGAGTTGTTGGGAGGATTCAGTGAGACAAAGCATGCTAAGCATTTAGCACCATGCTTAGAACTTATTAAGGGCTCAGTAAATGGGGAGAGCTATAATCATTTTAAGTGGATTGCATTTGATGATGTCAAGGCTTTGCTGAGCTAAACATTCACTGAGTGCTTAACCACAGCTTTCTGCCAGAGCATTTTTCTGAGTGCTTTACATATATTATCTCACTTAATACTAAAAGCAAATCCCTATTCCCTTTTGCAAATAAGGAACAGAAGCATAGAAGAGTATGAAGATTGGTTGAGGCAGAATTCAAACCCAGGTGGTCAGAATCCCCGTACTCATCAGCTCTGTACTAATAGTAGTGGTTGATTGATAGTGATAGTCCAATGTCCCTTCCCTGTTTAGCAAACTCCTACTCATCCCTCAAAACCCAGCTCAGATGTCCCTTCTCTGGAAAGCCTTTCCTGGCACCCATCCAGAAGATGGGCCTCCAGGGACCCCAGCATACATCCCTGGCACAGAGGGAGTACCTGTTGACAATTTTTCCTTCCACAAATGGATAGGGCAGGAATTTTTTTCTTAGCCCTATCCTTTCCTCTCCACCAAATACTCTGCTTGGGCCTTCATTCTGGTCTCCTTTGGGGCTCTGCAGGGGTCCCAAGGCACCTGATTCCAGTTTCCCAGGAGCTGCTGAGTTACATTACTTCACGAGGGCTAATGCCTCACATCTTCCTGGTGTCTTGCCAAACCCCCATCCTTCCCTGGTGCCCATTAAGGGAAAGGAATTCATGCCCACTGAGCCTGCAGTGGGCCAGGCCTTAAGCTGAGCGCTTCACACACTTTAGCTCATTTTATCCCACGCACATCCTTGTGAGACCGTATATCTATAGAAACCAATGCCAACCAGCGAGGTGACTCTCAGAATCTAAGGGAGGGGTGAACTTCCAGACTGTGGGCAGGGCTAGTGGGCCCAGGCACAGCTGGAACCAGGGACCCAAATCCTGCCAGGACTGCTGACTCTCTCTCTCTCCTGCCTTTCTTTCCACAGACTAACTCTGCCATGAGGAAGGACACGTGGCCGATGACAACTCCTGAGCTTCTCAGCCCACAGCTGTTTTCTTAGTTCTGATTCAAAATAAAACTGAATAGAACAGGGAAGGCTTCTGATTGGCCTGGCTCTAATCAGGTGTCCACCTGTGGGCCAGTCACGTGTAGCCAAGGGACAGGATCATGGAAGCCAGACAGCCCTTGCTGAACCAGAGTTTGGAGGAGAAGGAGATCCCCAGAGAGGGAGAAGGCTGTCTGGAGAAATTGAACAAATGACAGAAATATGTCCACAACAGCCTGGGACTCCTGTTGTTGTCATTTGACGGACAAGGAGACCGAGGCTCAGGGAGGGGTGTGACTTGTCAGTCACACAGCTCGTAAACGGTGGAGCTGGATACAGACTGGGCTTCCGCCGAATGTGTGCGTTAAGCCGGAGAGATCCCCTTTGCAGGTTGAGCAGTGAGGGATTTCTCCTCCCACCCCCCCCCCCCCCCCCGCCCCGGATGACTCATTCCTGAGCCCTGGGAGATAACTTTTCTAGAATTCCACCCACTTCGTGAAAATTCTGTGGCTCTGACACAAACACCCAAGGCAGTCTCTTCCCAAAGCAGAGCAAAGCTGAGTCTGAGCAGCCCTTCCAGGGGAACGTCCCGCCGCAGGGGGCACGGCGTGGTCCCCACCAGGGGATGCGATGAGACGGTTCACAGAACACGCCAGTTTATAGATCAGAGAGATGGGTGCCGAGAGCGCCACACTGGAGACATGCGCTGTATAGGTGAGGACTGTTGTTACCCCCATTTACAGAGGAAACGGAGGCTGGGCGTGGGGGGCGAAGGAAAGGGAGGTGACTCGCCCAAGGACACGTGGCTAGGGAGTGTAGGAACCCCACGTGTCAGGCTCCAGAGCCTGGGCTTTCTCTCCCCTCTGTGCAGGTGCACACTTGGCTCCTCTCCATCTCGCACCCGAGCAGGCTCTTTGGCCTCCAGCTCTGTGCACGGAGGGCTGGGACATGGAGTTCGGGGCTCACAGAAGCTGGTGACCTGGGTGGAGGCATGGGGGTGATGAACACTCAGGGAGACTCTGCCTGGGGCTGCAGGGAGGTGTGAGGGTCTGCAGAGTGGGAGCCAAACCGCCGCTCCTCCTGGAAAGTCACCTTCAAAAGCCTCCTCCTCCGAGAAGCCTTCCTGCCTCCTCTGCACGTCATCGTCCGTCCTCTGAGCTCCCGCTCCCACCCCACCTTCTCCATCACAGTGCCTCTTCCTGACTGTAGGCTTCTCCAGCACGGGCTGAGCCTCCCGTCTCTGCTCTTGGAATTGCCCAAAATGCTCCTGGGTACCAAAAAGACACGAGAGCTGTTTGCTGGGAGGATGGAGGAACGAGTGAATGTGGTGCAGGGCCCAGAGGCGCTGGCGGCCTCGGCAGCAGGGCCCCCTGCTGGCTGCATCCACACTCCGCCCTGCCGCAGCAGAGAGAGGCGGCAGAGAAGGGACCTGTGCAGACTCCCTGAACAGATCGGCTGCGATGAACGCCGCTTTTGCACACACCCCCTGGTTGAGTCCTCTAACTGCTCTGGGAGGCCTGGAGATAGGCCAAGGGGACAAAGCAGGCAGGGGCAGAACTGGGAAAGGATCTCAGAATGTCGGACTTCAGAGGCCAACTCATTGCTGTGGTGCTCCCTCCACACCTCTCAGCCAGATATTGTGCCCTAGCCCAGCGGGGAGAGGGTCCGAGCTTGGCTTTGAGGCTTCCCCACCTGTGGCATTGTCCTCCGCTCATGCCTCCACTCTGGCTCCCCTGTCCCCCGCAGCACACACAGGCCTCCCTTGGAAAGCCCCTAACTCAGAGTCACACAGACCCAGGCTCAAATTCCAGCTCCGCTGGACTCCCTGAAGCTCACTTTCCACTCTGAAGCTCAGTTTCCCTGTCTGTAACATGGGAACAGTGACCTCCGCTATCTCTGTGTCTCTAGACTGAGGATTTCCCTAAGAATGAGGAAATGAGGGAAACAAGCTGGGCTCACCGAGAGTTAGATGAAGAAATTGGGACCTAGCGAATCAGCAGAGGTGTGCAAAGTCACCTTAAAGGGCCAGCCCGACTCTGGGTCCTGCAGAAACTGACAGGCACTAGGTGAAAGTATTGACCCATCTAAAGTAGTAAAGCATCCTCAGACAAAGCCGAGCCCCTCTGGCCCTGAGATGCTGAGCTGGTCCAGGGAGAGGCAGTTCTGGCCACGGACCCAGTGGGCAAGCTGAGCCTGTGTCGAGACAGACAAGGTGGGTGTTACTGATGGGCTGTGAGTAGTTCCTTTCCCCATGACAGGATGGTGCTCTGGAGACCTGGATGTGGTGGCCGTCTTAGCCTGGGGCCTTTAACCCAGGGTCTCAGCCTCAAATGTCTTTGCAGGGAGGCAGATACAAGAGTGAGCCAGGAGTGTCAGAAAAGGCAGGGGTGGGGCCTGTGTCCAGCATGGATTGGAGGGCGCACACTTGCCTAAAGGCGTTCGGAATCAATGACTTTTAAAAACGAGATGCCAGCCTGCATCACTTGGGTCCCAACAGGATGGTGCGCTTTAATTAGGAGACTCTGGGCAGACAAGCAGGGCCTAGAGGAGCACGAGAGCGTGCAGGACTCTGGGCTCGTAGCCACATAGCTCTCACTCCTCTAGGCCTGCAGGGCGAGGGGCGGGGAGGTGACCAGCACTCTGATGGGGAGAGTCGCCTAGAGCAGAGGTGACCTCCTAGTGGAGGAGCTGGAGGGTGAATACCTCACCCTCACTCTCTTCCCTCCCTCTCATCTCCTGGCTCCCGGTTTACCAAATCCCACAGGAACCGTGACTGTGGACTTTTAAAGGAACAAGAATAAACTTCTATCTTATTTAAACCACTGTTATTTTAGGGTCTTTTGTAAGAGCAGTCTGAGCTTGGTCAATACTCTCGTAAAAGGGAGCATCTGCCAAGATATACCAGTCTTGAACTTCTAGGCTTCATGAACTTCCATTGTTTTAGTGAAACAGAGAGAGCAAACCTGGCAGGATTGTAAGGAGAAAGTCACGAATCTATAAACAAATGGGAAATTTTAAGTAAATTTTCTTAAAACCAATGGATGAAGTAGCAAGTCGTTACTAAGGATACGGAAGTTTGAACCATATAAATAAGGAGCTTCATCGACCAGATAAACATGAACTTTACACTCCCACACACAGAATAGCCATTGTTTTCAAGCTCACACGGAACATTTTTTAAAATACCACATATGTGGTCATAAAAGAAGTCTAAAATTTTTTCAAAGAATCAATATCATTCAATCATGTTCTCTAATCCCAATATAATAAAATTAGGAACCAACCATAAAAAGTTGTCCAAGGAAATCTAATATGTTTGTTAACTTAAAAACTCATTTCTAGGGGCTAGCCTGGTGGTGCAGGGGTTAAGTCTGTGCGCTATGCTTCTGCGGCTGGGGGTTCACAGACCCAGATCCCAGGAGTAGACCTACACACTGCTCGTCCAGCCATGCTGTGGCTGTGTCCCACGCACAAAATAGAGGAAGAATGGTGCAGACGTTAGCTCAGGGACAATCTTCCTCACCAAAAAAAAAAAATTCATTTCTAAATATTCATAGGATACAGACAACACTATAATGGAAATGATAAGATATTTAAAACTGAATAACAATAAGCTAAAGTGGAACTTGGAAGGAAAATTAAAGCCTGAAATACATTTATTGAAAACAAAACGGATTGGCGAGAAGTGAGTTAAGCCTCCATTTAGAGACTTTAGGAAGAGATCATCGGAAAACCCAGAGAGAGTAGAAGAAAGGCAGTAAGAAAAATAAAACAGAAAGCAGTGAGGCGGAAAACAACGAAAAGTTGAACTAATTCTTTCAAAAGCCTTAATAAAATAAACAAATCATTAGCACAAAATACACACTATTGAGAACAAAAAGAAAAATATGACTATGGATGCAACCAAAGTACCAGTTTTAAAAAACCATTTAAAGGCACCATGGGGATCAGGCAAGATACCAGATTAAAACAACCTGGAAAACCCAGGAAATAAACCCAGAAGGAAGAAGTAGCTTGCAAGAAGAGTGGCGAGCAAATAATAATAATAATAATTAATAATAATAATAAAGCTTGGGAAATTCAAACAAGCATAGACTTTATTAAAAAAAATTTTAAAGACTAATTTGGGTGATGAAATAAACAAGGTAAGACTAAAAACTGGGAAACAATCAAGTTACAGGCAGGAAGCTATGATCAGAGTTCGAAAGCATTCTAAGGTCCTGGATTGTTCTAGAAGAGGACGTTGATTAACTTTAGACTTTGTTAACTGAGGTATGCATGTTAAAAATTTAAAGACGACTAATGAAAGAATAGAACTTCATAGTATTTGCAGGTGACCTACGCACAGCCTCCCATACCTTAAATCATCTCCAGATTACTTCTAATACCTAACACAATGTAAATACTATGTAAGTAAATTTATGTAAGTAAATGCTATGTAAACTATTGTTTAGGGAATAATGACAGGGAGAAACAAAAAGTCTGTACACGTTCATTGCGGCAACCATGGTAGGCCTTTCAACCTGTGGTTCGTTGATGCGGTCAACCGATAAGGAGACGCGAATGTGTTCGAAACCAGCAGAGAGGAAACGAAGGGAATGAAGACAGTCCAATTAGTCCACCTCCAGTGACAGATGCCCGAAATGACAGATTAAAAAAAGCAAAGGAAAAGCCTGGTGCAGTTGCCAGTTTCCAAGATGGCCCCAGTGATGGTTGCCTCCAGGGACCCATGCCTTTGTGTAGTCCCATCCCATAATGGGCCGACTGAACTTAGTGACTTGTTCCTGTCCAATAGAATAGGGTAGAAGTGATGGTCCCTCCCAAGCAGGGCTGGCTTTCTAGGAGTGCGACCTGCACTCCGGCAGAGGGCCCCGTCCTCAGAAGGGTTGTGCTTGATTTAAGGGTCTGCTCTCTCCGACTTGAAATTCCTAACCATTTTTTAATTATGTACAAATTACGTAGCCAGTTTTGCTTCCAAGATCGGGTTATAAATAGGGTTGCCAGATAAAAAATTCAGGAAGCCCAGTCAAATTGGAATTTCAAATAAGAATGAATGATTTTTTAATATAAGTCTATCCCATGCAAATATTGAAATATTACTTGAAATTTAAATTTAACTGGGCATCCTGTATTTTTGATTGGCTAAATCTGGCAACCCTATTAGAAGAACTGTGGCTTGCATTTTGGTTGCTCTCTGCCTGAGCTCTCTGTCTCTCTTGGGTCACTTACTCTGGGGATACGCGTCGGGAACAGCCCTGTGGAGAAGCCTTGGGTAGGAGCTGAAGCTTCCTGCCCCAGCCAAGTGAGTGAACTTGGAAGCAGATCCCCCACAGACGCTTCAGGTGGCTGCAGCCCTCACGGATGGCTTGACTGCACCCTCCCGGAGAGCCGAGCCAGCATCCCCTAGCTACATGGCTCCCAGCCTCCTCACCCTCAGACATTGTGTGCAAGAGTAAAGGTTTGTTGTTTTGAGCTGCTCAGTTTTGGGGTAGTTTGTTACATAGCAATCAATAACTACAGATTTTACACATGGTAAATGGAATGCACAAAATAAGATTTAGAAATAAAATTTTAAATGCTGGTAATCACAAAAAATGTAAATAGACTGATTTCACCAGTTACTAGATTGTCAGGGTGAGTGAAAATACACAGTCCAGCTATATGCTGTTCATGAGAGATACACCTAAAACAAAAATATGGAGATACTGAAAGCAAAGATAGGAAAGAAGATACTCCAGGTGTAACAGACACTGCCCACCGTCTGATCAACAGCGTGCCCCAAACCTTTTGCACTTTGCTAGAGAGTTCTTATTTTTTTCTCAGGCAGTAGGCTGAAATCTGTTCGTCCCAGGAGGAGTGCCTTTACCCCAGGCCTAATTTATTTCTCGTAATACAAAAGTACCAGCCCCAAGGGATGAATTATGATTTGGTCTAAGCCTATCACAGAATCTCATTTTTCTTGGTCAATGATTAGGGAACATGTGCTCGTGTGACCCAGTTCTGGGAACTGAGATGTAAAGAGAAATCTTCTGAAAAATGTTTCCTTCTGTTTTCCTTTCTCCTGCCTGGTACGTGGACTCAATGCCTGAAAGGACAGCAACTTTTTTGCAGCTTGACGTGACACATGTGAGCACAAAGGCCCACCAACTAATGCTGATGAAGAGGAAGCACAGAGCAAGCCTGGGTACCTGATGACATCGCAGAGCAGCTAAGATAATGCCTACAACGGTCTAACTCTGGAATTTTTGTTATTTAAAGAAAACATACCCCAATTTGTTTCAGCCGCTGAAGTTGGGTTTTGTCACTTGCAGCTAAACGCATTCCTAATTGGCACATCAGGCAAATAATAAGCCAAAGGAAGCTGGCATAGCTTTATAAATATCAGACAAAATGGACTTTAGGTCAAAAGACATCATTTTGGATAAAAAGATTATTACATAATGATTAACAAGGAAAATGTTACCAGGGAGATATAATTCTGAACTTCTTCCAACCTAACAGCATAGCCCCCAGATTATATGAAGCAGAGTTGGCAAACTTCTCCTATAGAAGGACAGATAGTAAATATTTCAGACTTTGCCAGCTATACAGTCTCTATCCCAACTTCTCAATTTTGCCACTGTAGTGAGAAAGCAATCATAGATAACACATGAGCAAAAAAACACGGCTGTGTTCCAACAAGACAGACAGAAACAAGCAATGGGCCACATTTGGTCCACGGACCGTAGCTGGATGATCCCTCCTGTGAAGCAAACTGGAGACAATTTCAAAGAGAGAAGGATGGATCTACAATCCTCCTAAGGATTTTATCTTTCTTCTCTCCGATAGTTACTAAATCAAGCAGCCATAACATTGGTAAATATACAGAATATTTAAAAAAGGCAATTAAGAAGTTTGATTAATCAGAAAATTGACATTCTTTTCCTGCAATAAGGTAAAAGTTGCAAAAATCGATCACATATTAGGTCATGAAGCAAGCTGCTCCCAGAATGCAGAATTGATATTGTAGGGACCAGCACCGTGGTGCAGCGGTTAAGTGCACAGGTTCCACTTTGGTGGCCCAGGGTTTGCCAGTTTAGATCCCGGGTGCAGACATGGCACCGCTTGGCAAGTCATGCTGTGGTAGGCATCCCACATATAAAGTAGAGGAAGATGGGCACGGATGTGAGCTCAGGGCCAGTCTTCCTCAGCAAAAAGAGGAGGACTGGCAGCAGATGTTAGCTCAGGGCTAATCTTGCAAAAAGAAAAAAATTTGATATTGTATAGGTAAACTTCTATGACCACAATACAATAAAATGAGAAAACCATAACAAAAAGACAACCCTATGTTTAAAAACTAAAATCATATCTCCAAATATTTCATAGGACAAAGAAAAAAATACAAAATGTTAGGAATTGACTGACAATGAAAGCATTGCATTTTGAAATTTGAATTCAGCTAAAACAATCCTTGAGGGGATATGTATAGTACTCTTAAATGCACATATTAAAGGTTAGACATTAATAAAAATTGCACACAATAATGAGCATCCAGCTTGGGAAATCAGAAAAAGACAACATCATAACACTCTCCCCAAAGAAGAGGAAATAATAAAAGTAAGAGAAAAATCAATAAAACAGAAAACAAAGAAACAATACAGATGGTCAATAAAACAAATTACTAATAAACTAGATATATTTCTAGCAAGATGGATAAGAGAAAGGAAAGAAGGCCCATCTAAATAATACTAGGAATGAAAAGGGGAGTTAACTATAGATTTTTAAAAATCATGACAAACAACTTTATGCAAATAAATGTGAAAATGTAAATGTAATGGGTGTCTATGACATACAACTTATCAAAATTGACAAGAAATGGAAATGAGAAATAAATAATAAGATTAAAGAAATAGTCATTCCGATTGTTCTGTTTTTATCTCCTGAATTGCTCCTAGATCTGTGTTTATTGTATCCGTTTCATTCTTCATGTTTATTTGTTTGTGCCTTTCCCTTTTCATAAATCAGTCTCAGAGTGTTGATTGTTAATCTTTTCAAAGAACCAACTTTTGGCAACATTAATCTTCTCAATTATATCTTTGTTTTTGCTTTTTTAAATTTTTGCACTTATCTTCATCATTTCTTTGTCCTGTCGCATTCTACTTTTTATTCTATTGTTCTTTTTTATTTTCTAAGTTAGAGGGAGATATAGAATTTTTCAGCAGCCCAGTCAATGATCACCCCCATTGCCCCAGAGGTAACTACTATTCTGACTTTTATCACCGTTGATTAATTTCCCCTACTTTTGAATTTTATGCAAATGGGATAATAGAGCATTTACTCTTTCTGGCTTCTTTCACTCAACATTCGGTCTGTGAGGTTCATCCATCTTGTTGCCTCTGATAACAGTTGTTCGGGTGTGAGGTATTTTGGTGTATAGCACCCCATTGTATGAATACCCAACTTAGGGACCCATTCGACTGTTGACGACCACTTGGGTTGTTTCCAGAAGTGTGTTTTTAAATTTCCAAAGATGTGGGAATTGTTTATTGTTACCACTTCCTAATTGCATTTTGGTCAGAGAATATGGTGTATACGACCGATTCTTGCCGATGGCTTGCCTTATGGCCTGGTATGTGGTCAATGTTTGCAAATGTTCCACGAGTGCTTGGGAAGAATTCGTGCTGGGTGTTGGTTTCTCCTTACGTCAATAAATCAAGCGTGTTCAAATCTTCCATACCTTTGCTAATTTTCTTCTGATTAGAAACACCAGTCAGTAATGAAGAGAGGTGTTTTGAACTATCTTGCTTCAAACTGCGTGTTGCCATTTTATTATTATTACTCATTATTTGGCTGGTCTCTACCACTTTGCCTTTTGCTTTCTATTTGTCTCCTGTTTGCTCTGCTTTTGCTCTCCTTTCTTACCTTTTTCAAAGTAGACTAGGTTTTGGTTTTCTGATTCCATCTTTTCTGTCTACTGGTTTGGAAGTCACTGACTTGACTATTCCTGTTTTTAGAGTGGTTAACCTTAAAATTTTACGTTGCACGCTTACCAAAGCTTAAACTTAATATCCCAACCCTCCTTCCAAACAATAAGGACCTTGGGACCCTCTAACTTCAACGGCTGTCCCCTTCCACCTTGCACTCAAGTTCATTGTAGCCTGTCCTTTTTTTTCAGCCCACAGATTTGACATCATAATCATTATCATGCAACGTTTGTTTAGATTTATCTACATGTTTATCATTTTCTGGTCTCAACAATCCTTCTTGCATCTCAGACTTGTCTTCTGATCATTTTTCTTCTTTCTAAAGTACGTAGAAGTTTTTTTAATGTAGGTCTGTTGTTGATGATATTTAAACATCTTTATTTTGAGATAATTGTGTCTGGGGGCTGGGGAGAGCCTCGGACCTGAGACTGCTTTAGCACACTTCCAGGATCCCTGTCCCACCTGCTGTGGCCCCACCAGCGCTCCTGATTATGGGGCTGAGGAGGCATTTACCTCTAGGCAACATTCCTCTCTAAACGTGTGCCTCTCGTAGCTCCGGGCTCAGCTCACAATTTTGTTTTGTTTCATCTCCTTAGAGATTTCACGTCCTGGAAGACCAGCAATAAGATACAAAACGATGGCTTTTTTGCAGCCTCTGGTTCTTTCGGAGTGGGAAGGCCTTTCAGAGTCACCTAGTCCACTATGCTACCAGAAGTGGATGTCGTTTCCATGCAAGTTTTTATAATTTTGCTCCTCTTGTATGTACCCTTGAGCAGTTGATAGTATTATTGTGCCTCCTGTAAAACTTCATGTAATGTATCATATGGTACATACCTTTCTGCCTTTTCTGTTCAATATTGTGTGTAAGCTTTGTCCATGTTAACACACAGCATCTCACTTAGACTTGGGCAACGGGGGCCCAGGGCCCCACCCTGGCCCTCCTCCACAAGTTAAGGAGTCAGGACCCACCCAGAACCCTTCCCTCCGTCTCCTAAACCAAAGTCTGGGTACCCAGAATCCTGGAAATCCCCTGCCCCAAGGGCCCAGAGCCCGTTTCCAAGGCCAGAGCAGGCATTTTCCTAGAGTTCCTCCTGAGGGTGACCACGCAGCCATACACACCCTAATCCTAAGGCGTGGCCCCAGGTGCCTGTCAGCAGGAGACGGGGTTAGTGGACAGAGCTTGGACAAATAGGCTGAAGTATCCACAAGCATGTAGTTGAGGTCCCTCACTGTGTGGGATAGAGCCAGAGTGGAAAGAGAATAGGAGTGGGCTCTGAGCCTTCAGATTGCTCTTGCCTTGGGCCTCATAAATATTAGGGGTAGGCCTGTCAAAATATATATATGTCTCCAGCGCATTCATCTTAATTATCTACTTTATAGCTCCAACACGATTGATTTATGTATTACTCTACTGTTTCTAATTTTTCACTATACGCAGTGCTGTAATGAACTTTCTTATATTTGTCAAGAGTTAGGATTTCTTTCCAGAAGTGAGTTGCTAGGTTAGAAGGTATGCACGTGCTGGACTTTACTAGATTTTGCAAATTGCTTTTCTAGGTGGTTATAATTTAAACTCTCTCTCACATTAACAAGAGCGCCCACTGTTCCACATATTTTGTTGTTAGTGCCGTCAAAATGCTTCTGACTCACAGCGACCCTGTGTACAGCAGAGCGGAACCCTGCCTAGTCTTTTCACTCCATCCTCTCACCTGACGGCACTACTTCAGGCAATTCTCTGCTGCTCTTTACAGGGTTTTCATGGCCAATTTTTGCCGAAATGAGTGGCCTTCTTCCTCGTCTAAGTCTGGAAACTCTGCTGAAACCAGGTGGGTGACCCTGCTGATATTTGAAATACCAGTGGCATAGCTTTTAGCATCACAGCAACAGGGAGCCACCACAGTATGACAACCAACAGACGATGGTGTGGTTCCCTGACCGGAAACAAACCTGGGCTGTGGCTGTGAGAGTGCCGAATGTTAACCGCTAGACCACCTCCACACATTCACCTCCACGATACAGTCAGATCGGAAATGTTGCCAATCATTGCATTATCAATTTGAGGTATAAAATTATATCTCGTTGTTTTAATTGGCATTCTAATAGTTACAAGTACAGTTAAACATCATTTCATACATATTTGTATGGTTTGCCTATTTATATCTTTTACTTGCTTTTCTGTTGGGTGTTTGTAATGTTTGTATTGATCTGCAGTTCTTATGTAGTCTGGATACCAATGCTTTGTCTGTTGTGTGCATTACATACATATATAATATATATATATGGGAGATATATCTATCTTCTCCCAGCCTTGTGGCTTGGCTTTTAGTTTTGTTTATCACATTTTTGCTATAGAATTCTTTGGAATTTTAATGTCGTCAAATCTGTCAGTAGCTTCTTAATTGTTTATGCTTCTTATAGCTAGTTTAAGAGATCTTTACATCATAATGTCCAGAAAAGTGTTACTTTTCATATTTAGTATCCTTATTTAGAATCCCCTGCACTGACTTTTGTGATCAGAGTGATATAGGGGGTGATTCTCTTATTTCCACATGGAAAACCAATTTTCCCACCACCACGTGTTGGAGGGAACTGATTTAAACGCCACCTGGGACAGATACTGAATTTTTAGTCTGCACAGCTCTGTCTCTGAGCTCTCAATCTGGCCCATTTATTAGCGTGTCCCTCTGCCAATATGTCCCTGTCTTCTACGTCTGGAGGGTCATCCGCCTCACTTGTTCATTTTCTTTAAAGTTGCCTTGGCTACTCTTGGCTATTTGTTCTTTCATATAACTTAAGGATAAGCTTGACATGTTTCCCAAAACACTAATTTAAAAAACCCCGCATTTAACTCTTTACTGAAATTGAAGTAAGTTTATAGATCGATTTGAGGAGAACTGACATCTTTACAATTAAGCTTTTCCTTCTACCAGCAAGTTACACCTCTCCATTTATCTGTGTCTCTTGAATGACCATCAGTCAAGTTTTTAAATTATCTCCATAAAAATTTTACATCTCTGAGATTTACTCCTAGGCACTGAATAGTTTTTTGTGTCTTTATAAACAGTACCTTTAATAAATAGCATTTTCTGTTTGGTGCTGGTATTTAGAAATGAGATGGCTGAACTCTCAAGAATGTAAAGAGTCAGGGAGAGTCTGGCCCAGTAGCTGAGTGGTTAAGTTCATGCACTCCACTTTGGCAGCCCAGGGTTCACCAGTTTGGATCCTGGGCACAGACCTACACACTGCTCATCAAGCCATGCTGTGGTGGTGTCCCACATTGAAGAACTGGAAAGACTTACAACCATAATATACAACTACGTACTGGGGCTTTGGGGAGACAAAAAAAAAGAGTCTGGGAGTTTGCCGTACTCAGATTCTTAGCTATCACAGTGTCATGGATGCTGGCAGAAGACATGAGACTCCCGGGTCAGAGACAAAGGACTTTATTACACACGGCTCAGCAAGCAGCATGAGCTTCATGTTTGAGTCAGCAGTTCCACTTGTCCCCTAAGTCCCACAGGGATGCTGCACATGCAATGAATGAACTTGCATAATCACTGAGGAACCCTGAGCTTAGGGGGCCCAATGCCTGATCTTTGCTGCAGAGGGAGACATTATCTTCATTATACTGGACAGAAAGCAAATCTGCCTTCTGCTCTAGAGGGAGTCACTTTATATTCTGAAGATGGTTGACATACAAGCATCCTTTTAACAATTGCTCAAAAAATATATATATATATACATATATATAGTCCAGAACGAAAGGGCAGTTAGTGCCTCTGTTTGCAAGGCATCCAGAAATGCAACAGATTCATGGAAAATTGTCTCTCAACATGACTCCTCTCAATAGTTTTAATAGTTTGTCTGTAGAATCGCTTAGATTTTCCAGGTAAACAATCACATGACCTACAAATGTATACTGGCCGTTTTGTTTCTTCCTTTCCAATGCTTTCTACCATTTACTTCTTTTTTGTTTTCTTATTACACAGGCTAGGAAATCCAGTACATCTTTGATCCGAAACAGGAATAGTGATCATCCTTTTTAGGTTTCTGACTTTAAATGGAATGCTTATAACTTTTTACTGTAAGTGGAATGTTTACTGTGAGCTTTAGAAAGATATCCTTTATCCTGTATCACATTAAGGAAGTTCCCTCCTATTCCTAGTTGGCCAAGAATTTTTATAAATTGTTTAACTTTATGGAATGCTTTTTCTCCATCTGTTTTATTCTGGGCTTTTAATCTGTTCATGTTGAGACTTAAAATGACAATTTTCTAATGTTGAAATACTCTTGCATCCCTGGAATAAATGCAACTTGGTCATTACGTATTTTTAAAATACATTGTTGTATTCAGTTTGATGTAGTTTGATAATATTGTATGTAGGGTACCTGCACCTATAGCCAAGTTAAGATTGATCTAAAATCTTCCTGTCTCCGACTGTCCTTGTCTAGTTTGGATACCAGCATTATGCCAGCTGCGTAAAATGCAATGGGTAGTTTTTCCTCTTTATTTTTTTGGAGCAATTTGCTCTAAGAGATGGACTGTCTGCTCTCTGAAGACGTACCTGAGCCCACACTTGACCATCATAGCCACATGCCACCAAGAGTGGACAGGAGGGGCAGGACTGAGACCGTGAGCCCACGCCATGTGAAACGGGGTCAAACCGTCTACTTCCCCAGGCGGTGATGGCCGCAAGGGCGGTCAGGTTAGAGGATCCCTGAGCTCTCCCCCTAAGCTGAGGCCTCCCGCTTCACATCACCAATAACAAAAGTGACATTTTGTCTTCCACAATTACTCTTGCTTCATTTCCCAGCGTGTAGAATCGGGCCCGGGAGGAGAGGTACTATCTAAAGGAGACCCCCTTGGAGCCCCAACCTGGCAGGCACACACAGAAAGCTCAGGCAATCGATTAGAGGGAAATCATTGCAGTAATTAATTAGAGAACTAGTCTCCAAAGTATGGTACAGGCACCCCTGCTGTCGATGATATTTAGTGGTGGATGAATAAACTTGTTATTTTAATAGTTATATGTCTATTTTAATATAGATTGGAAAATATAACTATACAATTACAAACAATAAGAGATGGAACTATCACGTCCAACTTGCAATTTTTCAAGTGTAGTGTTGGACCGGGATAGTCAATTTAGAGAAAAATAATACCATAAGTAAATATTAATACAGGTAGTAAGAAGACATGGCAAAAATTGAGACGATGGTATGAAAATAACCAAAGTTTGGAAAATATTCAAGAAAAGGCCTATTCAGTGAATAACTAGCCAGCATCAGCCAGTAGCTCCCCTTGCAAACACACCTACTGGGAAGACACAGGGAGGGGACAGATTTAAAAATGAGAGAGAACTACTTTCTACAGAGATTGAGTGATCTTTCTCAAAAGGACTAGAGTTCCTACTGGGGTGCTGGAGTCAAGAGTAAATCTCGGGGCTGGCCTGGTGGTGCAGTTGTTAAGAGCGCACATTCTGCTTCTTGGTGGCCCATGGTTCGCCGGTTCGGATCCTGGGTGCGGACATGGCACCACTTGGCAAAAGCCATGCTGTGGCAGGCGTCCCACAGATAAAGTAGAGGAACATGGGCGTGGATGTTAGCTCAGGGCCAGTCTTCCTCAGCAAAAAGAGGAGGATTGGCAGATGTAAGCTCAGGGCTAATCTGCCTCAAAAAAAAAAAAAGAGTAAATCTCTCCTTATCGTGGTCCAGGGTGGGAGTCTGAGTGTCTGCTTGTCTGTCTGCCTCCCTTCCACATGCCTGCTTCTTGATCTCCCCACCCAGTAAGTGTAAGGACAAATTAAAGACGTTTTCAGAGGCACAAAGATTCAGAAAGCTTTCTTTCCAGGCACCTCTTTTTAAAATGTTATATGAAGATATAGTCCAGCAAAACAGAGACAAAACCAAAGAAAGAAAGAGAGAGAACAGATTCACGAAACAGTGGCATTAACCCAGGAGCGCAATGAATAGAAATTCCAGAGGTCCATAAAGCCATCAGTCAGAATTAGAACAGGAAGTCAGAGGATTTGGAGAAGAACATTTTTAAGAAGAAAATGGGCTTCATTCAACAAATAATGTAATTAAGAAGCTGGAAGATTTTAATGACCTGATTAAAAAGGCATATGTTTCTTTTCTCGAAAAGAAACGAGAAAAGCAATTAGGAACTCCAGGAGAACAAAAAGTTGTATAAGAAAGTCATGGTCCAAGTATGAAGGGAATTAAAATATTCCATGACTGAGTGTCTGAGGGAGAGAAGGAAAATACATTTGGACTTGAAGCCTGCAGCCTTTCCCTTGAAGCAGCATTTAAACCACAAGATTATATAGTTCTTTCTTTATGGGTCACGGGATGCTGGTTATCTGCGCAGAGAATGATGTTTACACATCATAATATTAAAAAAAATACTTTATTGATTTTCAATTTCTGAAATTTGCAGATAGACAACACACAAAACCAGAACCTTTGAATTATGGATACAGAAGTAGATGCAAATGTAGTGGTTTAGGGAGAAGAGAGGAGGAGAGAGAGCGAGAGTGATAACAGATGTCTCCTCTCATGCAGCGGGGAACCAAGACGTGCCGCACAAAGTTAGCGGCACAAAAAAGAAGAGCTGGAAAATGCGTAGCTGACCAAACTCCGGCGGGGGGCTACCTTTGCTAAACTTCTCATCGTTCATAGTAGGCCATGTACCAGACGCTGCTAGCTCTTTAGTAACCACCTCCCCTTCTGCCTTAAGTCATAGAACCCTTGGATTTCACTGAACACATGGCTACACACAGAAAAATTGTATCCCCTAGCTTCCCTTCCAGCTACCTGTGACCAGGTGCCCAAATTCAGGCCAGCTGGATGTAAATAGAAACAATGTGCCTCTCCATTAGCTGGAGTATGGATGAGATCGGCCATCTCTGACCCAGGCCAAGAGTTTTTGCCATAAATAATAATAGCTGCATTGATATATATGCTAACTATGCATCAGGCCCTTTTCTAAGTGCTTTGCGCATAATAACTCATTTGACCTAATGAGGATGTGTACGTATTAGTTTCCTGTTGCTGCTGTAACAAAATGCCATGAACTTAGTGGCTTGAAACAACACGAATCTATTCTCTCACGGTTCTGGAGGTCAGAAGTCTGAAATCAACATGTCAGCTGTGGCTGCTGCTTTCTGGAAACCAGGGAGAACCCACTTCCTTGCCTTTTCAGCTTCTAGCAGCCACCTGCCTCCTTGGGCTCATATTTCCATCCTCTTATCAGCATGATCTCTTGCCTCCACCACGACATCTCCTATTACTACTTTGCTTTCTTGTCTCCCTCCTAGAAGGTTGCTTGTGATTATATTGGGCCCACCTAGGCAATGCAGGATAATCTCTCCATCTCAAGATTCCTAATTTAATCACGTCTGCAAGTCCCTTTTGCCATATACGGTAACATTCACAGTTCCCAGGGTTTAGGATACAGACATCTTTGGGGGAACATTATTCTCCCTACCTTAGATTGGTACTATATGAAGATCATGGGAGCGCCCTCAGGCCACACTAGTGTTACTGTGGCCCCAGAACAGACCTTCAGCCACGCCCGCCCCTCGCCTCTGCTCACGCTCTCCCCTCAGAATTCCACACCTAGAATCTCACCCCTTCTTCCTCTACCACTCCTGCCCAGCATCTCACTCAAAGCCTGTCTGTGAACTCCTATTCATCCCTCAAAATCCAGCCCAAGTTACCTCTGGAACTTTTTTCTGCTTATCCTGGTCTTTCTCTGTCCTGTTAAAGATTTTCCTCAAATGTTTGGTGATCCAGGTCATAGTTAGAAATCCTCCAGTCTAGACACACACACACACACACACACACCCCCCTCCAGGAAGATCAGGCCTCTCCTTCTTTTCTTTCCCCTTGCGTGTTCCTGTGTTGAAGTAACCACAGCAGCACACATTTACTACGATCATTGTTTGTTACTATCATTACTTATTATTTTAGGATTTAGATCTTAATGGCCTCCAGGACCAATGTATGACTCAAAATAAAAACAATACAAATGACAAGCACAAGGAGTTCTGTCAAAGTCCTGGTTCTTGCCATGATGACCATTCTGATTTTTTAAATATTAAATTATTTTTAATAATACATGTGTACGAATGAGGGAGTCTCCGTCTTGCTGGCGCTCAGCGCCTCCTGCTCTGTACACCTGCCTGTTCCCAGAGTCCTTACACAGCCCTCCACGGCAAAGGCTCCCGTTGGTCTCATTCTGTGCAACGAGGCACAGAGAGGTTGCACGCATTTCCTATGGCCGCTGTAAGAGATGACCACAGACTCAGTGGCTTAAAGCAACAGAAATTTTCTTCTCTTCCGCTTGCAGAGGTTTTGTTGTTAGTGCTGTCAAGTCGATTCTGATTGTTCGCCACACCGTGTACAGCAGAGCGGAACCCGCCCGGTCTTTTTGCGCTATCCTCTGACCTTCCGGCACTGTATCAAACAACGCTCCACTGCTATTCCTAGGGTTTTCGTGGCCATTTTTTTCGGAAGTGGGTGGCCAGGTCCTTCTTCCTAGTCTCTCTGATCTGGAAGCTCCGTGGAACCCTGTCCACCATGGCTGACCCTGTTGGTGTTTGCATTATCAGTGGCATAACTTTCAGCATCACAGCAACACACAGCCACCACAGTAGGACAACTGACAGATGGGTGGTGTGGTTCCCTGATCGAGAAATAAACTGGGGCCACAGGGGTGCGAGGACCGAATTTTAACCACTAGACCACCAGGGCGGCTGGTGTCCAGAAGTCCAGAATAAGTCTCACGGGGCCAAAATCAAGGAATGGGCAGGGCTGCGTTCCTTCTGGAGGCTCCAGCGGAGAATCTGTTCCTCACCCTTTCCAGCTTCTACTGGCTGCCATCATTCCTTGGCCTGTGGTCTCTCCCAGCATTGGCATCTCTTCAACCTCTGCTTTGCCATTACATCTTCTCTTTCTGACCCTCCTGCCTCCTTGTTAAAAGGACTCTTGTGATTACATGGGTCCGACCTGGATCATCCAGGATACTCTCTCCATCTCGAGACCCTTAGCTTAGTCACATCTGCAAAGGCCCTTTTGCCAAGTAACATGTTCACTGGTTCTTGAGACTAGGACCTGGACGTCTTTGGGGGCCATTATTCAGCCTGTTACAGAAGTAAAGTGACTAGTCCAAGATCACACAGTAGCAAGCGCAGAGCCAGGAGGCTCACCTTGGCCCCAAAGCCTGTACTCCTAACCTCTTTTCAACACGAGACTGAACGGACTGAGGGGTTCGTTCTTTCTTTGGGTTCACATGTGCTACCACTGTTGGTCCCATCCCGCACCCTGCCCTTATTCCACAGGCTCCCACCCTAATGTGTTCGATACCCATCCCCATCCATTTGTTTACATGGGGGTCTCCCCAGCCAAACCAGGAGGCCCCCATCTCCGCAGTCTACCTGCCATCAGTGTTTGTTGAGTGAATACATGAATAAGTGAAGACAGAAGACTACTGTCTCCAGCTCCTCCCCTCTTGCTCCTGCCCCTGGCTTAAGATGCTCTGTAGCTTGTGAAGCCACCAAGGATGGCTGCCTGTGGGCCCTGGGCCCCCTGTTCTCCCAGTGGATATCAGTCCCCTTCCAGCCACCCAAATCCTGAAGGAGGGCTGGCCCTTCCCAAGGAGAAAAGGCAAAAACGCTGAGTGCCTGGCTTGGAGATGGAGGTCATGAGGTCCCAGGGTCCCTCCCATGGGCATGACACTTTGTTAGGAGCTCCAGAGGTCAGTGCTGTTGGGCCCAAGGACCAAAACACTCCTGCTGCCTCAGTGTCCTGCCAAGACTCAGGCCTCAGAATCCCCCTTTCTGGGCCCACAGCTCAGCCACTGCTGGCCCTCCCCTCACCCCACCCTGCTCCTCTGCTTGTTTTCTAATCTCTGTTCTTCTAAGAAGCACCTCTGCACTGCCCACAGTGTTCCCATCCACGTCCCAGGCCTGTGGCAGCATTAGCAAGTTGAAAACCCAATTACATTTCGATTACTCTAGTCCTAGCCAGACAGAGGTTACTGTAAGTCACACTGGAATTGGGAGGGAGGGGCAGGTAGCAGCTGGGGCCAGTGCCCAGGCTGACACTTGAAGAGAGATGTGACAGGGACCTGTGGCTCAGAGGCTCAGGATTAGATCAACAAGCCTGGAGCTGGCTGGTTCCAGGAAAGAGGTCTTACGGCCACCAGTTGACTGACAGCGTGGGCAAAGCAAAGGCTTCAGGCTGGCTCTCCCTGGGCGCAGGAGGCGCCAGGGCTGAATGCCCGGCCTGGAGATGGAGGACACGAGGTCCCTGGGTCCCTCCCCTGGACGGGGGGCTTTGCTGGGAGCTCCCAGAGGCACTGCTGTTGGGCCAAGGAGCAAATGACCATAGTTCCTTTTGGGTCTTCCAGAGCACCCGTGGCCCCCGGGGACCCCGGGGTTTTCTCTGAGCATGCGCCCTGGGGTCTCTCCCTTGTGCTTACCCAGACCAAGTAACCAGCCTCTCCCATTCTCAGGCCACCGCTGAGAGAGACCAGAGAGACCTGGGGCCCAGACCTCCTGCCTGCCCAGGGTCTGATAGGAGAGGAAGAAAGATTTGCTGCTTTGGGGTGGAAAGAATCACTCATAATCCCTGTCCTGGGGAGCAGCCATCTCTAGGGGACCAAAGGGGGAAGCGGTGGTGTGACAACTGGGAGAGAGGACAGGCTCCAAGAAATTGGATACTGTGGATGTGGGTATGGATTCTCAGCTACAACTCCTTCCCCACAGACACATTCACCCCTATGCATAAGATTTGGGGGGACCTGGGGAGCCCCTTGCTCCCTCCAGCCCAGAGTGTCTGGGGGGCCCTCAATGACACCATGCTGAGCTCGGGACTGGGTTCTAAGTCTGGGCTGTGCTGGGCTCAGCTGTTGCCCACCGCCCACGCAGACACATGGCTCTGTACCTTTCGAATCACCGGCTGCACCTTGCGTGCTGCAGCTGTCATCTGAGCGTCCTCGCACGCTCTGCTTCCCATCCCCCACGTGCTGCAGCCCCCTCCCCAGCCCCAACATTGCAAACCGTCACAGCTCTAGATGGGGGGGTTAATGTGGAGGGATTAGATGAGTCATCGCTGTGGGGGCAGATGCTCCAAGTTCCACACATACACACTCACAGAGCCAGGGACACAAAGGCAGGCCCACACTCCCATTCTCACACTCACAGGGGAACACACTAGCCAACGCTACTCAGAGTCACAATTGCACATTCAGACACAGACACAGATCCTACACACACACACACACACGCACACATGCATTCCTCATAGACACAAACACCAACACACAGAGACAAATCAAGACCCATACAGACACATCCTACCCAGGGTGACCACCTGTCACCAACCCAGAGCCTGTCCCCTACCGATAAGCACACTCAGAGACACAAACACACACACAGCCAAATGTTGTATTCCCCAGACACACACTCAGAGCCCTTACTTGAATACAGACACACACACACTAACCAGCCTCTCCTCTCTTGAGTCCCCTCATCCCCCCTCCCTCTGCCAGCTCTCCGGCAGGCAGCACAGAGCTTTGGACCCCCAGGGATGCTATGATCCATCGTCCGCTGTGCAGATGCCGTACCTGCCCAGGGACAGCTCTGCCTTAGGGCGAGCTTCTGTCCTCCCTCCCATTCCGAAGAGGTGAAGGAGTCGCTGACCGGTCCCCTGTGCTGCCCCAGCTCCCCTCCCACACACTGTAGGCCTAACAGCGCATCTCCAGCTCCTTTGAAGAAGGGCTTTGATTTCAACAGTGAAGACGGACATCTCAGGAATCACCTCCCAGGAGGGAGGGAGTCTCCGAGGTAAGAGAGGAGGGTGGGTCTGATGTGTTAGAAAGACCCTGTCCTGAGGCAAGGGACAGCTAAGGCCACTGCCTGATGCCCAGGAGGTCACCCTTCCCTACCTGTGCTTCCTGAGGGGCCCAACCTTTTCACCTGTGCACCTGCTGCTTCCTCTCCCTTGCATCCTACCCCACATTCTTCAGGTCTCCAGGTTCCTGCTCTGGGAAGCCTGTCCTGATGCCCTGGCTGAACTGATCTGTCCTTCTGGGCCCCAAAGCTCCCTGGGCCCCCTCACGGCTCTCCTCACACCACAGAGGATTTGCCTGGCTGTTAGCCCACCTGCCTCCAGCCAGCCTGCTCCCGTCTGGAGGGCAAGGCCCCTCTGTCTGACAAGGGAGGCAGGTCGACCTGGACAGGAGCACAGGCTTCACTCCCAGCTCTGCCTTTGCTGTGTGACCTTGGGCAAGTCACTGAACCACGCGAGCCGAGTATGCTTATCTGTAAAATGGAAATGGTAACAACCACCTCACGGGGTTAATGTGAAGATTAAATGAGATCATGCGTGGCGGGGACTATACAAGTGGCAGCTATATTATTATAGCTCACTGTCTGGCACACAGCTTAGCAAATGTTTGTTGAATTAATCAGGCCCTCTGGCTCCCTCCTTGCCTTCACCTATCGTCCCTGTCTTGGGAGAGAGAAAGTAGGTATGACCAAACAGGATTTGGGGGCAGATAGACTTGCCGGCTGGGAGATGGGCCAGCAGGGCCTTGTGGCATTGCTGGGCACTAGCTGCTCCAGCAGCAGCTGGCGCTTGGCTGGAGGCGGCGCGGGCATCTCTCACCCCTACGACCCACCTGTGCCATCATCCTCATCAGCTAGCGAGGCAGCGAGGAGAGGTGGAGCTGGGATCCACCTCTGCACTGAGGCTCTCCGAAGCTGCCCAGGGCCCACTGGCACACAGTAGGTGCGCTCTGAATGCGGAGCGGCCAGAGGCATAAATGTTGAATGAGGGCGAACGATGTGAATGAACGGATGGACGCATGAATGGAGGTGGGATGGAAGCGTGAAGCTGGGGGCCAGGAGGAACGAGCCTCTCCCTCCGCCCTCCTGGTCTCGGGGCTGGGAGACATGAAGCCGAGACCGGCTGGGGGCTCCCCTCCCCGCCCGGCCCCTCCCGCTCCGGCCCCCCCTCCCCACGGCGCGCAGCCCGGCGGAGCCCGCGCCGAGCCACAGCCCGCGGTGGAGCCGGGGCTCGCGTCCAGCCGAACGCGCCGAGGCAGCGCAGCCTTGGGAGGGGGCTGCCCCGGCCCCCTCCCCGAGCCCCAGCGCCCAGGAGCCCGGCCTTCGGGGCAGGGGGAGAAGTCCCCGGCGCCAGGTCCGGGTACCAGCAGCCGAGGACGCCGGGGTCCCGGAGCCAACAGGTGCGGGGATTGGGGGACCCCCAGGCCTGGGCGGGGGTTCCAAAGGACCCACAGCGGGAGACAAGAGTCTCGGGGGATAATCTGGGTGCTGGGAGGCTGGGTCCCCAGCAGGCTCTGCCCTCCTCCCTACAGAACCCCTAGCGCCCTCACTCCCCCAAGCCCCTGCAGCCCCCCGCAGCCCCCGAGGTGCAGGGGGATCCTGCTTAGGGAGTGGGTCCGCCGGCGCTCGGTGGGGATATGGAGTCCCCTCCCCCTCCCCCAGGGCACCGGCAACCCGCCTACACACGTCCCGGGTCGCCCCTGCCCAGCTGGGGGCGGGAGGGTCGGAGCTAGCGAGGAGGGGCGGGGAGTGAGGCCGGATTTATGAATGGAGAGAGAGGCCTGCGCGCCGGCCCAGCGACCCCTGGCGGCCGCCGGGGCGCACCGCGGCCCCGAGGACTCACGGGGGGACCGGCCGGGCCTGAGGGGCCTGGCTGCTGGGCCTGGGGCTCTCGCCTGGCTCCCAGGGAGGTCTTCAGTTCCTCCCTGCACCCCTCTCCTCACCGCGCACGTGTGTGTGTGTCTCACCGGCGAGGGTCTGGCCGACCTGGTGGGCGGGGTCTGGGTCTCCAACACGGCCCTCGACCATTTTTTCAATCAAAACTTCAGGCCTGTGAACTGACTCGGGAGAGAACATATGCAATCGGGATGGCTTCCCCTCCCAATCTGTGGTGTTCGGTGGATTCAGACAGACCTGGTATAGCAGCTTTGTGGCCTTGAGGAAGGGGCTCAACCTCTCTGAGCTACCATCTCCCCGTCGGAAGGCAGAGTTCCCTGATAAGGGTAACCAGCAACGGCCGGGAAGCCGGCGTCCCGCGCCAGTTTCTGGGCAAAGCACTTGGTGTGCTTTAGAGCTCATTATTCCTCACCGCGGCCCTAGGTACAGTTCTGACTCCATTGGACAGATGGGGAAACCGAGGCTGAAAGGGGCGCGGTAAGTTACCCAGGAGTAGCTTGTGTGGACTTGGGATGCAAGCCAGGTCTGTCTTTGTCCACTGATAACCCACACCACTGTGAGAATTAAGAGGGAGCTTATATGCAAATACCTGGCGCACTCCCTGATGTTTCCTGTCTTCCTTCCTCCCTCCCTTGCTTCAGGAGGTTTGGGGCTGGGACCCCAAAGACCTGGGTGCAAGACTCTGGGTCCCCTGAGGGAAGCGGGCTGAGGCCGGTCCGG
Source organism: Equus przewalskii (assembly GCF_037783145.1). Classification (NCBI taxonomy): domain Eukaryota; kingdom Metazoa; phylum Chordata; class Mammalia; order Perissodactyla; family Equidae; genus Equus; species Equus przewalskii. Next base: position 24,902,281 of record NC_091832.1, on the reverse strand, counting down.
GCTCCCCTCTCTCCGCGGAGCCCAGGATGCCCCTCGTCCGCAGACTCTCCTGAGCTCATGGAGCCCTCAGCCACCCCAGGGGCCCAGACGGGGGTCCCCAGTGGTAGCGCGGAACCGTCCCCGCTCCCTCCCGACTACGAAGACGAGTTTCTCCGCTACCTGTGGCGCGATTATCTGTACCCGAAGCAGTACGAGTGGGTCCTCATTGCAGCCTATGTGGCGGTGTTCCTCGTGGCCCTGGTGGGCAACACGCTGGGTAGGTGTCTGGGTCCCGGTGGTGCGGGGGGGGGGGGGGGGCTTCCCCTGGGGACTGGCAGGGGTCCCGGGCGTCGCCTCTCTCCCCCTCCCCCCAGCCCCTACCTCAGGCCTGCGCTGGTGGTGTGGGGGAGGGGGCTCGCCGGTGGGCGTGGCTCTGCCCTGGCTTCTCCTCATCGTCGCCCCTCCCCGCAGTCTGCCTGGCAGTATGGCGGAACCACCACATGAGGACGGTCACCAACTACTTCATCGTTAACCTGTCCCTGGCCGACGTGCTGGTGACGGCCATCTGCCTGCCGGCCAGCCTGCTGGTGGACATCACTGAGTCCTGGCTCTTTGGCCATGCCCTCTGCAAGGTCATCCCCTACCTACAGGTGAGCTCTGCCCAGGCGGCCCTCGTCATCCCGCTGGCACATCAAGTGTAAAAACCATGGCCTTGCATAGGTCTCAGTGACCCTCAGACTTGCCTTTCAGACAGGACCTGGTGGCTCAGTACCTCTGCAGTGTCATCCTTTACTGTCGGCAAGGGCAGGCCACTAGGCCTGACACTCGAGGACACAGACACAGCCCAACATACTCACACAGAGATCCCCTCCTGGACCACAGACATGCACACAGGCACGTGTGGGCACGTGCACAGTCACCTCCAGGTACATGTACACACAGCGGAGGACAGAGGCACAAGCCTGCAGTGACAAACACAATACACACTGGGCCTGCTTCCTGACCCCAGGGGGGCCGGATTTGAGGGGTCCTGCTGCAGAGTCTCCTCCCCTCCCCTTCCACCCCTGGCCGGGGCCGTCCCTCCCCCCCGCCACTCCCCGTGGTGGAATCAGGATGTGCAGACAGGCTAGCAGGGTGGCAGGAGAGCTGGCTAGAAGGGACCCTCACTTGCATTCCCCGACCCTTTCCCTGTACCCCAGAGGGCAGGGGGGCACTCCTGGAGGCAATGCCCACCTATGCCTCTGGCCTACACTCCTCTCTGCCTCCCAGAATGAGGACTCTTTTTGCTAACAGTCTGGGGAAGGGCTGGCACCCAGGGCAGAGAGAAATGCCTCTTGGATCTCTCAGTTTTGAGGATTTCCACTCAACTGATTAACTCTGGCCCCTCAGAATAAAGACAGGCAGGTGAGGAAATTCACCTCAGGCAAGTTATTTAACCTTTCTGTGCCTCAGTTTCCTCGTCTGTAACATGAGGGTAAGAGTACCCACTTCATGGGGTCATTGTGAGGATAATGAGAACAGTGTCTGGCACATAGTAGGTTCCATAAATGTAAGTTAGTATTCATAGATGTGCCAGGTCTCGAGCTGGACCTTTGCCATCCGTGATTTCACTTCTTCTCACAAGCATCCTGTCAGGTGGATGGTATATTCCCATTCTGCAGATGAGGCTCAGAGAGGGGGTGTGATTTGCCCAAATCTACACAGCCAGTAGCCGGTGGAGTCAGGATTTGCACTGCACCTGGCTCCCTGCTGTTTCTGGGCTGTGAGCCTCATCACTCATCCCACATCTCTGGGTGGCCCCCAAGAGGACTGACCTTATGTCCCTGTGGGGCAGGCCGTGTCTGTGTCAGTGGCAGTGCTGACTCTCAGCTTCATCGCCCTGGACCGCTGGTATGCCATCTGCCACCCGCTGTTGTTCAAGAGCACCGCCCGGCGCGCCCGTGGCTCCATCCTGGGTATCTGGGCTGTGTCACTGGCTGTCATGGTGCCCCAGGCTGCTGTCATGGAATATAGCAGTGTGCTGCCCGAGCTAGCCAACCGTACCCGCCTCTTCTCTGTCTGTGACGAACACTGGGCAGGTAACGGCGGGAGGCTTGGGCTGGCATCGCTGAAGGGGCCCCTCTGGGGCACAGACCCCAGGGCAGGCATCTGTCAGGGTACTTCTGGGGTGGGCACCCCCAGGGTGGGTATCTCCCAAAAGAACACCCTAGAGTGGGCATCTACCAGGTGCACCTCCAGGGTAAGTAACCCCTTGATGGACACCATAGAGCAGGTGTCTTCTGGGGAAACCTCTGGGTGGGCACCTCCTCTAGTGTAGACATCTGCTGGAGTCCCCCCAGGATGGACACCCCCAAGTTGGGCAACTCCCGGGTCTCTAGGCCATGGGGCCTGTACAGGCCCAGCTGCCCCTAGGCCTTGCTTTGGCCCTAGTTGGGGCAGGGTGGCATTGCTAAGCAGAGCAGGCTGCAGGCTCCCAGATTGGGCCCAACCCTTTCATCTCTTGGCCCCTGCAGACGACCTCTATCCCAAGATCTACCACAGTTGCTTCTTCATTGTCACCTACCTGGCCCCGCTGGGCCTCATGGCCATGGCCTATTTCCAGATCTTCCGCAAGCTCTGGGGCCGCCAGGTGAGGCCCACTCTGGTGTCACTGTCTGGGCTGGGAGGGGATAGGGGTCGAAGGGAGTAGACAGTCTTCTGCCTTCAGAACATGCCATCCTGGCTGCAACCAGAGAGAGGCAAGGCTCAGGGACACGTCAGACCTGAGGCAGAAAGTGCTAGCACCGAGCCTGGAACCTAATGGTGCTTGAGGCCATTCTGATATGGGTCACTGCTGTTTCGGGTACCATGCACTCCCAGCTAGTCTGGCATCCTCTTAACTACCATAAATTACCCCCAACTTAGTATATGAGAAAACTGAGACCCAGAGAGGCAAAGCAACTTCCCCTGAAGCCCTCAGCCAGCGAGTGGAAGATCGGGGACTGAAACCCAGCTGTGGGGGATTCCGCTGCTCAGTTCAGTGCCACAGCAATAATAGAAATAGCAGCTCCATGTGCTTGCCAAATTAGGCACTTTGCACGCAACATCTTCACAGCTGTCTAACCAAAGAAGCAAGACTACTCACTTTACAAATGCTGAGTAAGGACAGCCAACTTGCCAAAGCTGACGACTGGCAGAGCCTTTTGGGTTCCAGGGTCTGCCTTCTTTCCTCCATTACGCACTAACCCACAGCAGGTTTTGTGGGTTTTGGTGTTGTTTTTATTTGCAGGGGGAGGGGGGTTTAGGGGCCCTTGGCACTAGCGGGAGTGAGTCCTGGGTCAGTGCCCGGGCAGCGAGAGGATGCAGGCCAGAACATGACCAGCCTTGTAGTCCACTAACACTTGCCATCTGCTCCTCATAGACCCCCAGTCAAGATGGCAGGAGTCGCTATCCTCATCTGACAGACAGGAAACTAAGTCTCAGAAAAGGAAAGTGAGTTGACCAAAGTCACATAGTTCATGAATGGCTGAGCTGGCCCTAGACCCCATCTCCTGAATTCTAGCCCCGTGCCCCTCTGTTGTGGGGTGATTCAGGTGTCCAGTGCTGGGAGGGGCTTCCAGGCTATCTGTGGCTGTTCCAGGAGCCTGGAACCATTGTAGGCTTATGGGCACCAATCTGGGCTGTGCCCTGTGCTCTGAGGTCCAAGCCATTCTGCTGCCCACCTGCTCACCCCTTGCTGAGGCCTCCCCACAGACAGCCACGGGCCAGGGTGAGACAGAACTGGCCCCCTGCCCCCACCCCCAAGCATGGAGGTGGTGATTAAAGGAGGATGGACGGAGAGCAGGAAGGATGCTCAGGGCCCCCTGTGGCCTGGGGCCTTGTCAAGGGTCCCCTGCCTCTCTCTGTTGCAGTTGCCTCCTCTATAACTAAGGGCCAATAACAGCTTCCCAGAAGGCCCACTGGAGGTGGTCTGAGAGTGAGCTAAGGGAAAGTAAAAGAACATTGTTCAGTCTCAGTCCAGAGTCTTGGTCTTTATCGTGAATACTAGGTTCCTTCCTACTGCAAGGGTTTGTTCCCTTCACCTACCTTCTGCCCCAGGGTCCAGCCCAGAGCAGGGCCCAGCAAAGAACCATTCCCCCAGGAAACTCCACCCACCGCTGCTGTCTCTGTGTGCGCTGGACAGATCCCCGGCACCACCTCGGCCCTCGTGAGGAAGTGGAAGCAGCCCTCAGACCAGTCGGAGGACCAGGGGCAGGGCCTGAGTGCGAAGCCCCAGCCTCGGGCCCGCGCCTTCCTGGCCGAGGTGAAGCAGATGCAAGCTCGGAGGAAGACGGCCAAGATGCTGATGGTGGTGCTGCTGGTCTTCGCCCTCTGCTACCTGCCCATCAGTGTCCTCAATGTCCTCAAGAGGTGAGGGCATGCAGAGAGCTCGGGGGTGGGGTCAGAAGGAGGAGGTCTCTCTGCTTTGGAAAAAGACCAGGCTCTATCGCTCATCCACTGTGTAACCTTGGGACAGGTCCTTTCTCTTCTCTGAGCCTCAATCTCCTCATGTGTAAAATGTAAATAATGACAGTCCTGGCCTCCTTGGGCTGTTGTGAAAATGCATTCACTCAATCATCAGATGGCAGGGGCTGGGGACACAGTGCACAGGAGCACAAGTCAAGTCCCTGCCTTCATGGAGCTTACACCTAGCAGGAGAGAGAAATAAATACACGTATCATGATGTCAGGCAGTGATAATTGCTCTGAAGAAAAATAAAATGGGGAAAGAGGTTAGAAAGTGACAGTGACAGAGATTGGATTGTTTTTTACAAATCTTTTTTTCGATATAATGTTTTTTTTAAAAAAGGCCTCTCTGAGGAAGTGACATTTAAGACGTGAAGGAAGGGAGGGACCAAGCCCTGCAAGTGTCTGGAGGAACAGCCCTCTAAGCAGAGGGAACACAGGGCCTAGCAAGTGAGAGGCTACCAGGTGCCAGGAAAGAACGTGGGCTAGTTGACATGAGACGATGTCAGTGTGAGTTTGTGCTTGGCTACTTTCTGGCTGTGTGATCTTGGGCATGTCACTTTACTTCTCTGAGCCTCTGTTTCCCTATTTGAAAAATGGATGATGTCTGTGACTCATCATGTTGCTATGAGGATGGATGAGAAAGTGGATGGGGAGCCCCAGGGGATCCGAGAGCAGTGACTGAGCAGATGTACTTGCTGCTAGATACCCCTGGGCCCACTGAGTCATACTGTCTGTGCTCAAGAACCCAACTGTGGTCAAGACCCCAGACCCAGAGGCCTAGGAAAGGGCCTCCTGGTGGACGGAAGTGGGCGGTAGGAACTCTTGTACTTTGCAGCCCTGCAGCTTGAGTTCTATGAGCAACACCACAGAAACACACACATGGACAGCACTTCTCACTGTCCTGCCTCCTTGTCCTAGGGTCTTTGGGATGTTCCGCCAAGCCAGCGACCGAGAAGCCGTCTACGCTTGCTTTACCTTCTCCCACTGGCTGGTGTATGCCAACAGCGCCGCCAACCCCATCATCTACAACTTCCTCAGCGGTGAGTGGGCTGGGCAGGCAGAGGGACGGAGGGTGGCCACAGTCCCTGGGATAGTGGTCTTCCCATCCGCAAACCAGGCTAAATAAAGGATGGGGGGAAGGATATACCTGCTCCCCCATGGGGGATCATGACCTTCCTCTGGGAACTCCCACTCAGGCAGAAGACTCGGCCCCACCCAAGAGGTCTGGTCTGAGTGGGAGACAGGCCACATTCCCAACAGTGGCCAAAGAAAGCGGACCGGCACCTAGGAGCTAGTGTTGCAGATTATGCAGACCAGTAAGCGGGTAGGAAGGGCAGGGAGTCGGCCAGCTCATCCCCACCCCTGCCTGGTGCATGCACAGCAGGACCTCCAATCAGCCCGTCTGGTCAACACAGGCTTCAGAGGGTGCCAGGGCCAGGAGCCCCTGCCTAAGGGGATGACTGCATAATTGAGGCATCAGGGGTAAGGGAGGTCACCAGCTCAGGCAGCCAGGACCAGGAAGGGGTGCATGGTGCATGCCCAGCTAGACATGCACTGGCAGACTGGCCAGAATTTTGGGGGCTGTCCCTGACTTCACCTGCCTCCAGCAGCAGCCCTGACACTCTCTCCTCTGGAAGTCCAGGCATCCCCGGTCCCCCACCCCACCCCAGGCCTCCTCTCCCAGCTGTACCACGGCTCCCATCCCCTCCCTCCACCTCCCAGCCTCAGGGTGGTAATGCCCACCCTCCGCTCGGCTCAGCAGAAGTGTGACTCACCAGACCTCTGACTTTAGGACTAGGCCTAAAGAGCTGGTCCAGAGGACTGTTCAAGCCTGGACACAATCTTTGAGCAAAGGTTGAAAGGTTAAAGAAGGGGCCAGGGGTCAATACTATAACCCTCACTGAGACTCGAAATTACTCAACAAAGGCTAGCCAGATGGTTTCCAGCTCAGAGGAGAGAACAGAAGAGATGAGCGCTTTGGGGGAGGAAACGTCAGACAGACTTCCTGATGTGCGCTCCTCTGTTGGGTCTACATTTACTGAGCACCTACTGTATGCTTGGCTCTCCAGAGAGGCTGGCAGGATGATGAAACATGGAGGAGGTTTCAGTTCCAGACAAAATCTCTGTCTCCCTGGTGTCCCTCGGCTGAACCAGGCAGCTGTGGTCATCTCTCCTTCCCCACTCTGTCCTCCCCTTTAAGCAAAGGGCTTTGGAATTAGAACCGGGTCCAACTTCTGGCCTGGGCAAGCCACTGCACCTCTGTGTGTCTCATCTGTGAAGTGAGGATGAAGGACTCCAGCCACTCAAGGGGTGGGGATGAGCTGGGAGACAAGCTCAGGCACCTGGCATAGTGCCTTATGCGAAGGCTGCTGCTGCTGTCATTTTCATCACCCTGGGGCAGAGACGGGGAAAGCCTAGCCACAGATGGTGAGCCCTGGGCCCCTCCACGTACACGGCAAGGAGGGCAGAGGCGACCTGAGGCCCTAGAGCCAGACACCACGTTTTGAGGCAAAGAATCAGATGAAAATTGAGTTTCTCCTTGGGAGCCTGCTCTGGGGCCTCTGTCCTCGTTCTCCCGGGCAGCTTGGGTGGAGCTGCGTGGGTGTCCCTGGGCCCAAGGGACAGCCCTCCGTGCTGCATCCAGCTCCTTATGGCTGTCTTCTGTCTCCCAACCAAGGCAAATTCCGGGAGCAGTTTAAGGCTGCCTTCTCCTGCTGCCTGCCTGGCCTGGGTCCCTGCAGCTCTCTGAAGGCCCCCAGCCCCCGCTCCTCTGCTAGCCACAAGTCCCTGTCCTTGCAGAGCCGATGTTCCGTCTCCAAGGTCTCGGAGCATGTGGTGCTCACCAGCGTCACCACAGTGCTGCCCTAAGTGAGGACTGCCCTGGTGGCTCCAGGCAGTACAAACTGTTCCCAGCTGGGCTGTTCCTCTGGCTCCTGGGGGACCCATCTCTACTCCTGTGGAAAGACTGCTGGATGTAGTCGAGGCTGGGGCTCCAGTCCTGGTTTACTGCCTGTTTGACTCTGGGCAAGTCACTTCCCTTCTCTGAGCTGTGTCCCCTAAGCAGGAGTGATGTGAGGATTAAGCGTGCTCAAGAAAATGGAAAGCTCTTTGTAAACCGTAGAGTATGGTGGACAAGATTCTCACTGTAGTCGTCTTACTTGGCCATCCCTCACAGTACTATCCGTCCCCATCATCCTTCCAGAGCTTGGCCTTCCTCCCAAAGACCCTCTCCTACCCAATTACAGGCCTTCCCCTGAGTCTGCTGTAAGGGTCCCAGCAGGCATTTCCATCTGGCCCAGTGGCTCCTTAAAGCTCGGGCTGCACTTGCCAGCTACTCTGAGGTCTGTGTGAGCTAATCTAGGCTCGGCCCATCCCCAGGGGGAACACAGCCCCACCCTCACCAGGTGCCAACTGCACGCACCATAGACTGAACCCTGTTGGCTTTGTGGTGTGATAAAACTCTCCATGTGGCCATTTGGCATGGAGGCCAGCAGCCTGACGCAATTGTAATTAAAAGCCTGGCACCGAACGTTCCCTTTCCTTGTCATTGCACAAAATCTGTGCTGCTTAGGTTAGGAGTGAGAAGGTAGGGATGCTGGGGAGGGGAGAAGACATGGCAGCACTGGGATGCTGTTCTCTGCTGACCACTCCCGCCTCCCATCCCCAACACTCCAGGCCGATGGGCTGCTAGCCAGGCCTCAGAGTGTACGTGGGGCTGCCTCCTCAGGCAGTGCCCAACCTCTGATCCCAGGCCCTCGACCTTGACACATCTGTCTGCTCACCGGCCCAGCAGCCTATGGAAGGTAAGGGGGTAGGGTGGGCACACAGTGGGGTTAGAAGACTGATTATCACCTTCACCTTCTTGGAAATCAGGGCTTGCATTTATTTTCTACGAACTCACAATATAAAGACAAAGCCAGAGACTTGGCTAGACATGCTCCGCCTGCCACCAAGAGGATTAGGGACTGCCAGAGGCCCTGATCCTTGGTGCCAGAGCAGGAGGTGCAATGAAGCACTACTCTTCTGAGAGAAGCGGGAGACATCTGGCAGAGCCAGCTTGGCCATGCGCACCACCCGGTCTGCTTAACTTGATTAATGGGGCTGCGGGTTCCTTCTGACCTCACCCGTCAGGAAGTGGGGCAAACCATGGTCCTGGCAGGGGCCCAGCCCAGGAATGCATAAGCACCCCTCTTCTTAGGCACCACACTTTATCCAGAGCGAGTGGAAGGCGTGGTCTAAGTATGTCATCCCACTCTCCACATGGCTCACCAGCCCAGCTCTCACGGACACTTCTACAGATGTGCAGTTGGTGCCAGGCAGGATGGGCTGTCCTGCCCATACCACACTCCTGCTGACCTTAGGATCCAAAGCTGTTGGGAAATTTTGTAGCCAGGCTTGCAGGTGCAGAGTGCCACATGAGGTGAGGGCTGGTCCCAAGCTCAGAACCAACCATGCCCACAAGGACCAACCCAGGCACTGGGCTCCTCAGGCCTTGCTGGGCACAAGGGCGAGAGACGATGATGGGCACAGTTTTAAAGACAGATTTCAGTAGACACTGGGCTCAGTGGGAGCAAAGAAATAACAGAAGATTCCCCTAAGGTTACAGTGCTACTCTGCTCTGCTGGTTGAACCCAGCACCACAGTAGGCCTCAGGCTGCCATTTTGGGGGACTGGTGAAAATTCAGGGGAGGTGATCAGGATGCCAAGGGGAGTGATGCCCAGTGAAGAGTTGCTGAAGAGCCTGGGACTGTCCAGCCTAGGGAAGGGAGGACTTGGGGGGAAATGTGGTGGCAGGTTCTAGATATCTAGAGGGTTGACATGCAAAAAGGGGTGATGTATGTTCTGGATAGCCCAAGAGAGAAAACCATAGCAAATGGGTGGTGTTTTCAAGGTGGCAGGATTTGGAATCCACATCAGGAAGAAATTTCTACCAGTCAAGAGGAAGTGGGCTGCCTGGAAATGCACTGAGTTGTCACTGGAGCCTGGCAAGCAGAGGCCAGATGCACTGGGGGGCCATGGAGAAGAGTCTGGCTCCGGATGGAGGCTGGCCTCTGGGAATGGATGCCATCTAATTCTAGGATCCCAGCACTACAGAGAATGGGGCTGACGTGGCTGAGCCTGACAAACCTGGTGGGCCTCACTGAGCTGCCAACAGTCATAGCTACTTCCCCGGACCCCCCAGTGCAGGGAGTGGTGCCGTGATCAGGGCCCGGAGTTCTTATCTTCACCCCCCAAAGCAAAAGGATTCTCATCACACCATTACCCATATAAGGTCCCCCAGGCAAACCGGAATGTCTGGTGTCTTGACTTTTGATTGAAATTTGTCAGACCACCATAGACATTCAGAGCAGACTGGTTATCATGCCGATCTGAAAATCCAGCTGGCAAGTACAGATGTCTGTGCTTAATAAAAATGGGGGAGAAGTTATGACTTAATAAATGCAGTTGGTCTGGGAGATAAAACTAGGGCTTGAGATAATAAAAAGGCCATGCTGTAAAAAGCGTGGGGTGGCTACTTCCAGGCCAGAATGCCAGCCCGAAAACTGTTATAAAACACACAATCAGCTTCTTGTGCTGACCCCCAGCCCGTACTGAACTGAACCTGGCAGACCCCTACTTCACCCTGGTAAATAAGAGCAGCCCCGTGTAGACCATGTCCCCCGGAGCTGCTTCTTTCTGCATGGCGTGGTATACAGTATGTACTTAAATACTTGTCGAACGAAAGAATGGTGACTGAATGGATAAGCATATGAACCTGTGGCTGGGAAGGTGTGGTGGAAAAACACGGAACTTTATATTTTTTCTATTTTTATTGAAGCTTACAGTTTCACTGAACTTTTGGCCCCAAATGGAAAAACCACAAATAAAAAAAAAAAGCATTGGCAGTGGGAGGTGGCAACTGTCCCTGGGGACGAAGTCAAGCAGAAAATGGCAGGCAAGAGAGGGGTCCAAGCTGCAGAGGGCAGTAGCCTGGCCAAAGATACCCAGAGAGCAGACTGTCCCAACTCCCCAAGCAGGGACAGCCCCCAGGCAGCTAGAAGTGAACACACACACGGATTTATGGGCATGGGGGTGGCGGAATCCAAGCCACTGGTCCCGAGAGCAAACCTCTCTCATGCTTGGTCAGATTCTACCTCTGGAGAAACTGGGTTCATCTGACAAGACAGCATGGGTGAGGGAACACAGGTGGGAATGGTAAGAGGCCCATGAATACTCACCACTGGCCTCAGGGCACAGAAGGGAAAGCTAGAAGCTGGAGCCCAGCCTAACACTGGACATGAATGCCATTGCAATGACTGGCATCTCCTGCTCCTGGTGCAAGGCTGTGCCATTTAAATGCTCAGGACTGTAAGGAGACTCAACTTCCAGGCCTCTCCTAGGTCAGGCCCTACCTGTGTGGCCTCCACTCAGGTCCCCACTCTGTGGCAGCTATGACGCAGGGCTCCCAGCCTTCTTTGGGAATAGTGCTGCATCAGGCAAGGGAGAATCTTTTTCTAGGAGAGGCAGGAAAAGAAGAGAGGCCCACATGCTTCTCCCACTCTAAGGAGCCAGATGGGCTGGGTCATAGCATCCGAGAAGCTGTCATGGTGACGAAGTCCTCAAAGCTGAGCCGAATGTTGCCCTGCACAGCTGTGTCCTTCTCCCGGAAGGCCTCGGTCAGCACCTGCAGCTGGGTGCACACCTGGATGAAGCGATCCAGCTGCATGGCGGGATTGGCGGAGCGCGGGCAGTAGCGGGAGACCAGGAGCTGGGTGAACTGGGGGCTCAGGTTGTAGCCCATTTGGGTCAGAGCTGGAGAGGAGGGGCACACAGAGCACACACAAAAACCTGCCATGAGCACCGCCATCGACCAGCGCCATGGAGCACCGCAGCTCAGGGGACTTTGAGGGAATGGGATCAGCATGGAAGCAGAAAGAGGAAAGGAGTCCTGAGGGTCTGTCCGAGATGGCAGGAGCACAATACGGCCTCTGTCTGGATGCTCCTCTCGGCTGGTAGGTCCCCATCCCTCTTTCTCCACATCTCCATTAAACCCCGTTCAACCAGGGGCCCATGGGGTCCCAGAACACCAGCCTATCTGTGCTCATCCCTGACTCGTGTGCACTACACAAGGAAGTCTGAGACCCCTAGGACCACCTTGTCCAGGGCACACATCAGAGGTGGCCCGGCATAGAGGTTACGAGGGCCTGCTCTGGAGTCAAGACAGCCCCTCAGCAAGTTGCTTACCCTTGCTAATCCTCTGTCATCACCTCTAAAATGGGGATAATACCTACCTTGGAGCTTCTAGTAAGGATTAAAGGAAGTGATCATGTAAAGCACCTGGGACGCTGCCCAGCACATAAGCACTCAGTAAGTGTCATTTATTAAAAATAATAAAATCATCATCTCCCCAGGCAAGGCTGCTAGGCAGCTCCAAAGTCACAGCCTACATGTTGCTCTGCCTGTCCCTCTAGCTGGGATGCCTCCTCCCTTCCTCTCTGCATAATCTACCAGCTCAGGCTAAAATCCCAGCTCCCCTTTTGCTATGTGGCCCTTGGGCAAGCTACCTATACTTAGCCTGTTTTCTCATCTGTAAAAAGGCAATAATAAGAGACTCTTCATTTAAGGGTGAGGAATAAACAGTACCTACACACGGGGAGAATGAACGAATAACATATTCAACAAACATTCGTTTTGTTGTGATTGTATCACCCTTCCCAATCTCCACGACAGCACCCGACAAGAAAGCAGGGTGATCAGTACAGGTCATCTCCTTTCTGGTCTACCAGGGTACAGATACCATGAGCTCACCCCCACCCACAGAGCCCCTCGGTCTGATGGGAATCCATGGCCAGGGCAAGGGGCTGGGTTCTCTGGGGAGCCCTTTCTCCCCTCTAAGTGGCAAAGCTCCTCGTCAGGATCTCATAACCCCACGAACCACCCATCCCCTAGAGTCAGAATCGGAAGCAGACCTGGAGCTGTGGCTTCGGGTCATCTCACACAACTGCAACTTTCAGAGTAGTCTGCAGCCCAGAGTTGGGAAGAAAACTGCCTTCTAACAGAGCTAGCAACAGAAATCATCTTTTTGAGCCCCTACACAGGGGCATGCTAGAAACTAGAGAAAAAAGCGCCACAAAAGTCACACATACTGGTCTCGATGAGCACTGGGTTGCTGCGTCTCCATCCCCAAGGATCCCTGCCAGCTGGGCCTGTCTCACCAGAAACTGCCAGGAGTCCCATCAGCAGGGAGTCCAGCCCTGAGCCTGATCCCAGGTGTTTCCTTGCTCTGGATCTTGGCTCAACGCCCTAGCCCGGTCATGGAAGGGGTGGGGAGTGGGCCTGTGCTGAGGACAGCATTTTGTAATGCAGCTGGACGTTTGGTAGTCAGAGACTAGAGAAAGCCCCTTGTTCTGTCTCAGGGAGTAAAGAGAAAAGTCTAGCTCTGCCTGTGCACGGGCCCTAGCCCCGCCCTCACCTTGCTGCAACTCTGTGTAGCTGATGGAGCCCGAGCGGTCCCGGTCATACTGCTGGAAGAGGTTCTTCCACTGCTGGATGAACTTCCACAGGGCCGAGAACCCGTAGACATCGATGCGGCCTGACTTGGTCTTGTCAAACATGTCTTGGTGGGGAGGGAAAGGAGGGAAGGAAAGTTTCAAGACCGAGGGCCAAGGATCCTTGGGTACCACTGAGGCAGCCCCTACTGGAGGAGACTCCAGAGAACCAAAGGCCTGAGGCCTAGATGCCTGTCCCTAAGACGCACCCTCATCAAGTGTTACACCAGCCCCACCCTGGCCACCCTAAGCCCCACCCCTTCCTTCCAGAACTGCATTTTCTCTGCAGGCTTGGCAGCTGACACCCTCCCTGCCCTCTCCTACAGGGCAGGGAGTCTCATTCTGCAGAACAGGAAATGAGTTAGCCTGTGATGCAGCGGGGTCTAGAACTTGAGAAAAGATCTAAGGGAAAGAGCTCTCAGTCTAGCGGATCTCACCTTGAACCCAGTTTCCTGGCCAAAAGATCTCTCCTCAGAAGGGTTGACCACCCACCTACTATCAGGTATCAGGTCCCACTGGCCCAGCTCGAGCCCAGGGGGAAGGGCAGGGACTCACTGATCATCATGAGGCATGTCTCATCATTGAACGAGGACCAGTTGGAGTTGACCAGGGCCTGCTTCAGCTCCTTGATGGAGATGTAGCCACTGCGATCAGAGTCCACTGACTGGAACCAGGAGTAAGCCTCGGGATCCACATTGGGAGGGGCGCCACCTGCAGGAAGGGGCACAAACCAGGGGAGTCAGACACAGGTCTCAAGGCCAATCCACAGAAATGCTGGGAAGGGCCAGCCTCAGTGCCACCCTGGCTACAGGTTTTTCTTACCCACCAAACCCCACAAATCCACCTACCCCCATCTTCCATCAGGCCAACATTCTTACTCTGATGGAAGAGGACCTTTGGTGTCAACTCACGAGTATCTGCGTTTGATGTCTACTCTGTGAATCTGTCCCGCTATAGCGTTCTGGTCACATCTCTATTTGACTTTAAGTTTTTAAGGAACAAGGACTTGTCTAGCTAATGAAGAATTCTCTGAAAAGAGAGATTATCTCTTCCCCACAGACTGGGGACCCAAAAATGTTTGCTGAGCACCTAACACACACAGCCCAGAGACCAGTATTCCGAGTCACAGGAGCAGGCAGCTCTCTGGGGTGGGAACTAGGTCTGGTCCATCTCTGATTTCCCTGGCCCATATTCTATCAGGAGCTGCCAGAGTGTGGGTGGCCATGGAGCTCTACCTCTCTTCCTTCCCCATCACCTCCCATGCACCTCCCCATCTCCAAACCTCCCTGGAGACATCTGTGACGCCTCCTCATCCCACACCTCCAAAGAGCTGTCCAGTTCTGGCAGTTCCACACACAGGCATCTCCTCCTCCCTATTCCTACTGCACCTGTCCTGGCTCAGACGCCTCTCACCTGGATTGTTGTAACAAACCAAAAAGCCTAACCAAATCATCCTCACAGCTATTCTCCTCCACTCTTCACTTGTTACTGAGCAATCTTTCTAAAATTCAACTCTCTTCTCATCCATTTTCCCCCAACTCAACTCAAAACTCTTCAAAGGTTCCCCATTGACCACAAAATAAAGTCCAGCATCCTTAAAACAGCATTCCGGGTCCCCCCACGATGTGGTACGCCCATCTCCCTCTCACTCTCTTCCATGCTGTACCTCGACACCTCTGTCCCCGCCCAGATGAAATATTGCCCTGCTCTCACCCACACCCACGCAGAGCCTCCACTCACCCCCTTCCCTCTGCTTCGGACCCCTTCTCCCTCATCCCTTTGCATCCATTTCCTGTCCACCCTTCAAAACCCGAATAAAATGCTGTTCCTGCCTCAAAGCCTTCCCTGTTCTTCCGCCCCAAGACAGGCCTCCCTCCCCTCTCCTCCGTACTCCTCTCTCGCAGTCCTGATCACTCCGCTGTGATCCTTCTCCCCTTCCAGGTTAGACTTGGAGTAACATGCAGGCAGGATCCCAGACTAACCCACCGCTGAATACCCAGAGCCTAGCACAGAGCTGGACACAGAAAGGGAAGGTGCTCAATTCATGCTAGAGTTGAGCTCACGGTTCAAGTCCCAGCTCCCCCATTTTGCAGCCATAGTTACCGAAGTTTTCTGATTTGGTTTTCTTATCTTTAAATTGAGGACATAATAGTATCTACTTCATTATTGTAAGGATACAATTAATATATGAAAACCCTTAAATTAGCACCTGTGCAATCTGCGTACTATCTGATTATTAGCATTGTTGTTGTGTTTCAAATAGCTCTGTGTGTCTGTCTGGAGTATGTAAGTAGCTTTAAGTATGTATGTAAATCAGGATCATTCATGCGGAAAGACACGCAGGGTAAGCTGGGGGGTAGAGGTAAAGGCTGGGAGATGAAAGTGGAGAAGCACAGAAGATTGTCTGTCTTAGGAAAAGCCAGAGTTACACAGTATTGTAAACCTTCTGAGTTAACTGGCCACAAAAAGGGCCCCTTCACACAAGGCAGTATCAGACAGCCACGGGCAGCTGTGGAGCATAGAAACCACCATCCCGTCCCAAAGCTGAGGCCACAGGAAAAAGGTCTGCTGCACTGACGGGCTAGTCTGACCTCCTTAGATGCGAAATCGAGGCAGGCCCCACTACCTTCCTAAAACAGCAGCTGTGCCATGGGGGAGCGCGGGCCACAGTGTCTCTAATACATGTGGTCTGTGCAGTTTGCATAGAAGAGTTCAGGCTCTGGAATCAAAGAGCAGAATTCGGATTCAAATCTCGGCTCTGATCCTTACTAGCTTGTGTGACTTTAGGCAAATTAATTCTCTGAGTCCTGATTTGCCCATTTCTAAAATGGACCCACTTCCCAGGGCTGTGTGATGATTAAGTGAGATGATAGCAAAATGTTTTAGCCAAGGGCCTGGAATGTGTGCAGTCACATTTTCACAGAGGAAGGGATATTTAAACTGGCTCTGAAAGGATGATAAGGAGTTGAGATGGGGGAAGAAAAAGCACATGGCAAAGACACAGAGTGTGTTCAGAGCACTCCAAGGGGTCTTGGGTTGATGGGGGAGGGGCGGGGGGATGGCAGCTGAGGAGGCTGGAAAGGCCCTCTGGGTCTCGAGTGCCTTTGGGATCTTTCCTTGAGCAGCACGGCACCTTTAAGGGTCAAACCTGCCTTGCAGAGTGCTGGTGCTCAAAGTTGAGATCCTGGATTCAGTGGGGCTGAGGTGCCACCTCCAGGGGACTCCGATGCAGGTGACATGGGGATCATGCTTTAAGAAGCACTGCCCCAGGGGGTCACCAGATGCACTGGAGGAGGCAATGGTGGCCACACGAGGGGAAGCTGCAGAGGGTGAGCAGCTGAGAGTCTGAGGCACATCGCTCCTCTCCTCTCCAGCCCCAGAGATTACCTCTGGCCCCAGGCCCTGGAGGGATAAGCCTCATAGCCAGCGGCTCCCTTCCCTGCAGTGACCTCATGCAGGCTCAGAGACAAGATTTTTAAAATATGAGGAAACTCACCATGAGGCTGCTGAGCTGAAAGCAAACACCCGGCAGCTCTGGGCTCTGACAAGATAAATGCCACTGCTCACAGTGTTTAGAACCCCCAAGGTTTGAGCATCTCTGTCAGGGCCACCTGCCTGGGCATGTATGCTAAGATGCTGCAGCTTCCCAGCAGTGCCCTTCTATGCAGGCGCTTCAGGCGCACAGGAGTGGTTCCAGGCTGCCTTGCTGCTGGCTTGGTCTTCTGGGAACAAGCATTCTGAGCAGAGGCTAACTGAATGAGTTTGGGAGGAAGTAGGGGGCTGGGCACTCACCTTCCCTGACCCTCTACGACAGCTCAGCAATCTTCTTGAGGCCAAAGCCCCTACCCAGGATTTTCTGCCTCCACTGAGTCTCCAAGCCCCGGGTCCCTCCCCCATCTTGTCCAGTACCTCACCTTTAGCATCTCTGCTCTTTATCCTTCCCCTATGGGACCATCCCATCATTCTCCTGTCCACCTCAGCATCTTTCAGTGGTAAGGCCCTTGGCACATCTGTCATCACATTAAATGCTGAATACCTCTTTGCTGAGAATGCTCCAGAACGAGTCCTTTCACAGAATATTGTTTATTAATCCCTTCCCATGTGCCAGACACTGTGCCCAGTGTTCCCCTGCACCTTCTCACTTAATCCATATCAACAACCATGTGAGGTAGTGACACTGCCCTCATTTTGACACTGCCAGATGTGGACACTGGGGCTTAAGGAGGTGAAGTAATCTGGTAAGGTCAATAAGTGATTGCAAAAAGCCCAAGCTTTCACCAACTACACTATCTTGCCTTTCTACATATAGCAGTCAGTCTCCCTTCTGCAGGATGGGGTTTCTCCGCATGGCAGACTGTATTATTATCTCCAATTATTTGCTAATTCTGCCCCCCTTCCCTGTTAGAGCGCTGTACAACCTCACCACTGCCTGGTGGCTGGCAGAGCACCTCCATGGGACAAGTATTATTCCTATCCTATAAATATCGGGTTTGATCAGATGAGGATTAGCCAACAGAATGTGAGTGGAAGACAGATAAAGTACTTCAAAGCAGAAGCTTTAAGAGCATTGTGCATTCCTGTTAGCTCTCCTGACCTTTTTCTCTGCCACAAGAACAGCATATCCCTAACAGAGGCTGCTCCTTCAGCCTGAATCCTGGAAAGAAAAGACTCGTGGAGCAGAACCTCAGTCACCAAAGCCACAGCTGCCATCACATAAGCAAGAGGAAATACGTGTGAGCAAGCAATAGAAATAAATGTTTGTTGCTGCAAGCCAAAGAGATTTTGGAGTTGTTGTTACCACAGCAAAGCTAACTAACAGACTTCTCATTCTGCTGATGCAAGCTGAAGCTGGAAGCAAGATGCTAAGGCACCAAAGACCAGGCTGCCTGAACATCCACCAGAAGGGTCAGGATGGGCCCTGGGTAACTCAGAACAGGGTCAGAGGCACCTGGAGTCCAAGATCTCTGCTTACCTGGAGGAGGGCCCTGTCCATAAGGCCCGGGATGCTGGGCACCATAGGAATTTGGAGGTGGCTGACCATAGGGGGCCCCTGGGGCTGCACCACCATATGGTCCTCCTGGAGTTCCAGGGGGGAGGCCCCCAGGGTTGGGGTGTCCATAGGGCCCTCCACCAGCTGGTGGTCCATAAGGCCCTCCAGGGGCAGGACCTCCTCCATAACCACCACCAGGGGGTACCCCACTGCCATACTGCCCTCCACCATGGGGGGATCCAGGGTAGTAACTCCCCGGAGGGGCTCCGGGCGCTTGTCCTCCAGCTCCTGGGCAGCCCTGCAAGAAAAGCAAGACATCAGTCAGAATGATAAGGCCAGAAACTAGCCACAGTACGGCACTTTACAGTTATAATACACTGCCACTGCCACTCTTCCAACTGATCCTATAGGCAGAGCTGGAATTATGATCCCATTGCTCAGATGGGGAACCTGAGGCTTCTAGAGAAGATACAACTTACCCAAAATCGCACCACCAGTAACCTGCAGAGTCAGGGCTGGAATCCTGCCCTCCTGGCTCACCTTCCCTGCACACCAAGGGGCTCCACGAGGTCTGGGATCATGTTTGGTTTGCCACTTTATCCCCAGCCCCCAGTGCGGAATGGATGCTCAGTAAATATTTACTGTATAAATGAGTAGGCAAATGAATCAAACCATTCCACATTCTCCCCCTGTGCTACCTCATCTCTATTTGTGGAATTCACGTGCAAACGTGACCTCCACCACACAGCCCTGACCCTCTTCAATCACAAACAATACTTCCAGAGCATGGAGTCATCCAGAGCATGCTTTTCTTAGCGCACTCGAGCTCGTGATACAAAAACACTTTCCCCATCCTCACTCATGGCTCTGTGAGATGGGCAGGGGAGAATCAACTCCTAAGGCAATATAGTACAAAGGCTAAAGTCAAAAAGACCAGTTCAAGTTCACGTTCTGCCACTTACTAACTGGACTAATGACTTACGCTCTCTAAGCCACAATATCCTTTGCTCTAAAATGGGAATGAAAAATAATAGTGCCTACGTCCCAGGTTGGTTTGTGAATGAAATGAGACCAGCCACATGAAGTGCTTTGACACAGGCCCTGGCACAGAGAGGTTAAGCACTCACTACACATTAAAATGATTAGTAACAGCACCTTCTACGGAGGAGGAAACTCGAGTCCAGAAAAATCACACACAGGCTGCATGCAGGGGCTGGCCCCAGAATCCAGGTCTCCCGGCTGCTAAGCCCAATTTGTACACTAGGGCATACACAGGAGCATTGCCTCTCTTGTCCAGGTCCCCACGCCACGAGCCAGGTGTCCCCAAGGCTCAGAGTGCTCGGCTGCATCTCCCTAAGCGGCCAGCAAAAGGCCTGGCAGAGCGCAGCCCGAGCAATACGCAGACAGGCTGAGGTAAGGGCACGGAGAGCCGCTGGGCCCAGCTCTGAGGACGGGACCAGCTAGACATGTTCGGGTCAGCCCGTGAGGCACAGCAGCCCGCGGCCTAGGCACCGAAAGCCTGGCCTTTCTCTTTTTACCGTGTTTGACAGCTTCTGGAACAGCTACCCTCAAGGCTCTCCCAAATTCACACTTCATCTAAAGGGGGTGTGCTTGCTCCAGGAGGCGAGGCTTCTGGGGGGAGGGCAGGAAGCAGGCCCTCCACCTTCCCCATTCACCATCCTCCGCCCTGGAAGCTGCCTAGCCAGCGGGAGGACTCCTTCACAGATAATGAAGTCACAGCCAAATCTCACCGCAAAACTCTGCTCTCACCAGCTGAGTTCACGACCGGGGACCAGGGGCTTAATCTCTCGAAGCATATTTCTTCACAAATAGAATATAATAGTCGCTTCTTCACTGAATGGTTTTGCAGATTACAAGAAATAAATGCAGCAGAATTTCATTAGTTTAATTTTTAGCTAAAGAATCTTTTGATAAGATAAAATTTTTAACATTGATAAAAGAGGGGCCGGCCCAGCGGTGCAATGGTTAAGTGCACACGTTCCTCTTCGGCAGCCCGGGGTTCGCTGGTTCGGATCCCGGGTGCAGACATGGCATCGCTTGGCAAGCCATGCTGTGGTAGCCGCCCCACATATAAAGTAGAGAAAGATGGGCATGAATGTTAGCTCAGGACCAGTCTTCCTCAGCAAAAAGAGGAGGATTGGCAGCAGACGTTAGCTCAGGGCTAATCTTCCTCAAAAAAAAAAAAAAAACCTGATAAAAGAAAGTCACTCTAGCTGAGGGAAGGTGGGGGTTCCTGAGCCCCGACCATGTGCCACTCCCCACCCCCACCCCCCCGCCCCCCCCAGATTCTGAGAGAGCTCTGCAGAACTCTCATAGTGACTCAAAGGCAGTTTGAGAATCATTAATATAAGAAAATAAGTTCTTATAACAGTGCCTGGCATAAAGCAAACGATCAATAAATCATAGCTGCTATTGTTATATTAATTATCAGCAAAGCCCCGGGCCAGGTAAACAGGAGGGTTGGGGGCAGGCATATAAAGGAGAGTAAACCCTTCTGAAGGAGCTCACAGTCAATAGGAGAGGCACAGACACACTGTCTGTAACATCTAACAAAACAGCATAAGGAAATAGGCATTTAAAAAGGACATGTATCACAGGACCATGAAGGAGAGAGCGTGAAATCGGGGAGCGTTTCCACGAGAAAGCAGCATTTCCACTGGAATTTAAAGAATAAAAGATTCCCAAGGGAGCTGGAGAGGCGTGATGGCAGAGGTGTGCAGGAGGCCGGTCACCGAACCTAACCCTTCAGGTTACAAATGGGAAAACCAAGGCCGGGAGAGGGAAGGGACTTGCTCAATGACACTGTGAGCTGGAGGCGGAGGCAGACCTAGACCACCGCCCCCCGAACCCAGTGACCACCACAGCCTCCTGCTCCAGTGCTCTTTCTGTAGGCAATAGGGCACAGGAGCCCAGCGGAGGCCAGGAAAGGGGTAGGGACTCCGCAGAGGCTGGGCACACCCATGAACAGGGTGGACATCGAGCCAGGAAGTGGCCGCTCCACAATAAGCCCTGTGAGCCATAAACTGAGCCTGGCCTATGGCACCTGAGGCACGGCCCTTCCTCCGGGGAACGCCCTCAGCCAACAAAGCAGGTGCTGCCAGGCAGGTCTTCCGACCTGTGCTATCTCATTCCAGGGCTCTGGTGCAGCCTGGCAGCAACTAAACTCTTTCCTCTCCGCCCTGCATTAAAGCCCTCACGTGTACGGCTTACAAAGCACTTTCACATGCACAGAAACACTGCTGGCAGAGTCCTGCTGACAATCCTCTAACAGAAAAAAGGAAGACGTTAGTAGGCTTATTTTCAGATGAAGACACTGAGGTGCACAACTGTTAAAAGACTCCATTCAGCAAGCGTTTACAGAGCGAAAACATTGTGCTGGGCTCAGTGTGAGGCCTGGGGGCACAAAACTAAACAGGGCCTGTGCTTGAGGAGCCCACAGATAATCTGATCAGTGCCATCAGAAAAATCTACTTAAATGCTATCAAAGAGGCATAGGCAGAGGAATCTGTTGGCTGTTGAATGATAAATGAGCAATTAAATGAACAAAGGCATGAAGTGGGTCAAGGAAGGCTTCCTGGAAGAGGCAGAAGTAATACTGGAGCTGGCACTGAAGGATGCACAGGCATTCTCCAAAAGGAAGGCAAAGAAGGACATTCCAGACAGGAGGGAGAAGAAAGACAAAGGCGGAGATCTATAAGTGAACACGGGATGGTCAGGGAACAGGCTAAAAAGCAGGGGGCGGAGGCAAGAACACAGTGTGAACTCAGAAAGGCAGGCTCTTTACACATCCCCTGTCCACATGCCTCTCCTGATGCATTTCAGCTAGCCGGCGAGTACAAGTGTCTCAAAGTAGTTTCTGTCTATGGTCTTCTCTGCGGAACAGTGAGCTCCCCAAGGGCAGACACTGGGCCTCCTGCATCACGGTACCCCAGGGTCCAGCACAGTGCCTGGCGCCTGCGTGCTGCCATAAATATTTGAACAAATGAATGCCACTCCAAAGCGTCTGGGCTTTATGCTGGAGGAAAGAGAGCGCCACAGAAGGGTTTCCAATAGGGGAAGAACGTGATCAGGGCCTTATGTGGAGAATGAACCCGCGGTGGGGTGGAGGATGAGCTGGCGAGGCGGGCGGCAGCCCAGGTGCAGGGCAGGCAGGGCTTGAAGGAGACAGCAGACTCGGAGATGGAGAGAACAGGATGAATTCTGACACTATTTCAGAGAGAGACTAGACATGACTTGGCAACTAATTAGGTAAGGGAAGAGATGGAGGGGAGAGTGAGGAAAGGCAAGTGTTTAGAATGACTCAGGTTTCTAGCTTGCACGAGAGGAAGGTAGCAGAGCCATCAACTGAGGCAGAATCCAGGCTGCGGAAGATGGTTCTCTGGGTCACCGGGTTGTTAGTAAAGGTCCGAACCAGAAAAGAAAACCAGAGTCCCTGACTCCATGTTCTTTTATACTACTCCACGCTGCCAACTCTTTTGAGAGTTTTCCCAAGTGCATTTCATGCAGACAAACATAAGATTGTGAAAGAAAAAAAGACAGGAAGAGTTAAGTAACCATGGTTTCCAAAGCATCACAGAAAACTATCCCTAGGTCTCTACTGATTGCAAATAAACTACATTTGGTATATTGGGTTGGGGGAGGGAGCAATTAACACTTTACTGAAGCTGTGCTAGATGCTTCCAGTTCAGCTCACTCTCACCGATCCTCAGTCCTGTGAAGTGAGTGTTATTATCCCCACTGTACAGAGGAGAAAATTAAGGTGCAGAGAATTTAATAATGTGCCTGTGATGATGCAGCTAGAATGGGTGAGTTAGGATTCAAAACACGGTCTGCATGACTCCACTCCACTCCCCTCCCCTCTGCTGTGTGTTCACTCAGTAAATGAGTGAGCAGCTCCCACGTGCTGGTGCCAGGGACTGTCCTAAGTACATCCGTCAAATATGATGGATTTCTACGGTGGACGGGGGTGAAGGGTGAAGGGTTGGGATTGGATGATCTTTCAGAGGCTTCACGCCCAGAAATCAGGGAGACTCAGAAGAATCTTATTCTTTTTTCCCCAGCACCTAGACCCAATTGAGAGCTGCAGTATTGCAGGAGACCCCAAAGACCCTCTAGGCAACCGCTCAGTCGACGATGGAATCTCTGTAGCCCTATCTGGAATCTGTTTGCATTCCTGCAAGTGGTGGGGAGCTCACACCCTCCCAAATAACCCACTCAGCAAGTCCCATATTTTCTTTTGGCTCTGAGGGCTCATTCTTCCACTGCTAAGACCCTTGTGAAGCTCAGAGGTGTCAAAAGTTGGTCCATGCTGAGTCCTGATGGGGAAGAGAGCAGGCTGCATTGCAAAGACAAGCCTGTGCTCCAGAACTACCCCTCCAGTGCCCGCTGCAGCAGGCTAGAGACCATTCCAAGGGTCTAAACCATCACAAGAAGACAGAGGAGTGGCTTGGGCATTCACCAGCAGAGGCTCCTAAAATATTTAAAGGCTGGAAACCTGCAGCCAATAAACAGTGAGCCAAGAACTGTCCCAAGACTTCAATTACCACCTCTGTGCTGACACTCCAAAATCTCTCTCTCCAGCTTTCTCTCTCCTGAGCTGCAGACCCACATATCCAACAACTTCCTGACCTTCCCTCCAAATATATCCTCCCTCTGTGTTCCTATCTCGGTGAATGGGAAACCCTAGTGGCCTCCTGGGAACCTCCTCTTTCCTCCCCTCTGTCACCTCAATTAGGCACCAAGATTTCTCAATTCTACTTCCCAAATGCTTCTCAAGTCCATTTTCACCAGCTCACTGTTCTCTCTAACTGACATTACTTCAATAGCTTTGAGACTGGTCTCCCTGCCTCCAGGATCTCCCACTTCCACCCATTCCCACAGTGCCCCACGGTAAGGGCTCCAAAGCACAAACAGGAGAAAGCTCTTCAGCGGCGCCCTCATTACTCTTAGGATGAAGTCCACACTCCTCAAAAAGGCATATAAGGCCCTATCTGCTCCTTGCTTACCTTTCTGGTCTCATTTCTTACCCTCTCCCCCTCTTCACTACAACTAGAATGATCTCCTTAAATTCCTCCAAAATACTGGGCTCTCTTGCTTCCTGGCCTTTGAACATGCTATTCCCTCTACTGGAATACCATTCCTTTCTTCACCCAGCTAACTTCTATTAGAGATTCAGTTTTTGGCTTAATTATCACCTCCTTTAAGAATGTCCTGGGGCTGGCGCCGACCCTGTGGCCAAGTGGTTAAGTTCGCACTCCACTGCAGCAGCCTACAGTTTCGCCGGTTCAGATCCTGGGCGCGGACATGGCACCGCTCATCAGGCCATGCTGAGGCGGCATCCCACATGCCACAACTAGTAGGACCTGCAGCTAGGATATACAACTATGTATGGGGGTAGATTTGGGGAGATAAAGCAGAAAAAAAAAAACAGATTGGCAACAATTGTTAGCTCAGGTGCCAATCTTTAAAAAAAAAATCATTAAAAATAACAATTAAAAAACAAAAAGAATGCCCTGGGGCTGACCCCATGGCTTAGTGGTTAAGTTTGGGGCACTCTGCTTTGGTGGCCAGAGTTCGGTTCCCAGGTGCAGACCTACGCCACTTGGCAGGGGGCCATGCTGTGGTGGCAACGCACATACAAAATAGAGAGATGCAGATCTTAGCTCATGGCAAATCTTCCTCAGGAAAGAAAAAATATCCTTTCTCCCTGAGACTCAGGTATCCCTCTTGTGCTGTCCTAGTACCTTACACTTACTCTCATTTAATACTTATCACACTGATTCTACATTTTATACATATATATCACTCTTCCACTTGGAGTATTTATCATATGCCAAAACAGCATATCAAGCACTTCATATGGATTATCTCATTTAATCTTTACAGTAACTCTCGAGGTAAGTACCCATTTTAAAGAAGGGGAAACCAAGCATCTGACTTTTGTAAGAAATTTCTGCAAGGAAATGGCAGAGCAGGGATTTAAAGCCAAATCTCTCTGGCCTCAAAGACCATGCTCTTAACCACTGAAACCATCAGGCTGGCTCCCCTACAGGACCAAAGGGTACTTAAGTTTCACTGCTCCAACTCCCAGTCCATGCTTGAGGACCCTGGGGCTGGGGCAGCGGAAAATTACAGGAATCTTGACTCCCAGCAATAGGCTGGAATCCTCCATGGATATGTACCGAGTGGAGGGGAGGCAGCACTGACAAGCCTTTGGATGCTTTGAAAAAAATCATCTCCTGTGTGGGCCCGGTGGCATAGTGATTAAGTTCGCGCACTCTGCTTTGGCGTCCCAGGGTTCACCGGTTCAGATCCTGGGGGTGGACCTACGTACCGCTCACCAAGCCATGCTCTGGCAGCATCCCATGTGAAAAATAGAGGAAGACTGACACAGATATTAGCTCAGCAACAATCTTCCTCAAGCAAAAAGAGAAAGATTGGCAAGAGATGTTAGCTCAGGGCCAATCTGCCTCACACACACACACACACACACAAATCAGTTCCTTTCTTGGAAAACCATAGACCAGGAGCTGGACAGGCAGACAGGACATAATAGGGGGAAAAGAAGCATTTCTTCTTCTATTCCAGACACGTGCTCCTTTTCAATATTTCACTGAGCATAAGCCCAGGCAGCATGGCATGATAACAGTAATCGCAGCAGCACTGTGCACTGGCACACACTATGTATTAGTAATGTGCCAAGCTCCCCATAGAATTTATCATATTTCATCCTCATTTCAGTCCTATGAAGTACTATTCCTCCCTTTTTACAAGTGAGGAAACTGAGGCTCAGAGCCTTTACATGCATCCAAGGGCATGTAACTATTAAGTCGTAGAATTAAGATTCTAGCCCAGTTGTGTCTAACCTGGGAGTTCAGGCTCTTAATTTCTATGTCACTGCTTCTCGGATGCATACAAATTACCTCCAAAAGCTGATTAAAATATAGATGCCTGGCCATTCCCGGGTGCAGAACACATCTGAGGTGGAACCCAAAAGCATGCTTTTCTAACAAGCTGCTAAGTGATTCTGATGCAGACCATCTACTGAGAAACAATGCACTAGGGCAATATTTCCCCAAACAGGGTTCCTCAGGAATACCAGTGTTACTGAAAAACGACCACTTAAAAAAAGGGGGGGGGGGAATTCCATGGTTAAGTAAGTTTAAGAAATACGGCATATTCAATCCCTCCTTGGCAGATTTACAATGTATATTTACAAAGCAAGAATTCTGAGACAGCCAATGGCGAACAAACTTAGCTTTTTCTAACAGAGCATTTCCCAAATTTACTTAACCACAAAATCTTCCTCTATTAGTGATAACCTATTAACAGCTCACAAGACGCAGCAAATGGAAGGGAGCTTGGGAAATACTGCTAGGTTATACTTCCTCCTAACTCTAGCCTAGGCCGGCCTCTCTCTTCTCTACCTCTGCTAAGCATGCAATGAAAGGATTTCTAAGTTCTAGCCCTGGCCTCACCCGCTCACTTGCTATATGCCACCTTGGGCAAGCCACTTAACTTCTCTGGGCTCGTTCCTCAGCTATAAATTGGGGGTTATAATCCCAGGAAGCATGCCTCAGGGCCTTGGTGATTGAGATAACAGAATTCCATATCGTGTACAAAAACTGTACAGGGCTGCATTCCCTCAGAAGGCTCTTGCCACACCTTTTGGCATGTGACTGTACTCAATCGAGTGCTTTGTAATGTCCCATATGAAGTTGTCTTCCAATTTTTCCTGCATGGGTTTTATCTCCTAAATTAGCATGATCTTGGGCAACTCAGGAGCCCTCTCTGGGCTTCAGTCTCCTCCTTTTACAACGAAGTGACTATTCTGAGGGCCCTCCCAGCAATGATCTTCTAGGCATCTGGTAAAAATCAAAATACCAAGAGGGAACACCTGTTACACTCTCAGTAGTACCAAATACTTTACAAGCATCACTTCCTTATTCTTCATAACAGCCCTCAAGGTAGACCCTATTATTTGGCCCTATTTTACAGAGGAAGCTTCAGCTCAGAAAGGCAAAATCCGTTGCTCAAGGGCTCAAAACTATTTCGGTGATGGAGCCAAGGTGTGAACCTTCCTCTGACTCCAAACTGCACTTAACCCCTCCATCGTTCTGTCATCCCACAAAGGCTTCTGGCCACAGAATCACCTTGCTGCGGTGTTCTTGGCTGGATCAAGATGGGTTGGCAAGCGGGGAAAATGCATTGGCTGACAGCTCCGGGATCTGCTGCCTAACTGCTTGGTAACTTCAGCTAAGTTCCGTGTCTTCTCTGGGTTTCATTTTTCCTATGTGTGAAATAAGGTGTTGGACTAAGCCAGTAGTCAAACAAGCGCACTTGTGGAGCCTGCTAAGCCACAGATTATCTCCTGATTATCCGGATGCAGTACGTCTGGGGTGTATTTTTATCCGACGCCCCAAATGATACCGACGGAACTAGCGGCCTAAACGCTCTATTCGCGTTTATGACCCTGCTCAGGGTCCCCGCGGGAGCCCTGGGAAGGTGTGGGGCCAGGCCGAGCCCAGCCAGGGTATATGGGGTCCAAGGCCCCCAAATCCTCGCGCGCGCCACGTCAAAGGGGGCGCGACACGACCTCCCAGACGTGCAGTCCTGCGTGACGTGAGACAGGCGCGACCGACCACCCCTTTTCCCTTTTGCTCCACGCGACACCTCGCGGAAGCCAGCCTCAGCGTGGGAATGGCGCGGAGAAAGCGAGGGCAAACTCAAATGCCGGTCCTCAGCCTGAACTTGGCGAGGCCCCTACCTGGATTCGCCCGCCCCTCACGCACTCACCTGCCCATACGGATAGCTCGCCATGGCGACTCTGACGTCACACGTCGACGAGGGGCGGGGCTTCCTGGTCTCAAACCCGCCCTTCGTCTGGGCCTGGGGGCGGGACCGCTTCTGATTGGAGGTCCCTGGCTATCAATCCTGGGCGCATGTGTGGACGGAAGTGACGGTGTACGGGGGCGGGCAGGTGACTCCAGAGAAGCTCGAGGAGCTTCTTTAAGCTGGATTGGTTGGCAGTTTGTTGTGATGGCGCGGATGTTCGTGCTGCTACTGCTCTAGAGTAGGCGCCCAGGCTGGTCAGGCCCGGGTATTTAGTGGGAAGGTTGGGTGGGGTGTTGCAGCAGTGGCCATGTTATAACCTGGCAAATGGGACGCACGATAGTGGCGTAGTTGCTATCATCACTCAAAGTTTCCGCCCCAGGAGGGCCCTAGCGGTTGCCGTGACAACCGGGAACCGCCCGAGCCCTACTGCAAAGGCTAGAGGCAACAGCGGAAGTACAGATGTTCCTGACTTGTGATGGGGAGCCCATCCTAAGTTGAAAATGCATTTAATACACCTAACCTACCTAACATCATCGCTTAAGTGTGCTCAGAACACTTACAGTAGCCTACAGTTCGGCAAAATCATCTAACACAAAACCTATTTTATAATGAAGTGTTGAATAGCTCATGTAATTGATTGACTACTGTACTGAAAGTGAAGAATGGAATGGTTTTATGGGTACAGAATGGTTGTAAGTATGTCGGTTGTTTACCTTCGTGATAGCGTGGCTGACCGGCTGCTCCCCAGCATCATGAGAGAGTATCATACCGCATATCGCTAGTCTGGAAGAAGATCAAATTTTTAAGTAGGGTTTCTGCTGAATGCGTATGACTTTGGCAACATCGTAAAGTTGAAAAATCATTAGTCAAGCTGTGATAAGTCGGGGACCGTCTGTGCTTACACTCTAATATTGAGACACCACATGCCAGTTAGTAGCATTGGAGTAGGATCTGTGGTCTTTGGAAAAGAAAGTGCCAAACCATCAGAGTGGGAGGAAAATTAGATCATCTAGGGCCTCTTTCATAAATGGGGAAATTGTGGTCCAGAGAGACAGGGACTTGCCCTAGTTCGCGGTGGGTTAGGGCAGAGTGTGACCTAGGACTGAAGTCAGTGGATGCCCGGTTCTCAGCAGAGAAGTCTTGGCTGGTCCCCAAAGAAGGTCAAATCCTGGTTACTAAGTGACCTTCTAGACAGGTGTTTACTTGCCTCTTGGTAGTTCAGGCTCTACACTTGTTTGAATGCTTATTGACTAATTTGTTAAGTTCTTTCGTGTGGGCACAGATTGTGTCTGTTTTTGCCTGTCATTATATCCCCAGTTACCTAGTACAGTGCCTGGCACTGTATTTTTTAAAAAGAAATAAGTGAATAGTGTTATGAGGTGTTATCCGTTAGCCGTCTTTGTAACCATCTAGCCAGGCACTTTCCAAAATCGCATTACCGGTCATGATGCTTGCCCACTGGTCAGCCTGCAATGGCTCCTCTTCATGTACACCTACAAAATAAGGCCCAGCCTCTTTATTCTGGCACTCCAGGCCCTTCACCTTTGGCCTGACCTCACCTTTCCAAACTTATGTCTTACAGCCCCTGTCTGTCTTCCCCTCTGTACTCCTATGTTCGGGTCCACCAGTCAGCACCCTTGCTTTGGAGTGAGGATCTTGATTTACCCCTTTCTAACTGTGTGACCTTGGGCAAGTTATTTAACCTTTCTGAGTCTCAGTGTCCTGGGCTGCCAGAACAAATGTGTAAGGAGATTTGAAAAAATGAGCTTATTGTACCTGCTCATGGCCAGGCTTTTGCTCAAACCACTCCTTTCACCAGACCAGCAGCCTTCCCATCTCCAGGCCTTCAAAGCTCAGTTCTGGTCCCATCCCCCAGCTACCCCTCCCACATTCCCCCCAGCTCCAGAGTTAGCCGCTCTCCTGTCTGCCTCCCTTTGCACTTGGTACTGTCACTGTGCTATATTCCAGCCTGCCTTGTGTAAGAGTTCTCTTTGATATTTTTCCTAAAACCCATTCCTCTCTTTCATCTCAGAAAATCCACCCCGTCTCTCAGGCCAAAGACTAGGATCATTCTTGTGTGGCCCCTGTTTCTCCACTCACTCCCCCACCTCCATTTGCTCTGGTTCAGAAACAAAGCCGCATCTGCTCTTTTCTCCCTGTTTGCGCCATCACCCTAGCCCAAGACACCATCGTCTCTGGTGTGGATCCCTGCAGTAGCCTCCTGACCAACGGCCCTGCTTTCACTTCCTGCCACACTCTGTTTTTCATAGGGCAGCCAGAGTGATTGTCTTAAATGTAAATCAGATAATATCATGCCTGGGCTTAAGCCCCTCCAGAGGCTTCTCGTAACTCTTGTAATAAAATCTAAAATCCTTATGACCTTCATGGCCCTATATGACCAAGACCCTGCCTGCATCTCCAGTCTCACTTCCTGCCACTGCTGTCCTTCTCAGTTCACTCCAGCCACACTGGCCTGGTCCCCAGCCCAAGCTCATTCTCACCTCCGGACTTTTGGATTAGCTCTTCCCTCCGTCTGGAATGCTCTTCCCTTGGCTCTTTACTGGCTGGCCCCTCCTGGCCATGTAGGTCTCAGTTGAACTATCACCTTCTTTGGGGGGGGTTCCTTGACACTGCATC
Source organism: Equus przewalskii (assembly GCF_037783145.1). Taxonomy (NCBI): domain Eukaryota; kingdom Metazoa; phylum Chordata; class Mammalia; order Perissodactyla; family Equidae; genus Equus; species Equus przewalskii. Next base: position 24,871,805 of record NC_091832.1, on the reverse strand, counting down.
TAAAGTAGCATTGCCCCCACCACCGCTGCATTCTAGTCATCATATCAATCTAGTCACATCATATTTTTTCATAATAATTATCACTACTTGAATTGTCCTCTTTAAAGTTTACATGTGTATTGTAGGACTGTCCTTTTCTTATCTGCGCCCCTATCTGCAGTGCCTAAAATAATGCGTGGCATGAATTCAATAATTGTTAGTAGTTATTATTATTATTACCCTGTATTGAATGCTTACTAGGTGCCAGACATTGTGCTGAGTACAATGTGTTGCTTCATTTTCACCACAATGCTTTGAGATAGATCCTATTACCCATTATAAGGAGGAGCTGAGACTGAGAGAGATTAAGTGACTTCCCTAGTATCAAAAAGACAAGTGGAGAAGTCAGGATTCGAACCCAGGTCCACAATCTTTTAACTGCTCAGTACTTAGTAGGTCTTGTCCTCTTTACCTTTGTAACCACTCCCCCCGCAAGTCCAAAAAATAGGTAGAATCAAAATGCAAAATCTCCAAAGGGAAGAAGTCCTGTAGTCTGGGCTGAAGGTCAGGGGATATTTGCTGGGAGAGAGAAGCGTGACCCCTGGCCTGCAAACTGGGGTAATATGACGCACGCTCATTTTATTCCACAAACATGTTAACTTACTGAGTTCCCATCACTTGCCAGGCTCTGTTCTAGGTGCTGAGGATTGGATTCCTATGAGAATTTCACGCCCCCAGCCCTCTCTGCTCAGCAAAGGGCTCTTAGGAGAACGGTCTGTGGGATATGTGTGCTATCCGGGGGCAGGGCATCCGAGTCATCTCTCAGGCAGTCAGAGACCAGCCAAAGCCAACGTCCGGGGCTTGCTGAGGACCTGCAGCAGGCCCAGATGTGTTTACTTTGGAGAGGGCTGGATAAGAGGGAGATGAGGATCTTCCAAAGACTGAAAAACTATCAACTCATTTCCAAAGCCCCAACTACCTGAGGCAGACAGAGGTGGGTGGGGAGGTTCCTGTTATTGTTTCAGCTTTAGCCAAAGGGGAAAACTGGGATTCCAGCCCTTTTTAGAGCACAGAGCACTTTCCTGAGTTCACAGAAGGCCTGTGGTTGAGCCATTAGAGGTGAGGCAGAGCTTGGTAATGGAAGGACCATCCACTGGAAAATATCGCCTCCCCTAGAGACACAGCACTCCTCCCAGGCATCCTGGCTCCGCACCAAGCTCCGGTATTGCTTACTGAGAAGGAATACCAACACCCACTTAATTATTGTGGAATTAATTCTCTTTGATTCTGACTAGCTCCAGTTCTGAAATTCAAAATCCACTCGGATGCTGTGGATCAGAGGGTGATTTTCAGTTTTCCACAGAACCAACAGAAAATGAGAACAGCAGACATGGCAATTTGGCCACGCTCCCCTTCCATTATGGGATCATATGGAGAGTACATTGATACGTTCTATTCCCATGGACTATTCAGGACAACAGCAAAAAGATCTAGTCTTGTAAGGGGTTAACAGACCACATGTGAAGGAAGAGTCTAAATAGATTCTGTTGAATTCTGGTGAGAGGGGAAAATATGACAAAAAGGAAGATTTAAATTCCAGAAGGCATCAAATTTTGGGATTTTTCTTTGCAGAATAAATATGCAGCAGCTATTTCTCCATCTTACAGTGCAGAGGGCCTCTCAAATTAAGGACCCTCCAATCCACTCTTCCCGCTGTCATCGGTGAGTTCTCCGTGAGGCAAACCTGCCCCAACACACCCTCTCGTAAAACCCTGCTTCCCTTTGTCTCCCCTGCTCACGCTCCGCATCCCGACCACACTGCACTGTCTCATCACTCAGCGTCCTGTGCTCAATCACCTCTGGCCCTTGGCACATGCTGTTCCCTCTGCCTACATCCATCTCTGTGTAGACAAGGTCAGGTCCCTCAGCTCTGTGCTCCCCTGGCACCTGTACTGCCCCATCATCCCGCTTTATTGTAACTGCCTTTTTAACTCTCGGGTCTCCCCATAGACACTGTGGGGGCAGGGACCATATCTGTCTAGTTTGCTTCTGAATCTCCAGAGCCTAGTACAGTTCCTGGCACAAAGGACAAGGAGGAAATGGACTCAACAGGTGAGACGTTGCCAATCTGAATGATCTGCGTGTTGCTTTCAAAGCCTGGAATACACTAAGAAGTGAAGACAGAAGAATAACAGGGCGGGAATGTGAGAAAGCTGCCTAAAAGGAGTGGACGGCTTGAGAGCCTCCTTCCTTTCTCTCCAGCTCACCCAGTACCTGAATTTAGGAGGAAAATCCATGGATTTTTTGCTGACCGCAGTAAGAAAAGAGACTATAAAATTCAGCTTTCCATCTGGTTCTTCATGGTCCAAGAAGATACAGCAATTTTAAACTCCAGGGAGACAAGTGCTCAAATCATGAAAGCTTAAACCCAGCCTGTCGTGGAATCCCCTAAGAGTGGTAGGAATTTGACTCGGGAAGAAAGTGAAGAAAGCATCATTTACTCTGGAATGCTCTTTTCCCTGGGGGCCCTCAAAGAGGATGAGTTTGATGCTTCCTCATAGCAATTTTCCCCTCTGGCCTTCAAAGCCAACCTACTCAATTCAACAGCTGGTCCTTGCTTCTCTTTCTTTCTACTCGTGCCAACCACTCCTTACCACGAGGCCAATCATCAGCTAGCACTTTGCAGACTGGGCTGAAAGAGAAAGCTGGCCTTCCAATGGGAGCACTTTAACATCTGTCCTCAACCACTGTCCAAAACTGGCTGCTACTTCAGTGCAAAGATGATGCGTTTGCTTTTTAATGTTTTATGTTAGAACCAGGGTTCGCTGAGAATCGCTGGTGAGACTGAAAATAAGAATTCCCTCCTCCTTTATCTAAAAACATCATGTGAGACACCCAGGCGTGTTTGGGAGTCCGCCTGATTTCATGCCACTGGCACACCTCTGCTCCTGGCAGGCGAAAAATAGGGCAAAGGTTCTGAAAAGCGATCAGTAGGCTGGTCGCCTGGTATTTGGGGCCTAACCGCCCCAAAGGGAATTTTCTGAGCTGTGCTGGAAATGCCAGCTCTGGAAGGATTTGACAGGCCGTTTGAAGACTTCAGGCATTTTGGATAAGCATTTAGACTTGGTACATTTCTCAGCCTGCTCTGTGATCCCTTTGAAGTTTATCCAACTTGAATAAACTTTCCAGAAGGCTCAGGCCAGTAAAAAGGCTTTCTTCGGAAGTCTCTCTGGATGTGCCCTGTTGCTTTCTCATGGGGCAGCCAGCCCATCAGGACAAGAGATCTGAAAAGTAGAGAAGGAAGAAGCTTGAAACAGAATGTTTCTATAATATTCAACTTGCTGTCTTTTTTTTTTCTTAGCCTTTTTACATATGGAGGAGACAGCAGATAGATCACCAAATTCCCAGTGGACTTTGAGGACCATGAGCTTAGCTTGGAGCCTGGCTTGCCATGACCCCTTGGCACTGATGCAGCCTGTCCCTGAAAGCCTAGGCTAAGATGGACAGAAAACCACGCATGTTAGATCAACAAAGAATAACAAAAGATGCCATTTGCAGTCCAGGCGAGCTGGTGACAGGGCCATGCAAACAGGAGGTTCCATCTCACTTCCCGGAGAAGCGTTGCCTGGCTGCCTAGGCCAGGGGCTGGAGCCTCTCTTTCCTCCTGTTTGCACAGGCTGTGTAATCACAGAATTACTGGAGCAGCAAGAAGAGACTGTGCACTTGGAGGTGCTGCCAGGCAGGTGAGCACACCTCAGCACTGGGCCGCAGCTCCCAGGGTGCCACCTGGATTGGCTTTGGGTCACATTCAAGAAGTGAAGAGGGTAGGCAGAGGAGAAGTGTGGTACCAAACACTGATTTCTTTAGGGAAGCGACTACGGAGGGGCCTTTATGAGCTGGAAGTGGGGTCTTCAAACCTGCTTTTGGCCCATTGTGGGGAGGGGCTGAGTGATTCCCCTTCTCTGACAGTGTGCTATGAAGGACAGGACACAAGGTCCAGAGGACCAAAGGATGATTCTGAAGCACCTGGAGAGGAGAGCTGAGCTGGGGGACACCCTATACAGCGGCATCCCACAGCTCCACTGGGTGACCACAGACAATGAGGGAAATGCCCTTTTTTGACCCTGGGACCAAATGACAAAAGGAAGATGACAGGGAGATACAGCTGCAGCCCCAGAGAAACCCCCTGGAAGTAGGACTGCAGATAGTTTTGTTTCTTTATTTATTGATAAAAAAATATTAATAGCAATTAAAAAAAACCCAAACATTCACAACCCATCACAGAGTCCTATAAGTTTTAGCCATTTGTGCCCAATGGAGTCCTTCATCTGACGGAGATGGGGATTTCAGCCAAAAGGCCCCTTCATGTTTTTCATGGGTGGGTACTGCTGCTCCATTGGCATGGCCCCAAAGCAGTCAGCGGGGCTACAGTGGCCAGCCTTGCCTGGCTGGCCCATGGGGCCTGGGGGACCAGGGATGCCAGGAATGCCTTGCTGGCCCATTGGTCCAGTTGCCCCCATCTTGCCATACCCTGGAGGACCTTGAGGACCTAGGGAGGGAGGAGTCAGAGAAGGACAATCAGGAGACCCAGATCATAAGAAAAGACAAATAATGGTCATAGTAAATAATACCTGACATTTGATGACTATTTCTCAGGTTATGACACGTTTCATGAAGACCTGACCGGATCCTTACATTAATTTGACAAGAACAACAATACTACTGGCTAGTGCTATTGAGAGCATCCCTGGGCCAGGTGCAAGGTGAGTGCTTTTAATGTGTTATTCATCAAATCTTTACAACAATTCCGTGAGAAAGGAACTAATCTCATTTTGGAGATGGGGACAGAGGCTCAGAGAGGTCGCACATGTGGTGAGCAGTGAAGCTGGGTCTCAGAGCCAGGCCATCAGGCTTTGTTCATTCTCTTTGAGGTTATACGGCCTGGCTTAATTTGACCTTATCAAGGTCATACAGCCAGTAAGATGCAGAGCAGGACTTGAACTCGCATTCCCTGGCCCCACTACGGTCCGCTGTCTTCCATTGCACCATCCTAGCCCAGTTTAGGACTTGAGGGCAAGCCCGGAGTCTTCCACTCCCCTCCTCCCCACATGGCCTAGTAGAGTGTCTTGCACACAGTGGCATTACTATAAAATGTCGGTTGATAGGCCTGTAGTTATTTGAGGTTCTACACAACTCTGTTACTGGAGGAACAGAAAGAAAGGAGATCTCTGCCGCTCTAGATTCATGGTCTCAAATGTTGGCTTCTCCTACCTGGGGGACCAGGGAGACCATTTTCTCCTGCGATGCCAATACCAATGTCCCCCTTTTCACCTTTGGTACCGGGCAATCCTGGGACAAAAGAAATAAAATAAGAAGTCCTATCCCAGAGCAGAAAATGACACGCCCAGTCGGATTATTTGAAACACACATGTACACACGAATATCATATTCACAACAGACCTGAAATGCTCATATTTGCCCAAAAGAGCTACCTCTCACTCCTGGCAAGCCCTGCCGTCCTTCTCTGCCAATCTGACCAGGGAGCCCAGGTGATCCTGGAGCGCCTGGCCGGCCTGGAGCACCGTCCTTCCCTGGGGGCCCCGGTCGTCCTGGAGCTGCCACCATCTCCATGGGGAACTGCATCCTGGAGGTGTAGTAAGCCATCCTCTCTGTAGGAAAGGACAGGGACAAGTCACAGAGCACCCCAGGGACTCAGAATGACTGTAGATGCTGCAGACAGGCCGCCAGCATGGAGTCTGAAACAGCCTTTCTTCAGAGGGACGTTAAAGCAAGGAACGTGGGGGTTCATCTCCTAAGGGGTCTCCTGTGCCCTCGCCTCCTCACTGCCATCCACGGTGATCTTTCTGAAGCACAGATCTGATTACAGCCTCGCTCACCTCCAGCACCCTTCATTAGCTCACCACTGGCTTCAAATAAAGACCAGACTCCTTATCTAGCATTCAAGGTCGTCTGCTTCCCAAGCAAGATGTCTGGCCCCTTCAGCATACACTCCATGCTTTCCCCAGTCCCTAGCAGCCATAGCTGGATGGACAACAACAGGAAGAAAACCTAAACTGAAACCCCACCAGCCATCTTACGGCTGCTGCTCGCCCCTCTATTTAGAGCTCGCTTCATGCAGACTCGTTTGATGTCGATTTTCTTGTCTGTCTCCTTTGCTCCAGTGGGAGCTCGGGGAGGGCAGGAGGGAGTCATTTTATCTCTGAACAGAGCCAGTGACAGGAAGGTCTGCAGTCAAACTGAACAGACGCCTGTAAGTGAGGGGCGGGCGAGTCGGGGAGTATCCTGAGCTCAAGGAAGAGGAGGCCAGGGCGGGGCCGGAAGCAGCTGGGAGGGGCAGGCGGTCCCCACTGCCACCCAGCCAGCTGCCAATTACCATCGAACATTTTAATGATCTCTTGTCTGATGAACCTCTTGATTTCATCATAATTCACCATGTCTCCCTGAGGAAAGAGAATAAAACCTACCTCAATTATACTTTCAAGCCTGGTGCTTTCCCCCGGGAATAGACTTTATGAAAATAAAGGATGGGGAGAGGGGCAAATGTCCCAGAAGCCTTCCACAGATACTTAATCCAAAATCCTAACCCCCCTGAAATGGCACAAAATATTTTGTGCATAAGGGTATCTTTCTGGAGAAAGGATCCACAAACCCCCCAACCTCCCCCACACAGTTAAGAACCACCCATATGGGGGTCATGCTCTTTCCCAGAGAATGTCAGCAGGAGCGTCTAAAACAGTCCATGCTCCACCCCACATGCCTGCTCTGTGAGACAGTGCCCATGGCTGCCAGCCCCTCCCCCTTACCATGGAGCCAGGCACCCCGGGCAATCCAGGGCTCCCTGCAGGCCCCGGAGATCCAGGGTGGCCTCTCTCTCCTGCGGGACCCGGTGGCCCAACAGGCCCCATGGAGCCACTCTTGCCGGGCCCACCAGGTATGCCAGCTCTTCCCTTCTCTCCTGCCTGGCCCTTCTGTCCTGAAGGTCCCGGATCACCCTACAAGGACAGGAAGACACAGTCTAGCATTGCCAAGGACTGCCAAGTCTACCTCATGCCATCTCAGCAATCTGCCCCTTCCTCTCCATCCCCCTGGCGGGCCCCCAGCATCTCCCTCTGGGCTCTGGCCACAGCATCCTGAAAGGTTGCCCTGCTTCACTGCCCCCTGGGTCAGTCCTTCTAGAAGACAGCTCTCATGGTATTACTCCCTGCTTAGAAATTCTGATGGTTCCCAACTGCCCTCAGGATAAAGCCCTAATTCCTTGGCCAGGCATTCAAGACCATTGGTGATATGGTCCCGATCACATCCTCTCCAGCCTCATGTCACTGCAAGGAAGTCTCCAGCCAGACCTCACTGGGTATAACTCTCTGATTCGGCCAGGCTGTCTTAGTCCTCCCTGCCTGGAACGCCCTTCCCCTCCTCTCTACCTAGGGCACTCCTCCTACTCAGCTGAAATGTTCCTGTTCTTTGCACAGCCTCCCTGGTTCCCCAGGCCGAGATGCTGGCTCCCTCCCTCTGACCCCACAGTGCTATGTCTAACCTTCCTCTGGACTTGCCATGCTCTAGGGTAAATGTGACTGGACTAAGTGAGCAGCGATTGTTCAGGGACCTCTGTTTACCCAAGACTAGGACAGAGGGCCTGGAACAGAAAGAAGATCAGGCAGATGCTTGCAGAATGAATAAATGAATGAATCAATCAATCAATGAACTGGAGATTTCCATTCTCCCAACCATAGCAAAGAACCCCGAAATAGCTCCATGTGAGAAGTCTTCAGAGATGAGGTTGTTCCAAGTTCTGCCCACTTATTTTCCCTGCCCGCTGGCCTTCCTGTGTCCCCTCTCCACGACGAAAGTCATGGTTTGGTGCTAGGCTTAACCAACTCATGAGCTTCTTCTCTCAAACCCAGCCAGTGCCCACTCACCTTTGGACCAGGAAGTCCATAGAGTCCCTGTTTTCCAGGGGGTCCCTAAGAGGAAAGCAAAAGTCAGAGGTCAAGTCTAGGCAACATCTCTGAGCTGTCCTGGGGAAGCAGGTGCCGTGAAAGGGCCACCTTCCACAGCCCCAGGCCCCTAGGCGGTGTCCAGCTGGGCGCTGTGTGAGAAAGGATGGCAGCCTCCCTGCCAACAGAGGGGTGGACAGGTGGAAGGGAGAATGATGTCCCTAGGGCATGGCCTTTGTAATCAGATTGGTTAGGTCCCTTGTCGCAGACAAAAAGAAGCGAGAAGTCAGAATGAAAGGGCCCGTCTGTGGCATATTGGAGGGCCTGGCAAGAGCTGGTGCCCAGGAAATGTTTGTTTGGAATTTATTATTATTATTATTATTATTATTATTATTATTATTATTAGCTCTTTCTCACCAGGTACATGGTAAACAAAATTAGTGAACGACAAGTCTCACTCTCGTCCTTGTCCCCTAGTCCCCAGTTCCTCTCCCCAGAGCAACAAGGGCTACCATGTCCTGCACATCTGTCCAGAGCTGATCTGTAAATACAGGGAACATTTACCAAATGAACAAAGAAGGGTCAGGGCAAGGGAAGAGCAAGAAGAAGCAGCCCCAAGAGAAAAGGAGAAGCCGGCACATCGGTACCTCTTTGCCAGCTGCACCATCGGCACCAGGTTCACCCTGGGGAGTAGAGAGCGATGGAAATACGATGAGTGCCAACCCAGCTTGCCTCACCTTGCCCACCAGACATGCCCAGCCCCCGTTCCACCAAGGAGCCATGATCCTCCCCCGCCCCCCCAACACTATGGGCACAGGCTGTGGAAACTTAGGCCCCCACCCCACACTCCAGCCTGGTTCTGGAGCCCCATGCTGATACTCCACTCAGCTCCCGGAGGCCCCACGCTGACAGCTCCCGGCCACCTCCCTGACTGAGCTCTATGAGGAAAGAGTAGACTGCGCCTGCCTTGCTCCTTGCTTGAGATCCCAGCATCTTGCACCTTCCCTGGCTCTGAGTATATGTTAAATGTTTGCTGAATGAAGGCGTGAACTGTGAACCTCTGTCCTCAGTGAGGTCCCACAGATTGGCCAGGGCGAGCCTGAGCCTGCTCCCTCCCCAGGATAGGAGGCTGTCTCCCCCGTCCAGCCCACTTCCAGTGGCGTGCTGGGGAAGAGGAATCTGTGACTGCAAAGCAACTGGCAGCTTCTTCCAGGGACCCTGGAGGCTTCTGAGCCTGTAGGCAGTGATGGCGTGGGGTTGGAGAGACCTGCCTGCCCAGATTCCACGGCAGAAATCAGAGTGAGTAGGAGGCGACACTCAACCCTCCTGGCAGATGGGCCCACAGATCGCCCCTGCACTGGCTGGAGTCATCCACCCATTCCAGGTCCCCAGCCCCAGGGTCATTGCTACTGCTTTCAGAAGAGAGTCTGCTTTGATGGAAGGCACCCTGAGCTGGGGGCTAGGAGACCTGGGCTCCTGCCTCAGCTCCCCAGCAGACTTTTCATCCCTGAGACCGGCAGTCAGTTCCACCTGGTGTGGTTCACCTGTCTGGAACCTTTGAAAGAGGGAGTAGTGCAGAACTGCTAAGGATGCAAGTTCTGGAATCAGGCAGACTCCTCCACTCACTAGCTGTGTGACTTGGGGCGGCCTACTTAACCTTGCTGAGCTTTTGGTTTCTTCTGTAAAATGGGGGCAATCTGACCTACTCAGTAGGGTTGTGGTATAGATTAAACGACAAAACGTCAAGCACTTAGTTGGCCGTTCAGCATGTGGTCAGTGACCAATATATTAGAGCTCTTAGCATTAAACAGTAGCTGAGACCAAGGAGCGGTTTCTGAGCCGCTGAGAGAGCTACAGTAAAGGCACTGCGGTTCTGGTTCCTGACATTACTGATTGTCTGTGGTTACCAACAAGTGCCCCTGGGGAGGGGGCAGGGGGAGGCAGGCAGAACAGAGCCAGGCGTCCCCTGTCTGACACCTAGTGGAGGGATCTGCACCAGTGGTGCTGGTGCATGGTCAGGCAGTGGCCTGGTGTACAGCTCTCTTGCAGAGCTTGTCTTTTCTTCTAAATATGATGCAATCCTCAGGCACAAGCTCCATGCTACCATCTTCCACCCTAACAGCCTCTCCTTCCCTGGAGACCCAGACATGCAGTGCTGCGCTCCAAGCCAATTGGCCCCTCCCCCTGGGGCTGTGCCATAAGATGTGGGGTCTTACCGGGGGCCCAGGGTGTCCAGGTGGGCCCGGCTGGCCTGGAAGGCCTAAAAGGCCCCTTTCTCCAGTGGGTCCCCGGTCTCCTTTCAGGCCCTAGAGAAAAGGAAGGGGCATGGGGAGAGGGAAAAGTGAACCCCACACAGCAGAGGCAGACATCCCATCATGTACCAGGGCCCACGGCCCCCACCCCCAAGCCCCACAGGAGCAGATGGCACTGCCTGAACTTGGGGCAGGGCCCTAGAATGGCCTCGAGTCCTCTCTGAAGGCCTTCACCACATGCCGGTTGGGGACCTCTCTGGAGCAGGAGAAGCTGATGACAGGGAAGTGGGGGGATGTTCTCCATCCCTCAGCTCCCTCTGAAAGGAGCCCACAGCAGAGCAGGGCCAAACGCCTTGGAGGGAGGGATGAGGGGAGTATGTCACTCACCACTACAGAGATCCCAGCTGGGCCTGGCTGGCCGGGAGGCCCCGGTGGCCCCTAAAGAGAGGCGAAGTCAGTGGGATGGAAAGGGCTCCAGTAATAAGGCCCCTGGGAGGCAGCGAGGGACCGACAGCAAGAACGAGCCCTGAACTTTGGCAGCTCCATTCTCTTCCCTAAATCCTCTTTCCCTTCTGGTCTTGCACTTGAGCTTCTGCCAGAAGATCTGGGCCAGAGCTGAGGCCTGGGGTCCCTGAGCACACGGGGCCCTCACGCCAGCCGCACACTGAGTGGTACCCCTGGGGCTGTGCTGAGGGGACGGCCTGGGAGCCATAACCGGAGCCAAGTGCAGAGGGCACAGGCCCGAGGGAGCTAACTACGTGGGCCTGGGTCTTCTGAGGCCCCTCACTTCCTTCTGCTCTGTGGGAGGAGCAAAGACCGGGAGCTGGGGCTCTGCGTGCAGCATGGGATGGGGGGGTGCGCTCAGCACCAACCCCAGCAGCCACAGAATAAGCTCCCAGCCGGCACCCAGGCCTCCCTGGTCTCCTGCAGCTCCCCAGCACTGGAGGGCGATGAGACTAAGAGGCGGCAGTGCTCCGGCCTGCCTGCGCTGCGCGGTGTCTGAATGCCCTCCCGTCCCTCTTCACATCCTCACCTCTGAGGCACCGCTCAGACATCACCTCCCTGGTCAGAGCTACACCTTCTCTGAACCCCAGGGCACACAGGTCTCTCTCAGAGCACTTCCCTCCACACTCCCAGATGGAAAGCTCCAGAGGCACAGACTCTGTGCTACTCATCTCAAGTCTCCTGGGGCAGGAATGTCCTGCTTGGGGACTGGCACACAGCAGGGGGCTGGGCTGGACAGACAGAGGTGAGAAGAGGAACCTTGTGCTCCCCTCGTCCCCAGGCCCTCAGTGAGTTTCCAATGGGGACACAGTTCAGAGTGTGTGACTCCTTCTTTCATCTGTAAAACGAGGCAGGACTGGGCTAGACCTGGGGTCCCCAGTCCAGCACCTCTGGACCCCTTGAGATCCATAAAAATAGTGAAGAGGCCCTGAGAGTTCCTTTTATTGGCCATGAACTATTTTTAACATTCCCAAAAGCCTCCTGGAAATTGTACAGCCAGCTGCAATATGTCTGCAATAAAATGCCAGTGCACTCGCTTCTCTCTGGAACCCCATCAGCTCAGCGCATCGCACTGATCAAAGGTGCCCATTGGCAGTTGTCTACGTTGCTGATGAGGAAAGTAGATGGGAAATCCATTAGTGCTGAATAAATATCCTCTCCAAGGCATCCTACCTCAGCAAACATGCCACCCACTTACCCAGTTGCTCAAGCAAAATCCAGGAGTCACCCTTGACTCCTCTCTTTCCACCCCCCGCCCCCTCCCCATCCAGGCCAGGAGCAAGTCCTCACCTCCAGACACATGCGGGGTCTGTCCACTGCTACCCCGCTCCACCACCACCATCCTCCAGTGCTGCCAACGCCTCCCGGGCGATGTCTCTGCTTCCACGTGCACGCCCACCCCTCTCTCAGGACCCCGCCTCTGAGGCCCTCCACCCTCTGCATCATGTCCTTTCTAAGGTCAGCTTTCCCATTCCCACATTGACCTTGGAGTTCCCCAAACACACCAAGCCCCTCCCAGCCTCAGGCTCTTTGAATCAGCTCCCCCCCACCCCAGCTGGCTCCTTTTTAACATTCAGGCCTCAGCTCAAATGCCACTTCTCCAGTAAAGGTTCCTCTAACATCACCTCCTAGTCCCTCCTGTGACATCACATCACTGCCTGATGCTTTTGTGTTAGTTTCTGTTTCTTGTCCCTGCATGGAAGCCCTGGGATCAGGGGCTTGTCCACCTCGCTCACTGCCATAGCCCAGTGCTTCGAACAGTGCCTGGCATGGAACAGGGCTCAAGAATTATTTGTTGAATAAGTGAGTGATCTTTGTTTGATAAGTAAACTCTAATATGCCCAGAAAACAACAAAATGGCAAAAAGCCTGGGAACCACTGGACTGGGTGAGCCCAAAGCCCCTTACTGCCCCACGTGGCTGCGGCTGCTCCAGTGGCCAGATCTTTCAGACCATCACCAGCTTGCCCACCACCATCCAGCCCCAGTGGAATCCTAACTCTCACAGAGGCAGAGATAGAAACAGTTTAACTCACAACATGGCCGGGGGGGCCGGGTCTTCCCTGGGGTCCCATGGCACCGGGCTCACCCTGCAGGAGCCAGAAAAGGGAAGAAATGACACAGAAGAGCCTTACACACATGGGCTGTTCGGTGGGAGAGGGCTGAGCAGGGCAGATGGAAGGCCGGTTGTCAGAGGAGCGCAACAGAGCCCTGGCCTCCAGGCTTAAGCCTTCCAGGGCCTGAGGGACCAGCCATGCCCAGGGGTCTTGTTGGAGAGAGAAAGCAGGAGCTCCCGCTGAGAAGGTCAGGCCCTGCCTTTTACATCAGTGACCCAGTAGCCTGGAGTGAGGGGAATCAGTTATAACCCTTAAGAGGAGGGAGACAGTCAAGATGTGCAGTGTTGGGCAAAAGCTCGCCCCCCACCCCCGGCCCAGAAGGCCAATGACAGCACAGCCCCTCGGACAGTGAGCAGGAGGAAGTGGCTGCGTGCCAGACTCAGCAGAGCCCAAGGGCTGTCTACAGGCAACAGTGCAGACCCCAGGCCCTTACCTCTGCTCCCGGCCGGCCACTGCTGCCTGGGGGGCCTGGTTTTCCACAGTCACCCTGGAAGAGAGAGGGGCAACTGGAGCTCACCAGACCTCCACTTGACTTCCCCCACACCAAGTTGACCCCACATCAGCGGGGTCCGGACACCTGCCCCGGCTCTGGCAGCAGCCCTCTGATGTCCTCAGGTTGGTAGACGGTGGAGGCCAGGCGCCAGTGGCCTCGGAGGCTTGGAGGCTGGGAGGGCATCTCAGCCAAGGGTCAGGTGGCACATCTGCTCAGGCTAGGCTGCCACGTCTGCCTGGGGTCAGGCCTCCAGGGGAGCTGAGAACACTTGCTTGGCAGATGGCACCAGGGCCTTACCTTGGGCCCTGGAAGGCCAGGATGTCCTGTTTTCCCCTTGAAGCCCTGGAAGGAAAAGCAGGGCTCAACCAGAGTCCACGTCCCACTCCTCCTTCCTCAAACAGATCAAACCCATCCAAAGTCAGAGCGTGGTCCACGGAGGATCTGGATTCGAGCTGCCCCACCCGCCAAGGCAGAACCTGCACCTACTCAGCTTTGGGACCCCCGAGCCCCCAGCTCCTTCCTGCAGCTGGCACTTACCGGGGGTCCCATGAGTCCAGGCGGGCCAGCAGGACCAGGGTCCCCCTAGGGAAAGAGACCAGGGGCACTGTGACAGGAGCTTTGTCTGGCTTGTACCCATCTCATTCACCACTGTCTTCCCCTTTCTCCATCTCCTCCCCCAGCTATCCTAGGATGGAGGGAATGTCATGTGGGGGCAGAGGGACGAATCCAGGCTGGGCTCAGCCTGCCTGCCTGTGGACCCTGAGTGAATCCCAGGCCCTCTCTGAACCTCAGTTTTCCTTTTCTGGGGGGCTGAAGGGGGTTGACCTTGGTACTCTGCTCTTTGCCATGTTCCATCCCTCTTGGATTCTCCAGCAAAACCAGACACAAGGAGCCAGGGCCACTCAAGCCCTTCCATGTCTGCAGCCTGTTCTTCCTGACACCAGCCTAGTTCCATTAGTTGCCTGAGTTTCTAGATATAAATTTACTCCCTTCACCGTCCTGCCTTGGTGAGGCCCAGGTCATCCAACCTGGCTAAGGCTGCCAGGAGAACTGAGAAACCAAGGGGCTCTGGGGCCATCTGGGAGGTGGGGTGTGCTGAAAGGCAGAGGGCATGGCACCCCCTGACAGAGGTGGGCGGTTCCCTTGACTTTGGAGGAGGAAGGGGGTGGCCTCCTGAGCCCGTCTTCTCACCCTCAAGCCAGGCTTGCCATCCTTTCCATCCAGACCATCCAGGCCAGCAGGGCCCTGAAAACCAGAAAAAGGCATTTGTGCAGGCCTGAGCTGGAGCCCTGGGAGGTGGGGTACCTGACCCAGCCCCTCCACCCTCTCTACCCCACACCCAACTCCCACCCCTACCACACACACCCAGGAGCACACACACACATGCACACCCCCCCACACACACACATATGCCCCGCCCCCCCCCCCCCCCCCACGCCTGTCAGGCTAAGAGGGCACACACGCACCTGAATCCCAGGAGATCCTGGTGGCCCAGGGGGACCAGGCATGCCTGATGGGCCTCGCATTCCTTCACTGCCCTGGAAGCAAGCCCCCCAACAAAGTCAGCGGGGCCTTACCCCGCCCCGGGAGATGAGGCCCTGGGCCGCAGGTTCTGGTGCCTACTGGAAGTCAGGACAGCTGGCTTCTAACCCCGGTTCTGTTCTGGCCTAACCGGATATATTCCACACACCACTCCCCCAAGAGGACCTGTTTTCATCTGCAAAGCATCCCCCTTTCTTCACTGCTCCATGAGGAGGAGACTGGGCCTACTCAGTCCAGCATCTTCTTCAGGGTTGACCAGGGACTGGCATGGTGGGTGCTCAGGAACATGTGCTGAACTGACAGCACACATTCAGTTCATATTGGTCCCAACAAGGCGCCCGGCACTCTGCGGCTCTGATTCCCCAAGGTGAAAACAAGGTGGCCCCTGTCCTCAAGGAGCTCCCAGTCTAGTGAAGGTCACAGACCCACCACAATCAAGGGAAATACAACAGTCCATGTGCTCTGTGTGAATAAGGAGCTGTAGGAGCTCAGAAGAGGGAGCAGCTTGCTCTGGCTGGGGTCAGGGAAAGTGCCACAGAAGAGTCACCAGATGCTAGACTCTGAAGGCTGTCCGGGATTAGGGCAAGTGGAGGAGAGAAGGGCATGCCAGAGGGAACTTCAGAGAAGGATGAAGATTTGGAAATGGTCCCCTGCCTGGCTGAGCCGGGGTGTCTGAGGGGCCTTGTGATGGGCGGGGTGGGAGAGGAGGCAGGAGGAGCAAGAGCCTGGTTGGGGAGGGCCCTGAACACCACACTAGACTCTATCCAACAGACCAGGGGTTTTCAGACTGTACTTCTCAGAGCCCTGGGGGTTCCTGGAGGAGCCTCGGACATGGGAGTACCAAGAGGAGGCCCAGAGGGTGGGACTCCAGAACCCCTACCTTTGCCTTGGCCAGAGCAGCTCCACTTGCATCTGTTTTATAGATCAAGGATTCACATGAGCTTTTGTGTGATGAAAAGGCTCAAGGACTACAAAATAAAATCTGAAAACCACCGCTACAGGCACTGGGGAGCCATTGATGGTTCAAAGCAAGGGAGTGATGAGAGCAGATGTATGAATTAGAAGATCTACTAGAGAAGGGAGGGGGAGGCAGGCAACTTAGTTAGGAGGGCTGTTGCATTCCCCAGTGGGGAGAGGGTGGCTGCCCTGCCACAGTGGCTGTGGGGGTGGCAGAGGGGAAGGGATCCAGCTAGAGACCCCACAGGGGGAAACAAAGAGCTCTGGATGGCACTGCAATGCCACCTCCTACCAGGAGGGGTCAGCACAACCCCAGGAAATGTCAGCCCCACAGGGAGTTGGCATGGAGAACCACTGGCCAGAGGTTTGGGATTCTCTGCAATGACCAGCCCAAGGAGAGCAGGCAGCACTGGGGTACAGAGCCAGCACAGGGGCTCTGGCAGGGGCTGTTCCTCAGGTGCCCCACCAAGAAGGGAAGGGAGGTGGCACCCCCCACTGCCTCAACCGTGGCTGATAGGCACCAGCTCTGGGGAGGCAGCCAGGGGCCTGGGGGCTCTCCTGGGCAGGGAAGGACGTCTCAGTTCTACTGCTAACTTGCTGTGTGCCCCTGGGAGGCCCCTGACCTCTCTGGGTCTCAGTTTCCTCACCTAAACAGTGAGAAGTTAGACCAAGATGGTGCTTCTATAACCTATTCCAGCTCTGGAGGCTGTGCTGCATGCATCCAGGGGAAAGAGGCGCCCCGAGGCTGCAGGCCTCCTGCCTTTCCCTCTGGGCCATGATCTCTGCCTACCCCAAGCTCAGAAGTCAATCTTGGGGCCTCTTACACCACCTACTTGTCACATCTGGGGGGCCCAGAGGGTGAGCTGAGACAGGAAGGCAGAGCTAGTCTCTAAAGTTTACTCAGCCAAGCCCAGGGGCAGCCAGGGTGAGAGCCCCCCAGACTCTGCCTCTTCCCACCCTGTCACCAGGTCACAGGCTGCACCTGCCCTCCTGGGTCCTTGGGGACCACCTGAGCACGGCTGCCCGAGAGGCCCATTCCCCCTTCCCATGTTGTCAGGCACAAAGGCAAAGGCCCAGAGCACCTCCTGCTGTACGGCTTCCCCCCACTCAACTCCTCGCCCTCCCCTCAAAGAGACGAAGCTGGCCTGGGCTGGCCGGTCGCATTCTAGTCACCCACCTCCCCTTACACCCCTCTGCCTCCTCCCCACCCACCTCTCCCAACAGGCAGGGCCCTCAGCTGCACAGAGGCTGGCGGGCATCCTGGTCCAGCTGCCATCCCTAGGGGCCCATGAGTCCACCCGGCCTGTTGCCCTAAAGCAGTTGCTGGGCCCTTCCTGGAGGTCTCCTTCCCCACCCTTGATATGACGGAGTCAGTTCCTGAATTTCCAAAGGCCTGATGCTGGGGTGGCCCAGGCACGGGAACTGCATGGCTCAGATCTGTGACTGTGGCCAGCTTGGGGTTCTTCTCACCTTCTCTGCTTGGGGGCCGGGTGGTCCAGGTGCTCCAGCTTTGCCTGGGAATCCAGGGGGACCCTATATCAATAAAGGAGAAGGTGGGAATGAAAGTGGGGCCAGAGGGGGAGCTGCCTTCCTTCTTCCTCCTGCTTCACTGTTGTTAATGTGATGCATTTTGACTTCCTGGAAACACCACCAGGAACGTTGAGTCTGGCTGGCCTGTGGGGCTGAGGCCCACCCAGGAGGCCCTGCTCTCCAGGTCCCAGCTCCTGGAATGAGGCCTGGCCACCCAGGCCGTTCCTCCCATGCTTCTTGCCTCCCCTCCCCTCCCCAGGCCTGTCCTTGCTCAGCCTGGCCTGGTCAGGCCTGCCCCTCCCAGACGGGATGGCGTCAGACAGAACTGGCTTTGTGTTCACTCACCGGAGGGCCTGGAAAGCCTGGCTGGCCTTGAAATCCCTAGGGGAGAAGCAAGGGACAGTTGCTGTGCTGCCCCCTCTCTCCTGCTTTCCCGCCCAGGTGGAAAGAGTGACAGAGTGAGGCCGCCTCAAGCCATGTGGCCTTGCCCTCCCCTCTGCTCAAGATGGCCAGCAGGCGAGGCTCCGGC
Organism: Equus przewalskii; assembly: GCF_037783145.1. NCBI lineage: Eukaryota > Metazoa > Chordata > Mammalia > Perissodactyla > Equidae > Equus > Equus przewalskii. Next base: position 24,853,949 of record NC_091832.1, on the reverse strand, counting down.
CATGAGGTGGGAAGTCACGACTCAAGGATGGGTGGGGCCTGGGAGGCCAGAGCTGGTCACCCCTCCCCACAGGAGGGTGACCACCAAGAAAAGGACCCAGTCCCTTCCCTGCCTCCCCCCAGCCATCCACTGTGGTCAGGACAGCCAGGTAGGTCTCTGTCGCCACTCACCTGATCACCCTTCTCACCCGAGTTCCCTTGGGGTCCTCGCTCTCCTCGGGGACCCTGTCACCACAGAGAATAATGCAGCTGGAACCCAATCTTCCTGCCCTCAGACCCCAGGGCAGGACCAGGGTCAGGCATCCCCATGTCCACAGCTCCCTGCCCCTCCCTCACTCACCGCTGGGCCTACGGGACCAGGGAGGCCTTCGGATCCTGGCGGCCCCTGGGGACACAAAGGGGCAAAATCAGTCACTGACTGGGGGAGCCAGGAGATCAGGAGATGGGGCAGGGAACAGGGCACAGAGCAGAGGCAGGGGACGTAGTGGGAGGCCCTCTAGGCCAGCAGGACTCCTCCCCCTGCTCTGTTCAGGCCTCCTTTCTCTTGCCTGAGCTACTGCCCCAGCCTCTTAGCTAGTCCTGCCACCTCCTGGCTCACTCCGATCCAGCTGGCAACTGGCTGCCATCTTCTCTCCATCAACACAGCTCTGATGATAACACTCTCTTGCTCCAAAACCTTCCATGGCTCCCTTCTGCCAACTGAATGACCTGCACACTTTCCAGCAATGCTGGGTTTTGAGGCATCCTGTAATCTGGTACCAACCACCCTTCCCACTTCCCTTCCCTCTCCCTTTCTTACCTTCTGCCTTGCTTGGTCAGACTGCTGTTCCCGGAACATACTCTATACATCCATACCTCTGAGCCTTTGCATGGCTGTTCCCTCTATCCAGAATGTCCACGATTCCCCAACCCTTTCTAGGTCTTTTGAAACCTTACCAAGTTGTTAGGTGGCTCGAATCTGTTCCTGAGGTGCCCTCACCCATGGTTTCTCCCTCCACGATTCCCTAGTACAGACAACCATGTGCCTCCCCAGCCCCATTCAGGTCTCAGCTCAGTGCCACCTCCTCAGAGAGATCTCCCTGACCCTCTAATAGTGTCCTGCACACTGCCCCAGCCCCTTAACCCACTCTATTTTCTCCATGGGTCTTATCTCTCATTTACATATATTTGCTTATTATCTGTTATCTGCCTCCCCCAGTGGAATGTGAGCTCCATGAGGGTGAGCGGTACGAGAATGTTCTATTCATCACGGCATCCTCAGAACGGAGCCTGGGACCCGCAGGCCCATGGGAAACATTCGTTACTGAATAAACGCACAGCGGGGTTTGCTGCAGCCCCCAGGGCCTCACTGACATGCGTGAGGGGGAAGGTAAGACGGTAAGATTTGGGAGGTTTGTCCCAAAGGGACTTGGGTTCAAGTGCAGGCTCCACCCTAACTCACTAACTAGCCGCGGGACCCTGGGTGAGCCTCAGTGTCCTCATCTGATAACAGCCCAGCACCTGTGCTCAGCACAGGGCCTGGCACACCTGGCTGCAAAGGGCAGCTCTGGCCTTGCCCGGGACAGGCCAGGGGTGAGCTGGGTCTGGAGTCCCAGGCCTGGCTCTCTCTGGCCCACCCTGGCCCACTCGCCTACATGGGGGAGGAGGAAGAGGTTCTGCTGCCAGCTGACTCTCGGCCCCCCTCCCCTTGGCAGCCCCGGCCAGCCAGGGCTCCACGAACCCCACTGGGAATCTCCCCACAGGTCCCACCTCCGCAGCAACCAGCCTGCGCTGACTGCCTGAGACGCAGCTGGAGCGGCTCTGGGGGCAGGCAAGCAGGGGTCATGTCGCCCCCCTCACAGGCTGCTGGGAAAATCTCCCGCCTGCGGTGGTGCAGGTGGTGGGGCAGGGAGCGGCGCGTTTGAAGCCCTTCCTTCCGCCCCCACGCTGATGCAACTCACCGATTCCCCCTTCTCTCCTGGGGCCCCAGCGTAGCCACGCTCTCCCTTGATGCCCTGACAAGCGAGCAGAGAGAGTGGAATTAGCCCCGTGGCCCGCCTGTTACAGCGCTAATGCGAGGGGTGGAGACTGCAGCTGCCACACAGACTGGCACGTAGAGGCAGATGGCGCCGAGGATGAGAGCTGGGGAGGAGAGAGGTGGGCTGTTCCCCACCAGCCACTGTGGCCCTCAGTGGAAAGCGGGGACACGCCCACCCAGCAGGCTCCTGCAGGAGGCGGTGCCCCAACACTGTCCCCCCAGCTCTCCCAAGCCCCGCAGGAGGCAGATCTCAGTCCTTGCTGGGTCTGGGCCTCTCAGGGTGCTCTGAGAGTCTGCCCCTTGATATGCAGTGACGGCAGTGGGTCCCCCAAAGCCACACTACCCATGGGGCTTCCAGTGGGGGTTCTGCACGGATGGCCTGGTGGAGCCATGGGCTGAAATGCTTGGAAAGAAGGGAGCCCGATGAGGGACGCCCAAGTCTGGTCCTGTCTCGACTACTCCCCCTCCCCCCCAACTCTGGTACCTCCAGAGCCAGGGTCCCCTTACTCACAGGCAGTCCTGGGGGGCCCATGGCACCTGGGTAGCCAGGTTGCCCTGGAGGACCCTGCAAAGAAAGGTAGACATGATGGACCATCCCCCCAACATTTCTGTTCCCCCCTCCCTGGGTGAAAGGGCAGTCAAAGCCAGAACGCCTGGAGCTGCCATTCAGCAGGTGCCCACTCGCCCGCCCCCAAGTACAGTCACCACTTTTTCCTCCAAGGTCCAGGTTCCCTCGGTCATGACCACCACCCGCAGGCCTAGTGACAAGCACCAGCCTGACCAGGACCCTGGGAGCTGAGCCAGAGAAGGCCCAGAGCAGGGGAGGTTGAGGACCAGGGAGGGGCTGGAAGGGGCCTGTTGAATCCTGTGGTACGAGGGCAGGAGGGAGAAAAGCCCCCAGGGACACAGGCGGAAGCCACGGGCCAGGGGTGTTTGCCCCTCAGAGGGAGTCAGGCACATGGAGATCGGTCACCTTCTACCCTGAGGGGGGTGTGAAGACCTCCATATCAAGGGAATAAGGGCTGAGGGGTAGAGAGTTTCAAAAGAAGGAGTCCACTCCCATCTCCCAGTCAGCAGCCATCCCTGGGGGCCCAACCTCTGTCTCCCCAGGGCTCTTCATCTGTCTCCATCCCCCGCCAGCCTCCTCTTACCGGTTCCCCTTTCTCCCCTGTCGGGCCCCTGAGGCCTCGCTCTCCTTGAAGACCCTTGGAGAGAAAAATCATGAGAAACTGCCGGGGAGGGCAGTCCTCACCCAGCCCCTGACTCCTCCTCCTGCCCAGCAGTCCTCTGTTGCCATTCCAGGCAAAGGTGGGGGTTGCTGGTGGCCCCCCCTAGTGTCCCTGGCAAGGTGACCATAGGGGGTGTCCCCAGAAGAGTAGCCGTCAGAGGTTTCCACTCCCACCTATGGGTGCCTCTCAGGAGCAGAGCCCCCAAGGCAGGTAACTACAGAGAAACGCCCCCAAGGTGGGTGACTCTCAGAGGTACCCCTCAGGAGGGTGACTGTCATTGGTGTGCCCCACTGTGGTAACTGGGATGCACCTTTAGGAGGGTGGCACGTGTGCTCCTCTGAGGGACAACTGTCAGGAGAGGTGTCCCGAGAGTAACGCATCTCGCCAGAATGTATCACTGGAAACCCAACACTTACCTGTCCAATCCCCACCCCCCCAGCCAAAAATCACCTTTGTTTACAGATGCAGGGGAGAGACACGGGAAGGCTCCCTCCAGAGCGGTCCCTGTCACTTTTTAGGGTGGAAATGGACATCAGTGGCAATCATAGCCAGAGCCCCCACCCCTCGCTCCTCATCCTGGCCTTCGTAGATTCATCACACCATTGAGGGGCTGTGTCAGACCCCTCTCCCTTGTGCCCTCAAGAGATGGCGCCCAAACCTTTCCACAACACAAGACAGATGGCTAGACGGACAGATGGCCCCTTCACCCAAGCAAGCAGAAACAGACAAGGTCCGGCCAGGATGAGGACGTGGGGACAGATGGAGCTGCGACAAGGAGGGGCCCTGCTCCCTAGTCTCCATCACCAGGCCTGGGAGGAGAGGAGGCAGGCCCCAGGAACACGAAATCTGACAAACAGGAGGTTAGTTTCCGTGACCCGGGAGGGAGCAACAGTGAGGATGGGGATGATTCAAACACGCGATGATGATGATGAAGGCAGAGCAATTAACGACACCTGGCAGACGGAGCAGGCCAAGACGCGGGGCACAGAGGGGCAGGGCCCCACGACACCCAGAAACCCAACTGGCTGGCATCACATGCCCAGCCTTGGAGCAGATTGGGACCGGAGCCAAGGAAGAGGAAAGAAAGAGCAAGAAGCTGAGAGTTCCCTCTAGGACGATGGGAAGGGTGCGAGCATGGCCGCCTCTCAATTCCTGGGGTGCCTCTGGACAGCCCTGCCAAGCAGCAGGGCAGCAAACCTGTGCCAGCCTGCAATGTGAAGCCCTAAAGCTTTGGCATCTCTGCCGGGCTCTCTGCCAGGTGCCTGGCAGGGCCCCAAGAACTACTTTCAGCAAATCTTCAGTCAACACCAAAGGTGGGAGAAGCAGGAGGCAGAAGGGAGGGATAAAGAGACCCCTAGAGGCACCAGCTTAAAATAAGAAGGTAAAATAGCTCTGGAGGGCTTAGGCGGGTGACGTGTGATTGTGGGAGAGAAAAGGGAAACGGAAGCGGGGAGAAGAGAGATGAGATAAAGAAAGCAGGAGAAGAGGGAGACGGGAAAATGGAAAGAAGTCAGAGATTGGGAGGATGTCCAAGCTGCTGGGACCTCAGGGAACCTGTGTCGTTAGCTAGCGTGCCTGCAGGGGGACAATGACAAACACGGAGGAGGAAGGGAGGGCACGACAGGGAGGGAGACAAGCGAAAGCCACAGAGACCTGGCTGGCGGGGGAAGGGGAGGTCGAGCAGTGCTAGGTTCTTACAGGCAATCCGGGGGAGCCAACAGCACCAGGAAAACCTGGGGGGCCCTGGTGGGAGAAACAGGCAGGTCACATCTCACAAGCACAGTCACCCTGGGGCCCAGTCTGGGGCTGGGGGGTCCTGGGAGAGGAGGTCACGGGAATATTTTCAAGGCAGCTGGAAAAAGAGACTCATTGCAAATCTTGGCCCAGAAGACATCTGCTCCTCCCCTTGGCTCCAGGAAGAAAGGCTCCGCCATCAGCAGAGACGCGAAACAGCACCCCGAGTCAAACAGCCTTTCCTGCGTCTTCCCAGTCCAAGTGAATGCCCTTGCTGGAGTGGATGCCCCTCATGCCTGTTATCTGACCTCCATGTGCCCCCAGGTGGGTAGCTCCCTGCTTCTAAGATGGTTCCCACCAGCCTTTTTTTCTCCATAGAAAGCATTTTCAGTTCTTCCAGTCTTTTCTAGTCACTTCTATTTTCCTACCATGTCAACATCACAGAGGACTCCAGGGTAGATGCCCCTGGTCTGGCCTTTGCAGACTTGTCCTAGAGATGGTCCTACAGAGCAATGGAGGGCAGCTCCATCTTAGCTCCTGGCCCCTCTAGGAACTGGTGTCACGGGGGCATGGAGAGACATGGCCAGGCTGCCACGTGCTTCCCTGGCTGCCGAGACCAGGAGCCAGAAGCCTGGGCTCCTCTGCCCAGGACAGCCAGGTCTGCTGTGCAAAACCCTGCAAGGATAGGGGTGGGGAAACAAGGATGGGCCCCTGAGGGCCTCCCCTAAGCAGGACCACAGGCAGAGCAGGGCGGAACAGGTCAGTTCCAGGGGATTCGGTGGTGGGAGTCCACAGTCCCCACAGATGCTCTGACGAGGAAAGAGAGGGCAGTGTATGTTCCCACTTTCTACCCTGCCCAGCTTCCTGGAGACAAGGCAGCAGAATGGTGTCCGAGCATCACCACCCCTTTGCGAACTTCTCAAGTGGGCCAGGAGACCAAAGATACTTACAATAGGGCCTGGAGGACCCGGGGAGCCCCTCATGCCAGGTGGACCCTGCAAAGGAAGCCAAGAGACACAGATGAAGAGGCTCAGGCCCCACAGAGCCCTGGGGTCTCTGCAGCCTTCTTCCTGGCTCACCACAGCCAGAGTCAATGGAGGGCAGCTGATATCAAAGCAGGATGTGAAAGCTGATGTTAAACCTTTCATTCAGTTGATTCGATCATCCAGCAAACATTTATTGAGCAGCTAATATGTCCCAGGCACTAGCCCAGGTGCTGGGGACACAGCAATAAAGAGAACATGAAAATCCCTGCGTCGTGGCCCTTACAGTCTAGGGGAGAGGTGGACAGCCACAGGTAGAACGGGGGCTGGCACATGGTGCTCAACAGACAGCTGTGGAATTTTCCTAACTGAAGGAAATACACAGTATTCAGAGGGGATGAGTGGACACAGGGAGGGGGATGGGGGTTCCAGGGATGGGGTGGGGGTTCAGTTCAGAGAAGATGGTCAGGGAGGGTCTCCCTGAGAAGGTGATATTTGAGCAGAGGGCTGAAGGGGTGAAGGAGTGAGCCCTGGAGCAGAGCTGCAAGCAGAGGAAGCAGCGAGGCCGGAGAAGGGAGAGTGTCCCGTGGACAGAGAGCAGCCAGGTGGCCAGTGTGCCAGGAGAGCAGATGAGGTCAGAGCAGTAAGAGAAGCCAGGGCACCCGAGGCCCTGAGGCCTCTGAAGGACTCTCAAGAAACAGGGAGCCACCAGAGAGCCCAAGAGGACATTTGGCAGGAATGAAACTGCCCTCAGGAACTGAGAGCCACTTAGGTGGGGACACCAGCTCCCGCGGGGCCCTGCCTGGATGAGGGCCCGGGCCCTGGCTGTACCTCTTCTCCTCTCTGGCCAGGCAGTCCCGGAGGACCAGGCCGGCCAGGGCTCCCGACACAGTCTGGATCTCCCTCATTGTTGTCTCCCTGGAGTGGGATGGAGATGGTGAGAGTGAGTGGCCAGGGCCCCTCTCACAGGGCTCAGGGCAGGGGGTGAGGAGGAGGCGAGGGCCCACTCACCCGGGCCTCCTCGGCTCTCGGGCGCTCCCGCTCTGCGAAGCACTGTGGAGGATGACAAAAGGCTGTCAGGGGAGGCGGTGGGAGCTCTCCCTGCACCCAGGCCGCCCCTGAGCCCAGGCTCCTACCCGGGCACAGCTGTCAAAGCCTGGCACGCCGGGGATGCCCCGGTCTCCCTTCTCTCCTTTTTCCAGAAGGGCCGCTGGGAGGGCCGTCTGCCCCTGGACACAGTCCCCGCAGAGGCTCTGATGAGAAAAATGGGAGGGCAGTGCAGCTTGGGTCTGAGAAGGCCAGGATGGGCTGGGTGGGGGAACCCCACTCTGAACTCAGCCCGGGGCGCCCTGCATGGCAGTCCTCCACCCACATCCTCTCTCCCCGCAGTCACATCCCTGCAGCAGCCCCGCTCCATCCTCAGGGGACCCAATCCCAATACTGGCTCTGAGTTTTCTCCAGGAGGAAGCTCTGATAGGGCCAAGCCAAAGCCACTTTCCAGACAGGCGTGTGGGAGGAGGCGGAGGGGCCCGTGGAGGGACCATCTGTCCCGGCTGTTCCTGCAACCTGCACCCACTGCGAGGACACGCCATGAGGATCTGGGCTGAAAAGGCTGGCTCCAAACACCAGCTTCTCTGCCCAAGGGAGCAAAGGCAGCAGCTGCAAGAAGAGCCAGGCCCTTTGCAGACACCCTTGGGGACGGGGCCTGCCCTCCGTTCCCCAGCAGATCGCACCGGCACAGACTCCCTGTTCACTGGGTCTGAACAGTCTTCCCGAAGAGAAAGTCCTCCTCCTACCTGGACGTTTTAACCTCTTTGGGTCACAGACCCCTCTCAGAGTTTAGCGGAAGCTATGAGTCCCCTTCCCAGAAAAATAAAACCCACTAATGAAAACTAGACTACAATTTCAGAGGACTCGGGAGCCTGGAGTCTATCCAGGGCACGGTGTCCACGGCCCCCAAGGCAGGAGTGCCTGCTGCATCTTCACCCTTCACCGCAAAGCCCCATGATAATGGCGGCCCTTTCCACCTCGCCCATGATGCCAGCCATGGTAACAGGCCTTTGCACATTATCACATCCGATCCTGACAGCACAATGAGGCAGGTCGTCTTGTTAGCACTCTGGAGATGAGAAAGCCGACGCTCCAAGAGACGGCATGACTTGTCTAAGGTAAGGGGGAGCCCGGACTGGACCCTGGTCTGTCCACAGGCCCAGGCTTCCTCTGGGCTGTGGGTGTATATGGTGGCTGGGGTTCCTGGTCAGAACCCCGCGGGGCACCATCTGACCCCTTCTCCAGGCCACATTTATTCCTGTTTGGGGCCCTCCATGGGGCCCCAAACACTTGATTAAGAAGTTGTCAGATGAAATGTTACACAGAGAAATGTCAAATTCTGCATGTGGAGTCACACATCACTTGCCCAGGGACGGGGCTTGGGGGAACCTCGGCTTGCCGGAAGCCTCGGGGAGAAGAGCTGGGGTTTCATTGCCACACTCCACTGTGATTCAGCCTGTAACTGCTGCCAGCAGGTTAACTCGACCCCAGGCTGCTTCTGGAGACGTCTGCTGTCCAGACAGGGGTGGGGCAGGAAGTCCCCACGCTCTGTCCTGACCAGCACCTGCTGGGGTAGTGGGAGGTCCAGGGCACTGACTAGCCAACGCTAGACAGGGGTGACAAGGACAGGGGGGCTCTGGAGGCCAAGGCATGGGAGGGACCCCAGAGGAAGCTGAGCTGGAGGACAGAAGAGTCCAGGCCTCATCTCTAGGGGTGACTGGGCAAGGAAGGACTTGTCACCCTTGGTGCCCAGCTTAGGGGACCAGGCCAGGCCACAGCCCTTGGTGTGCTCTTGACACTATCAGCAGGCCCTGTCACAGGCCAACTCTCTTACCAGGCCCCAAGTCCCCTTTCTTGCAAACCCCATCTCCTTCCTGGGTTCTTTTTGGATTGACCAGAAGACGGCTGACGCCTTCTTCCAGGCGCCCACCCAGTCTCCTCAGGGAAAATAACCTCCACAGCCCCCTGCCTGACCGCCCTCTGATGCACTTTCGCCCTCCCCACTCTGCTTTGGAAGCTGCCGGGTCCTGCCCTGGCATGAGCAGGGTGGTGCTGGGCCTCCCTGGCAGCTGCTGTGGGCAGGCTTCAGGGTTGGAACTGCCGACAGCATCCATCATGTGGGTACCTTCGCAGGATTCCTTCAAACACTCATTCAGCAAACACTGAGGGTCCATTATGAGCTGGCACCACACTGGGCCCTCTTAGACCAGGCGCCTGGAATGCCCCACGAAAAGCTCCATCTGCAGCTCTCTCTCTGCGGGGCCACGCAGCTGAGCACTTACGAGAATCCCTTTAGGGGACACCCCCGCCCGTTCCTACTCCCTCCCTTTACCCCCTTACCTTCAGGAGGTGCTGTTCAATGGGTAAGGACCCCTGCAAGAGATGACAGGAGGGCTCAGACAGAGGAGGGGAAAGGGGATGGAGGCTTATGACATCAGGTGGAAGCTTAGGAAGCCATGTGCCAGCCAGGCTTCTCCCAGCCTCCGAAGACGGAGAGAAGGACCCCCACTCCAGCTAAGGAAGCTGAAATGGCAAGCTGAGCCGTGGGGAAGGAGGGAGGGGGCTGGCGGTACCTACCAGCTCCGCAGTCAGCCCAGGCTGTCCTGGCAAGCCGTTGTTTCCAGGTACTCCCTGCAGCCAAGGAGAGACACGAGTGAGTGGACTCCCCTCTCCAGCTCGTGGGTCACCCACCATCCCCACTGCCTCCTCCCCTCATCCTACAGAGCTGAGAGCCCTGGCTGGCACAAGGCTGACGTCGATTCTTAGCTCAAAATCTCCAGACTGTTTGTAGGGAAAGCTGAGGAGGCCCAGAGGGGTGACCCCCAAAACCTGTCCGACAGGGAGTTTTTCCTCACGTGTTAGGGGAAGGTCAGAAATTGGGCCGAGGGTCTTCTATTTGGAAGGTAACTATTGTTTCTTTCTGTGCTAAGCACATTTTCTATATTTTCTCATTTAATCATCACAGTTATTTTGGTGAGTAAGGCGTTATCTCCATCCTAAAAACAGAACAAAAAATGCAGAGAGGGTACCTAATTTGCCAAAGGTCACAGGATGAGCCAGGCACAGAGGTGAGATACAGAGTGAGGACCACTGGCTTCCAACTCCTCCCTTAACCACTATTTCAGCATCATTCCTCAAAAGACACTTCCAGAACACTCACGTACACAGCAAGATGGAGGCTTGGGAGTCAGACCTATCTAGGTGCAAATCCTGACTACCCGCATAACTTTTGGCAGGTTACTTGGGGAAAGAAATCTCTCTGCCTCAGTTTCCTTATCTGTAAAACAAGGATAGTTTATGGTGAGGCTTAAAGGAGATCATGGCTGTGAGGAGCTTGGTACGGAGCCTGGCACGCAGGATGCTCATGTTAAATGTTTGCCACCCAGACTCTGTTCCCCTTGCAGACTCACAATGCACATTTGCATATTAAATACTCCACGGAGGCAGGGAGTATGTTCCGTTTTAAATCCCCGGTGCCCGCCATGGAGGGGGCACGCATTAACCACGCACTGAGTGAATCACAGCTGCTCACCTTGCTCTCCTCGCACGGGATTTCCTTGGCCCGCTCCGAGAGCTGGCCTCCCTTCAAGTCCCAGCTCCCAGCAACAGGATACACCACCTTCCCCCACCTGGAGTCCGCCTCCCCCACCCCCTCCTGCACCCCCACACACTGTCACCCTGCCAGGATCATTCTGCGCCTTAAATGAGTAAATGCGGTAAAGTGCTTAGAACAGGGCCTGGCCCAGCGAAAGTATTTTGAATGTGTTCCTTATAATTATGCCCCTAAATTATTACTCACCCCCTGCTCCACAATCATTGCCTGTGTGTTAACTCAAGCCTGACACTTGGTGATTTTCTTGGCCTGATCTTCCTCCCAGAACTAAACATCCCATCTGTTGTTCTGAGGAACTGAAGGGCTACCAACTCACTATCTACTAGCTATCTAGCCTCAGGCACATTTCTTAACCTCTGTGCCTCAGTTTCCTCTTCTGGGAAATGGATGAGGATTACGTGAGATTGTATCACTCCAGCAAATAAGAGCCGTCTATCTCTGAACCTGTTTCTGCGCCTGGAGAGAGTAGCTGCTGAGCCCTCCTTTCCTTGAAAGGACCGCAGGAGGTGACCTGGCGCAGAGGACACGCACCCTGCCTGGCACGAGCCGGCCTGTTAGTGGCAGTCTCGGCATGGTCTCCGGCACTGGCACCAGGCAAGGACTCTGGTGCCCAGGACCAGGCTCGGCAGTCACTCTTTTCTGCCTCATTCCCCAGCGTGTCTTGGCAGGGCTCACACTGTATCAGCGTGTGCTTGTTAACAGGTCACTTTGAAATGACTCTCATGCTTTCCCGAGCAAACGGCAAGCCCCCTGCAGACAGAGTCCTGCCTCCTGGCAGTGCCGCAGGAAGCTGGGACACTTGGAAAACGTGTGGCTGGCCCATGGGGGACCGAGAATTGGCTCTACTCTGAGCTCTCGAGGAGACAGAGAGAATTAAGATCCCGGCGGAGAGCCCCATTGGCAATGGGGGCTCCCCAGAGCAGATTCTCAGCCCAGGTGGCAGTGCGGGAAGAGTGTTTAAAATTGTCGGGCCAGGGGGAGTAGTTTGTAAAAAGCTTCCATGTGATTCTGCTCTGCTCCTTCAGATGGAATCACTCTTCCAGGAACTGGGAGCCAGACACGTGGAAGCCACTGTCTGTGCCTCCCAGGACCTCTGGGAAATGGGGCCTGGAATGCAAATCATTGGAAAACAGTCCTGAAAGGCAGAGGAGGGGACGAGAAGGCGTTCTGGATGGGGAAACCCCAGTCCAATGCTGCCAGTTCCCAGCCGGATGACCTCAGACAAGATGCTTCACCTCTCAGAGCCTCAGTTGGCCCAGCTGTGACTTAGGGATCACACCATCTTCCTACTGGAGTTGACATAAGGCTCAAGTGAATGAGAGAATGGATGTAAAATAATAACAGTAGTCAGCATCCTAATGACAGCTAATGCCTTCCAAGCATTTACTATGTGCTAGGCAGGGTTCTATACAATTTGCATGTATTAACTCGTTTAATATTCACAAAAGACCCACGAGACAGGTGCTGTAATTATCTCCCCTTAACAGATGAAGGAACTGAGACACAGAGAGGGTAAGTAACCTGCCTAGCACCACACAGCCAGCACATAACAGAGCTGGGATTCAAAGTCAGGCTGCGTAGCTTTGGAATGCACACTTCAATCACAATGCCACGGGGATCTCATCTCCTCCTGCGCTCCCCTCACTATCTCGGGCCTCCCTGCTATTCCCCAAACATCTCATGCACATTCCCACCTCTGGCCATTTGCACCTGCTGCTTTCTCCCTCAGGGATACACTCCCTCACAGGCTCACTCCTCATTTCCTTTAAGTCTTGATTCAAAAGACTTAAAAGTCTTTTGTCACGTTCTTTTCAACCCTTTCCTCAAATATCTTCCCTGCCCTCCTCCAATTCTCCATCCCCACGCCCTGCTTTAACTTTCTCCTTAGCACACATCACTTTCTAGCATACTATATTTTATCCATTTATCTTGCAATTGTCTGTCTCTCCTGCTAGAATGCAAGCTCCAACAGGATGGGGATTTTTATTTGTGTCCACTGCTGTCTTGCCAGCACCTAAAACAGTGCCTGGGAAAGAGCAGATGTGCAAAAATATTTGTTGCATGAATAATGTGGAATGCTGCTCCAAAACAGTGGAGCTCTGTTCCAGTGCGGGGGATTTTTGTCTGACCCAGATTCTGGGTCCCTGACAGCTGACCGGGGCATGAGCTTGGCATGGCTGTCAGGGGGTGCCTGGGCTAGCACCCAACAGGGCATTCCTCGAAAAAGGGCTGGGAGTGCACACAGCCAGCCCTAAGGGGTCAGTGGGTCCCCCACGCCACTCTGCCAAGCAGAAGCACAGGGGAGTGAGAAATGACCGGTGCGTGTGTGGGGCAGGGGAGGGGCACGAAGCGTGAGCCCTGCCTCCCAAATTCTGTTACTCTTCTCCCCCTTTACCTGCAGCCCAGGCACTCCAGGGGGGCCTGGTGGTCCAGGAACACCGGGAGGACCCTGAGGGAAGAAGAAATAATCAGACCCAGAAGCAAGCTCTGCCCCATGGCTGGGGGCAGCAGCATAAGGCTGGGCAAGCCGTGGGGTGCTGGCAAACAAGAGGAGTGACAGAGGAGACAAGCGACACACCTGCGGGCCCGGCTGCCAGGAGCTGCCCATCCAAAGTCCCGGAGCACCCTGGGTGGGAGTGGGGGTCGCAAAAGAAGGGGAGAGGTTATAGGCAACGTCCACACCAAGCGCAGGGCTGCGTGGGGAGGCAGCTGGCTGGGGCGCAAAGCCCCGCGGGGCCCTAGCACGCTGGGCTGAGGCAGGAAGCCTGGCCTCTCCCCCAGGCTGGGGGGAGGGCTCTCGGCACCACCACTTACCGGCATGCCAGAGAAGACCAGGTCTCTGGAGGGGCAGGAGCACTCCCCCGCCTCGCCCTGAAAAGACAAGAGTCTTTGTCAGAGGGGGCCAAGGATGGAGAACCTTCTGGAAACTGCTATCTGGGAGGCAACGTGGGCTCTAGAGATGGAGAGGCCAGGGTTTAAATTCGGGATCTGCCTCTCGTGATTGTACCTCTGGGCCATCTGTTTACCCTCTCCGAACCTCAGTCTCCTCATCTGTAAAATGGGGATAATAATGCTGAATGCATAGACTGTCATGAGGATGGGCTGGATTAACGTACATAGAGTTTCTGCTACACGGCAAGTGCTTGGCAAACAACGGCTCGTGAAATTACCGAGGTTTTAGTTCCACCATCGCCTGCTGCTGGACAGGTAGTCTCACATCCACTACAGTCACAGCTCACCCCGGCTGCAGCCCCACTCTCCTTGGGCCAGCCTGGCTTCCATGCCCTTCTCTTATGGTCCCATACATCTCTGCCCTCTCACCACTAGTCCTTCCCAGCTCAATTCCTGTCCCTGTCTGCTGACTCAGGGCCCATTAGAAAATGCAGCTGCCCCCTACGGAGGCCTTGTCGCTCTCTGGGTCTCCTGGGATCCTAGCTGAGCCCTGAGCCTGCAACCAGGTGAAGTGGGAATGCGTGGGGCCCCGGCTCCCCGGATCCAGGAGCTGGTGGGTGGCAAGAAGCCCGGGATGACTTCTCAGCTCCCATCCTCCAGTCCAGAGTGACTACCACGTGCACAGATTACCCTGGGTGGTAGGGCTGTAGGGGCTGCTAATTTCCCTACAGTATCGGTCACAGGTCTTTGGGACTTACCTTCTCTCCCTGGGATCCCTTTTCACCCTGCAGGGAAGAAACACAGGGAGCTGAGTAGACAGGGCTGTGGAGGCAGGGACAGATGTGGCTTCCTGCTTCCCTGAGACACTGTACTCACTGGCATCCCTCTGGCTCCTGGAAGGCCAGTCTGTCCTCGCTGCCCCTCAGCGCCCTGAAAGGAGAGAACCTGGGCTCAGTAATCGAGGCTGGATGGCAGCCAGCCAGCTGGCCCGCCTGCAGGGGAGGACGACAGGACAAACAGAAGCAGCGCCAGGCTCTCCTGGTGCCCGCGTCCCAGAGACCATGTTCTAGAGGAGGAAACTAGGCACAGGAGACCAGGAGAGGAGGAGGGGGATAAAGACTGGCGCTTCCTGAGCTCCTCCCGGGTGTCAGACACCATGCAACGCACCCGTCAGAGAGCACAGAACCAAGTCCCCACTGCCCGCCGTGCAGGACAGTATTGCTCTGTTCTACAGGTGAGGAAACTGAGGCTTAAAGAAATTTTGTAACAGATCCGACGGCACAATTGCACCCAGGTCTGTGCGGCTCTCCTCTCGCCCTTTTGTGTGTGACACGCGTTCTCTCTCACAAGTTACCTCAGTTGACTTCGTGAGGAGAGAGGAAATTCAGCCCCTATTTACCAACAAGGAATTGGAGACTCCGAGAGGCTGTCACTTGCCTAAGGTCACACAACTTGTGAGTGTGGGGCTTGGGCTGGGAAGCCTCCTGGATGGGACTCAGCTTGAGGGGAGAAGGTTTAGAGAGGTTAGCCCGGCCACACAAGGGCTTTCCAACAGACGCCTTCCTGTGGGACGTGCCACCTTTGCCCACGGGACTCGACGCTTCCCCAAGGAGCAGGCCCACGTTCACCTCCACCTCTGATTTACCCTGGGGTTCCCTGGGACAGGCAGGGACCCTGACTGACCAGCTCCGCTGGGCAATACAAACTGGTGGCGTGGACCTGGGCAAGTCCATGGCCCCTCTGGGCTCGGTGCACCCTCAGGAGGAAGCCATCCATGATTCCCAAACTAGAACTGGAATTTCTCTAGGGAGCCATCAGGATAGAAAAGATGTGGTTCCCTGGGCTATTTCCACATTACCAAAAGCCCAAGAAAAATTACACATTTGCCCACAACCTGGCACAGCACAGGCTGGCTGAAAGGCAGCCTTTCTTTGATTTAGGCTAGAACTATATCATCTTGTAAAATTCTAGTGGGCTCATGTGGAGTAGGAGCTGATTATTATACAGATCTTTGATGAATGAAAATGAGGAAATGTATTTATTATGACTTAATCTATGCAATTTGTTCAACAGACACATCTTTTAAAACATGGGAATCACGGGTTAGACAGTAATAAAGGGAGGTCTTTGAGAGCAATAAGATTGAAAATATCCAGGCCGGCCCCGTGGCCAAGTGGTTAAAGTTTCACGCACTCCACTTCAGCGGCCTGGGGTTCACGGGTTCGGATCCCAGGTACAGACCTATTCCACTCATCAGCCACAGTGTGGAGGCATCTCACATTCAAAGTAGAAGAAGACTGGCACAGATGTTAGCTCAGGGCTAATCTTCCTCAAGCAAAAAAAGAAAAAAGATGGGAAGTATTGCTGGTCTAGATAGATCTGAGCTGTCCGGTATAGCAGGCAATAGCCACGCGTGGTGATGTAAACCAAAATTAAGTGAAATTTAAAATTTAGTTCCTCTGTCACACGAGCTACATTTCGAGTGCTCAATAGCCACGTGTGGCTAGTGGCTACCCCCTCAGGCGATACAGAATACAACATTTCCATCATCCTGGATAGTTCTGTGGGGCAGCACAGTTTAGATGAGCCCTAATGGCTCCGAGGTTTGAAGCAGTCGGGGGGCGTTAACCAGTGGGCTTTGAGGCAGACAGACCTGGGTTCAAGTTCTGGCTCTACCTCCTCACTCTCTGCCTTTCGATTTCCTTGTCTATGAAAAGGAGGCAATAAAGGCTGTGCTCTGAGGATTAAGGGAATCGCTGTTTAGAGCTGAGCACAGAGGCTCAGCGCAGTCACTGCTCAAAAGATGGTAGTGATCAGTATTGTCATGATTCAGTGCTCCCCCCAAACAGTGCAGTCTTCTCAAGGCTGGACCAGCCTGAGGCCTCTCTCCTCCCATCCCTCCTGCTGCTGGGATGGGCAGGGTCAGCCCTGTGATCTCTTCCCAGCAGCAACGTCCTTGGTCGCAGCAATGCTTCCACCATGGAGCACAGAGAAGACCCTTACCGGAGGCCCAGAGACACTGGCACCAGGAGGTCCCACAGGTCCAATGGCTCCCTTCACCCCTGGAAATCCCTGTGGAAGAGAGGATACAAAGGTTCTGGGGCAATCCAGCAGGTGGGATGCATCAGACCAGGTCTTGGGCAGCTTCTGATGGCTACCACGCAGCTCCCATGTCCCCTGCACCTCCTGCCAGGGCACCACAGCACTGCAGACCTAGTGCCCAAGGAGGAAGGGGCTCACCTTGGCTCCCTTCTGTCCAGTGGGGCCAGGTGGTCCCCGAGGTCCTGGAAGCCCCTGCAGATGGAAGCACAGTTAGTTATCTCTGTCCTAGAGTGGCCCCTTCCCCTGCCAGCTTCCTCGAGCAGACGTACCTGAACGCCAGGCAAACCCTGGGCTCCAGGCTCCCCCTGCAAGTCAGAAAAGGCAGACTGGGCCACAACTGTCTAGGCCAACCTACCCCACTGGCAGACCTGCTCTGGGGTGGGGTATCTGCTAGCCCAAACTCAGGAGAGCTCCCCAAGGAGACATGAGGGTCAAAGAGGTGGGGATCAAAGATATGGTCCCCAACAGAAGCAACAGCAGGCCAGGGATGCTGCCCAATCCCTTATCCCAAAGCTGAGCCCTTGAGCATCTAGGGGCAGGCAGAGCTCTGTGGTTTGGGGGGCATATGGGAGTAAGTAGTCGGCTAATGGAAGTTTTAGGGGGCAAGTAGGCAAAGTTACGGCTGGAGACTCACCTCGGGCCCTTGGACTCCCATTCCTGGAGGCCCAGGCTCTCCCTGAAGAGGCAGAAGGACAATCCTTGGCTTGAGATTCCTACTCACTCTGCACCACTTCCCCAGCCCTTCCTCCTAAACCTCTGCCACCTCCGCCTTCTCCCCCCTCTATAGCTGATCCCCAGTCCCCACTCCAGGCTCACTGCCCCCATGTATCTCCCCACCCTCAACCTCACCCACACATACCTGCAGCCCAGGGCCCCCTACTCACACATACCTGTGTGCCCTTCAGTCCTGGGGGCCCTTGAACTCCTGGTAGACCAGGCTTGCCCTAAAAGACACAGGTGGCCCATGTGTCCCCCAGGGGAAAGGGGGCAGGAGGGAGCAAAGAGAAGCCCAGGTCGGGAAGGACTAGAGGACAGGCAGCCAGAACTCACCGGTTTACCAGGCCGGCCCACACCTTCAGGGCCCGGCTCTCCTTTGGGGCCAGGCTTCCCGGGCAGTCCCGCAATGTTGGTCAACGCCCCCTGCAGGCTGGGGCAGGCAGTGCAGCCATCGCCCTGGTCAGAGATGGGCACAGCCAGGAGCCCGTGAGCCAGGGCTGGCAAAGGCCAGGAGGAGGAATCGGAAAGGGGGTCTTTGTGCCCCTCTGAGAGCTCTGCCCCTCCACTGGCCCCACCTCAGCCTGGGAAATCAAAATAGGCCCCTGACCCTCCTAGCTCTTCTCCCTGCCTCGGAGAAGAGCTGAGGCACCTCCACCCAGCGTTTCTGACATCCTGTAAGGCTTGCAGCCTGACTCCGCAGTCCTCTCCCTCATTAGCTCTCAGCCTGATTTCTTTTTGCTCATGCAACAAACTGCCCCCACCGGACTGACCTTTTCGCCTTTTGGCCCTGTGGGGCCCCGAACCCCAGGCTCTCCTGACAGTCCCGGCTGACCCATGCTGCCCGGCGTTCCAGGATCTCCTGGATTCCCAGCATCACCCTAGAAGGAGTAGGGTTCAAGGAGGGCAGAGGTGACCCAGATAGGGACAACTTGCCCTCTTGGGACCTGCAAGCACTCATGGCCCTTCGCTGGGGCTGGAGACTGGACAGGGAGTGGAGAGTGGGTACAGAGGAATCAGGAAAAGGAGGTGGGGAGGGCATCTGAGAGGAGGTGGTGCCCACCCATGCCCACCGAGGTTCTCTCACCTTCTGCCCCTTCAATCCACGCTCTCCAGCCTTGCCCTGAGGAGAAAGCTTTTCCAGCACCCATTCATTCGTCCTAGATGCCCCTTAGTGTCTGGCACTGTCTTAGACCCAGGAATACAACAGTATACAAAACAGACCAGAATCTGCTCTCGTTCTAGTGAAGCAATATTGTATAGATTAAGAGAAGAGACTTGAGCCAGAGTCCTGCCTGGGTGACTGTGGGCAAGTTACTTATCTGTGCCTCAGTTTCCTCATCTGTCAAATGAGGATGACAAAAATAGCACAGGCTTCTACCCTCTAGGGTTCTCGTGAGAACAGATTAGCTAACAGAAGCGAAGTGTTGCATGGCACACAGTGCACGTTCTGTTCGTGTTCGCTATTATTGCTGAAGCAGTAATAATAATCATTACCACAGTGGGGACCGTCATTTCCTGGATGCCTAGCGTGTGCTGCTAAGGGCTGCACACACATCATTCCTGGGCTTTACAACACACCACGCACAGGAAACAGAGGCACAGAGAGCAAAAGGAACTTGCTCAAGTAAAAGGCAGAGCTGGATTTTGAACCCAGGTTCGTCTTGTGCCGGTCGTGCCCATTCTGCACACTCTGCCAGGCTGTGTCCCAGGACAAAGGCAAAGGCCTGTCAGGCCAGAGACAGAGACACTGACCCCTCCACACTCCCACCTACTCCCCACTGTCCAGGGAGCCAAGGCACCCAGGCAGGGTCCCTCCCGTCTCGTGAGCCCTGCCTGCATCCCGGCGCCAGAGGCCTCGGAACTTACCTGTTTTCCTGGTAGACCGAAGCCTGGAAGCCCAGGCTCTCCTTTCTCTCCAGGAGGGCCAGGCAAGGCCACCATGTGGCCGGCTCCATCCTGAGGCTCGGACAGGGCTGGGCACAGCTCACAAGGCTCCCCCTGTTGAGAAAGGACACAGGTTAGAGGGCCCCAGGCCAGGTTTGGAGTCTGGGGCTGGGGAATGTAGCCGGCCTGACACAGCTCTGGGCAAAGGATATCTCAGGAAGATCGTGAGAGGTCAGGTAAGAGATGAAGGTGGGGGCCAAGTCATCAGGGGTCTTGACTGCCTTGCTAAGGGGTCAGATGTTACCCTCAGGCAGTGGGGAACCTCAAGGGTTTGAAGTGGAGCGAAAGGAGGGTGTATTCAGGAAGTTCACCCCAGCTGCAGAGTGGAGAACGTCCCCAGACTCACCTTCTCTCCTTTGATGCCTGCTGGTCCCACCGGCCCTGGGGGCCCCTACATGATAAAAAGCCATGTGTGATGCCTGGCATCAGCCTGGGCCATGCCAGAGCACAATCCAAGCCTATCATCTCCCCAGCGCAGGCAGCACCTCCCACCTTGTCCTTCTCCGGGAGCTGTCGCCATCTGAAGCACACTTACCACACTGCCGGCTGGCCCTGCCTCCCCGAAATCACCCTGAGAGCAGAGCAGAGAAAATAGGGTCAAGAGGGGAGGCAGAGAAGAGCTAGGTCAATCCCAAACCCCAAGCTAGAAAAGTAGCCCCTTGGGACCTCTAGGCTACTCCCTCATTTCCTAGCTAGGGAAACTGAGGCCCAGAGAGGGAAAGGGATTTCCCCAAGGTCCCCACAGGAGTCTACGGCCAGCCTCTTTCCGCCCCCAGCCTCCCTTCACAGACTCCCAGCCCCACCCTCAGGCCTGACCCAGCACACAGAGATCATTAATTTGTTTATCCAGCAGCTATTCCTGGCTGTCCATATGCGCTATGTGCTGGGCGAGGTGCTGGTATGTAACAGTGAACAGCACAGACAAGCCCTGCGGAGCTTACGCACTTGTGGGGCCAACGGGAACTTTTTAAATAACAGTCACTGTAAATTATGATGAGTGTTATGAAGGAAATAAACAAGGTGATGAGACAAAGGAAGCAGGGGAGGTCATTTCAGAGACAGGGTGCTCAGAGAAGTATCAATGACAATGATCAGAAAGATGACTCTAAGGCCAGCAGTGAAGGAACGGGGGAGGGCAGAGAGGAAAACGTTCTAGACAGTGGGAGCCACAAGCACAAATCTAAGAGGTGGGAAGAATCTTGGCAGGATCCAGAATGGAAGGAGGGCGGTACAACCACAGTACAGGAAACGGAGAGAGAAGAACCAGATGAAACTGACAAGGCAGCAGGGCTGGTCATCCAGGGTCTTGTCAGGCAGAGCAGGACTTTGGCACAAAGACAAGTCATGGAAGGATTTTAAGCAGGGAGATAATGGTACCCTGAGTTCTCCTTACAAAGTCACGTTAGCCACTGGACGACAAATGGACTGCTGAAGAGGTGCAGCGGCTGCAGGCAGGCCAGACAGGGGCTGCCAACACCGTCCAGGTGAGAGATGATGGGGACCAAGACTAAGGTGAGTTGTGGAGGTGGAAAGAAGCAGCGGGAGTTGAAAGATGCTGTTGGCAGAACTGTCAGATGGAGGAGCTGATGAGGGAAAGGGAGGGATCAAGGATGACACTGGGTTTGGGGTCTGAGGAGCTGGGTAGATGCCCTTCACGGAGACAGAGAAGCCTGGAAGAGGGAGCAGGTGTGAGGCAGCGTGGCAAAGCTCCATTTGAGAAATGACAGGTGTGGTTTACCTGGCAGAGCTGGGTCTGAACACTAATTTCAGTGTTTTTCACACCTGAACGTCCATGTACCCACAGAACCCCTCATCTGAGTCGCACTACATTATAAGTTCAATGCTGTCATTTGTCTCCAATGCAATCATCAATACAAATGTGAACAAGGGCACTGAAATCGAGTGACCCAGCCAAGTACTGATTACACACTCTGGAGCTAGACTTCCTGGGCTCAAATCCCAGTTCAGCACCAAAACACCTGTGTGACTTTGGGCAATTTACTTGGCCTTTTGGTGCCTCTGTTTCCTCATCCGTAAAAACGGGAATAATGGAGTACCTACCCCATAAGGCTTTGGGAGGATGAAACAAGTTAATATGTGTACTTGGAACAGTGCCTGGCACATGAGTGGTAAAGAGTGCTAAATATTATTATTTTATTATAAGGTTGTCTCGAATGTGCTTAATTGTTTTAGATTATCAATAAATTAAAAATATAAAACTAAAGGATTCTCTTGGAGAACATGAGGGCTCTCAGAAATAAATTCCTTGACTCCAGTCTGTAGAACACTGATGAATGTATTTCCTGTGGAGGTGCAGTTTGATCTCTTATCTATATTTGCTGCCCAGGGCCCCCCTTTCCCTGCCTCCCTGCCAAGAAGCCCCGGTGTGCCTGACACGTAACCCAGATCTCACCTTCTCTCCTTTTAGCCCTGTTGGCCCCGGAGCCCCAACTTTCCCCTGAAAAATAATCAAGTCACAGTCACAGCATCTCCCCATTCCCACCCTTCCAAAACCCCATGGGTCCCACTGTCTACCCAGAAAGAGAAAAGCAAGCTCGGGATTCCGAATCCCACAACCTGTGAGTGGCTGGACAGTTACTTCTGTTACACAGCTGGGCACTTGGAGGTTCTAAGAGGAAGTCCCAGGACAAGCAACCTGGGGCAGTGCAGGGTTGGAGGGAAGGACCAGGCTGCATGCCTGGGACATCTGCCTCAGGGCCTCCCTCCTGGTCTCTGCCTTGAGAGTCGGGCCTAAGGAGCCAGGGAGGCCACCAGTGTGGCAAGGATGGGCTGGACTGGACTGGGCTAGGAGGAAGCGGCCACTCACCGGAAGGCCTGGCAAACCGAAGCCAGGGGAGGCCACGTCTCCTTTGGCCCCTGTAGAGGGCTCAAGATGCTGGGCCCCTACAGCTAAGCTGCAGGACAGGCAGGACTCCCCCTGGGAAAGGAAGAGAAG
Organism: Equus przewalskii; assembly: GCF_037783145.1. Classification (NCBI taxonomy): domain Eukaryota; kingdom Metazoa; phylum Chordata; class Mammalia; order Perissodactyla; family Equidae; genus Equus; species Equus przewalskii. The sequence continues at coordinate 24,831,713 of NC_091832.1, read as the reverse complement.
GGATCAGAAAGGCTCCCAGTAGTCAGAGGGGGGCAGCCAGGGGACCGGGGCTCCCTCACCTTCTCTCCTTTGAGGCCTTGGATGCCAGGGTCTCCCTGCAGGGAGAAGAGGTTTATGGGCTGAGGCTAGGCATTTTGAGGTACCCCAAACTTCCTAGCCATATATGAGGACAGCAACGTCACACATCACAAAACCTTCCAATGCCCAGGGGTCCCAGGAGGTTCAAGGTCAGCATCCCAGTGCCAGGGCTTATCAATTCATGGAACATATGGAGGCAGTGAAGCCAGGCTACGCTGCCCCACAGGAAAGTTCGTATACATACCCGATCACCTTTTTGTCCAGCAGCTCCCAGGACCTCCTAAAAGAAAGGGTCTGTGAGGGAGAAGGGTGGGAAGTCCAGGCATGGACCCTAACCTAGCCCTGCCCACTCCTTTCCTCCACCCCCAACCAACACCCAGTCCCTGGAGGGCACAGCCTCGCTCACTATAAGGGTTGGCTCTACCCCAGCTTGCCCAAAAGGCATCTTAGCCTCTGTTCAAGAACCATGGGAGGTTGCCATGGAGACCTGGGGTGGCCTTCTAGCCCAGCCCTAAACTCTATGGTTCAGCAACCTGTTCCTACCCTCCCAAGGAGCTAAGAGCCTAGACCCTCTGCCCACAATCTCTCTACGGCTGTGAGAATTACACAGTCCCTCTGCCCAGTCGTCTCTATGATCAAGCCCCCAGTTTTTTTGTGCAGTTGGTTAATGGCCACCCTGGGCACTCACCCTGGCTGGTGCAGGATCACCCGGTTCCCCCTTGGGGCCTGGCTTTCCAGGGAGGCCCATGAAGTTCTGGAACCCTTCAGGCAGCGTTGGGCACACTTCACAGGGGTCACCCTAGCAGAAGGGAGAGACCATGAGTAGACAAGGTGGGGCTGAGACCCCGCAAAGGCAAGGACCTCTAGACATTGGGTGGGCCAGTGCCCTATCCCCAACATCAAAGTGGACAGTAGGAACCCTGGAGGGGCTGTCTGTTCAATGGACTCATTCATTCAAATTGAGATTCCTGGACATCGCAAAATGACCTCACAACAAGCCGTAAGAAATGATTGTGTCTCATCTACAGATGTGGAAACTCCAGCAAAGAGAGAAGCTAATCGATCTGCTGCCTTCATAAATCACATGGGTGGCCGAGGCGGAATTTGAACCCAGCTGTGTCACTGCCAAGCCAGGCTCTTTATTTAGTAATCACATATGTACATCCTAGGGACAAAGAAGGGGTGGGGGTCTCCTGAGGAAGGTCCAGCCGCCTGTGCCCAGGGCCCCTGATGCTCAGTATCACCTTCAAAGAGGGGCTCCCACCCCCAACCCAAGCTGGGGCAACCAGGCCTGGGCCTCACCTTCTCTCCCTTCAGCCCTGGCACCCCAGGCTTCCCCTGTTGGAGAAGAAGCGATGGTATTAGTTCAAGGCAGACAGAGTGGTGTGCCAAGAGAGGGCCCAAGGACCCAGCCCCCCTCCCTCCGGAGGCCTTGAGAGAGCAGACCTGGGCATGGTGGGTGGCAACCCCCCACCCCCACGAGATTGGGGTCACTCACAGGTTTCCCACCAGGACCTTCCTTTCCTGGTGCCCCGGAGCTGCCCTGCGGTCAGAAGAAGGGTTAAGGGGGAGGCTCCTGGCTGGGCCCTCAGCCCACCACCCCCTCCCCATCCAGTCCCCTCTCTGGATGGCAGGACAATCTCTGCCAAAGCTCCAATCTTCTCTTGGTCTGTCTGGTCAACAAATAGCCCCTTCTTGCAGCCTATCCTTCTCCACGCCTAAGCTGAGTGCTTCTGGTTGCAAAGGAAGGGAGGACATGAGGCCTCTGCATACACCTTCCCCAGTGTAGTGGGTTGGGAGGAATCTGGGTGACCCCAGAGGAGCCACAGCAGACAGACAGACATTGCCAGGGCTTTCCACTCATCAAGGCACAAGGCCCTAAAATGGGCTTGGGCCCTCCAGTTAAAGCGACTGTGGTTGTTACTAGACAGGCTTGCCCCTCCCCATTCTTGGAACCCAGGCCAAGGTTCCCATGTCAGCTAGCACTGGGATGGGACACTCCCCCCAAGGGGCCTGGCTGGGCCAAGGCCAGCCTCCTCAGGCCTAGCCTCTTCCCCACACAGGCCCGCTACCCCAGCTTCCCCCGCCCCCATTCTCCTCTCTCCTCCCACCCAGCAGAGGTATCCCCACGTGCCCACACTCCTGCCTGTGCTTACCTTGTCTCCCTTAGGGCCTGCAGGGCCACCTGGGTCCCCCTGAGGGCAGAAACCAGGTCAAGTGGAGGCTTCCCAGGGGCCCGCAGTACAGTGAGATGGACTTGAGCCCCTTCCCCCAACCAGGACCCCTGGGACGGAGCCTCATCTCCCCAATCCCTGGTCAGGCGGGGGAAGGCTCTCTGTGGAAAGGATGGCAGGAGGGGCAAGGAGTACTCACCGGGGTCCCAGGAAGTCCTCTCCCAGGGGGCCCAGGGAGGCCGGGGGGTCCAGGTTCCCCTGCCAGCCCCTCAGGCCCAACAAAGCCAGGGTCTCCCTGGCAAAGATATGAGGTGGGCGTGAGACAGCAGCCCCGCCTCAGCCCTATCACCCACTCTCCACCCCACAGACACTCACAACTCACCTTCTGCCCTTTGGGCCCCATGACGCAGATCTCCCCTGGCCGGCCCTGTCGGGTAGGGGGAGAGGGTAAGAAGGGCCCAGGCCTGGCACCTCCCTGGGGCAGCAGCCCACGCTGGGAGGGGTACATACACACCTGTCCACCCTCACTGCCCCTCTCGAAAGCTAGACCCCACCCAGTGCCCCAAGGTCATCAAATGTCAACCTCAGGGTGACAGAGGTCAGGGCTCTTCAGCTGGGAGCCAGGAGGCCTGGGTTCAAGTCCTTTCTATGCCTCCTGGCAAGGAGCCCCTGCACAGCCCCTCCCCTCTCGGGTGTCTGTTCTCCTGAGCAAGGGTAGCGGGTTCACCATCCCATGCTGAGGGATGTGGGGTTCTCGTGGGGAAGGGTCCCAAGCACCGTACATCTCGGCCTGGCTTCCCCGGCAAGCCCTTGATGCCTTCGTCTCCCTTCTCGCCTTTCTGGCCCTGAAGAAGGAAGAGGCAAAGTGACTGGGGTTGAGGGAAGGGGCTGAAAGAACCAGGGCAGCTCCATCTTGGGGAGGGACATTGCCTTCTCAACCCCTGGTCTCTGCCTCCCCTGAGATGGAAGGGGTTCGGTCTCCATGCGAGGGTAGACAACAGGAAGAACTTCCCAACCAGCTAGGCCACTCACTTTCACTGGCATTTCTTTCCAGGTCTAACGGGGATTTGGATAAGGCAGAAGAACTGGGAGGGTACTGCCAGCTCTGTGTCCAACAACGCCATCCTCTAGGAAGACTCTGGACCCCTCCCTCCTCAGGTCTGTGGGACCCACAGACCTCCCTGGCACCCACTCCTTGAAATCCAAGCCCATTACCTTCTGGCCTGTGGAGCCTGGGTGTCCTGAGGGTCCCTAAGATGAGGAGGGGACACAAAAGAAAAGGTGAGGACAGGAGAGGGAGGCCAGGTCAGGACCCCCCTCCCTGCCCTATCCCTGGTCCCACACTCACCAAGGCTCCTGCCTCCCCCTTCTCTCCCTTCGGGCCTTCTGCACACTGAGCAGGGAGACAGGTGTTGAGAGGGGCCCAGGGTCACCCCATGGGCTGCCGAGGGCACAGCCCCTTCCCCAGAGGCTGACCCCCATATGGGCCCTGAAGCAGGCCTCGCCTCCAGGTCTTACCTGAAGTGGGGCATCCGGGGAGATTCGGACACAGTCATTGCCCTGCAGGGAGGGACCGAGGGGTCAGAAGTGGGGCCCTGTTTTGAGGAGGATGGGCCCCTAGGAAACAGAGGTGTCCACACAGTAACCCCTAGAAAGACCCTGGCCCTCAGCCCCCAGGCTGCAGGTTTCCAGCTGAGATGATGGGGTGATGGCTCACATCCCAGCCCACCCCCAGGGTACAGCTGGGAAGGGTCCTGCAGTGGGCGTGGCTGGGGCACTTACCCGGGCTCCCTTCTCTCCCTTGGATCCTGATGGACCAGGCAGGCCCCGCTCACCTTTCCCTCCCTGTGGATGAGACCAAAACAAGGGCTGGGACCAGAGGGGCCACATGGGAGCCTCGAGGAAGCTCTCCTCACTCCGGTCTTCTCCACCCATGCACCACACATGGGTGTAAATGAGCACAGCGCTGCCCCAGCCGCCCCCCTGCCCCACTCCCCGACGCACGCACACAGCATATGGATTCCATACGCATTCCTCTACATGTCCCTCCCACCCTGAAAGGCTATATTTGGCAAATCTATAGTCTCACGCAGAGGGTGTCTCTTCCCCTACACCCCTACCCAAGCACGCTAGCTCACACACAGCACTCCCAGGGGCGCAGGGACACACGTGCATGGACACACACATGCGGAGAGACAGGAACCCACGACGGTGAGCGTCAGCTGCCTGAATTCAAATCCCACTTCCACCCCTTACTAGCGTGTGACCCAGGGCAACTCACACGCCCTCTCTGAGCCTCCGTTTCCCCATCAGTAAAATGGGATTCACATTAGCACCTACCTCAAGGGGTCATGGTGAGGAAGACATGTGATGTGCTCGGCACGGAGCCGGGCACGCAGTCAGCACTCACATGAAAGTGGCCCCAGGAATCACATTATATGCTCATGGGCACACACAAGCACACAATGTCACACTCGCACGTGTGCTGTCTGCCCTGACACTCACAAGCTCGGCCGTCCTGTCAGGTTCACAGGCATATGGGCTCACCCCCCACCACAGTGGGCCACACACATGCAAACACGTGTCCAAGAGACGCAGGGAGGCACACCCACACACGCTCATTCTGACATACCCAGTCACACACATGGGCACAGCTGGGTCCCAGATTTCCCTGAAGTAAAATGAGAGTACCCACCCCACAGACGTTTGAGAGGGTTCAGGAAGGTGACACACGTGCACACGGGGCCCAGGTCCTGATGTGCAGTAGGGCCTCAGGAAAGACCGTTCTGGACATTCTTGTATACCCACAACCCGCTACTGTCTCCAACACCTACCTAATCACCCCACAAACACACAGACAGGCTAAGTAGCCCTGATATAAACACACAGCCATGGGCTCACATGCTATGGGGTGGGCTGAGGCCACCAAAGAGGGCAGGAGTGTCCTGTTCTCCATCTGGACTCACCTTGGGTCCAGAGGGACCAATTGTGACCTGAGGGGACAGAGGAGAGAGCATTATACCTCAGGGAGGGAGAGGAAACCAGGGCCCAGAGAGAGCAAGCAATTTAGCCAGGGTCACACAGCATGGTGGCAAGACCATCAGCCTGAATTCCAGGCCCTGCTCTGCCTCCTAGGCCAACCAGCAGGCTGACTTCATATCCTAAGGCTGTTAAACTTGCAGAGGGGTCTAACCTACCCTCTCGAACCTACCTGGCTTTGGCTATCCCCTACCCCCACCCCCTACCCCCACCTGCCTCTTGCAAGAATAACATGGCTGCTCAGTTGCCATGGTAACCCCATGCACATCTGGGAACTATCAGCCTTAAGAGCTTGGTTGGGGGTCTGGACGGCAAGACGGGCAAGCAGCACAAGGGGTACTTCCTGATGTCCCCCAAGGTCAGAGGCTTGGGGCTGAGGGGAGCCGGGCTGTGTCCTTTGCGGACCAATAGGGCACGTCAACTCAGAATGTCAGGCCATGGGAAAGCGGTGACTCGCTGCCCACAGAAGAGGCACAGTTGGATACCAGCTGGGCTCACACTGAGCCTCTCTCCCTTGTCCTTCTGGACCACCAGAGGGAGGCTGGGCCAGGCCAGCTAGAGAGGGATAGGATGGGAGGCCCTGAGCCAACATGTGTTTTGGGGGCCAGCACTGGGCTGAGTCACCCTGATCCAGCCCTTCCCCTTCTCTAGGCCTCCTAGATGACATGGGAAGCCTTCAAACAGAGCAGGCCTGAGTCCCTGTGGGGTGCACAAAGCTGGGATCAGCGACCAAGGTCCCGATCCCGCTGGCCCCCACCCTGTCCCCATTCCACCCTGGATCCCAATACACTGCCCAGATCACAGGGTGTGCAGCTTCCTTCCACGCAGCCCTGGCTTGGCCAAGATGGGGGTGGGAGTCAAGCCCAGCTCCAGGGAGGAGCAGGGAGGGAGTGTGAAACTGCACAAAGACCCCCTTGTCCTCAACCAGGAAGCTGCCAAGCTGACCTCTAGCAACACCCCTCCCAGCACCCGCCTACCCGGCCCTGCACACCCTCTATTCACTCACATTGCTCTCCTGGGCACCAGGGACACAAGGTGGGCACTGAAAGGGAAGAACGGGCCGGGAGGTCAGTTCTGAGAGCCCGGGACCAGCCCTCTCCACCCCATTCCCCCCCATACACACACTAAGCACACAGAACATCACATGTGTCCTGGGGGGAGTCTGAGGGAGCATGAAGATAGGAATTCTATCAAACAAGACTTGCCCCTCAAGTCCCACCAACCCAGAGCCAAACCATTTCTCAGCCAAGGAAACTGAAGCCCAGAAAGGAACAGCAGTGGGCTCTGGGTCACACAGCATGTCAGGGCAGAGTAAGGCCCAGAATCCAGGATCCCGTGGCCAAGGTCTGGGCTCTCCCCATAATGCCCATGGCCATTTGCTGCCAACTCAGTAAGAGTGTCCTGAGCTAAACCTTTTCTCCCAAGGAGAGGTGGGGGAAGACAGGGCCCCCACCCAGGAATGCTGGGAGCTGTGTGTCATCCTGCACCCCCATGCCTAGGCTCCAGCACCCCAAAGCCTTGGTCAAAGGGTTCACGCTGGCACCTCCACAACCAAGCTCTCTTTGCCTGTCTAGATGGGAGGCTTACCTCATGGGCTTCTGTCTCCCGATGGGCCTGCGAAGAGGGAGGGCATGGGGACGGGCAGGGAACAGAGGGTGTGGAGCCCTGCTTCCGCACCCCTACCCAAGAACCACCAGGAGCGGGTGCCCCAGATAGTGCCAGGCAGTGTGTCTGTCTCACCCCAACTCATCCTTCCTTCTCAGAGCTGGCGCCTACATACGCTATGCTCTGTCCAGGAGTGGGGCAGGCGGGAAGAGCAAGGCAGTCAAGTCTCTTACTCAAGGGGTTTACAGAGGGCGTGGAGGGCAGACTGAGCGCACTGTGGACTCCTCCACCCACCCACCACCTCTACCTGGGTTCCCCTTTCTGCCTTCTGGCTGATTCTTCCTGTCAGATGGGTATCCACCTGTGCAGACAGAATAAAGGGGAACTCTTGAGGAAGGGGCAGTTCTAGAGCCCACACTGGGAGAGGGCATCAGGCAGGGGTTTGGACCCCAGGTACCTGGGAGTCTAACATCTGGCACCTCCCAGGGCATCAAGAGCCTGCTCAGGCCCCTGGCACCCCTCCTGGCGCCCTCCTCTTCCCCCCACCCACGTGATGTCGGAGAAAACAAGACCATGAATCAATGGGATCCTGTGTTTCTGCAGCCAAGGCTGGGCGTGACGCCCGGGTGGGCAGGGAGACTGCCCAGAAAGGGGGTGGGGCCAAGGGAGGAACTGGGCCTTCCTGCCACCTTATGGAACCTGAGAGCCAGCAGGGCAGCTGGCCATGGTGCTGGGTGTAGAACCAGACTGGCATTGGCCAGGGCTGGGCCCAGGAGAGTGAGCAAGCCCCGAGGCAGGCAGTGTGGCCTGGCCTCTGACCCCAGGCATCCCTGCCCTGGAGAAACTGCCTGTGGGTGCATGCCTGGTCCTGCCCTCACCAGAAGGGTCTGGGGCGGTATTAATGAGGGTCTGGGTTGTGGCAGAACTGGATGGGCACAACCCCTCATGCCAAAAGGCAGATGGGCACAGGGTCACCCATGGGCTGCCTGCCTCCCTGAGTCCTCTAGGAATGGCACACAAATAGGTGGGGCTTCCAGTGCCCCCGCCCACCCCGGGCACAGCTGACCCTGGTGGCAGACTGAGAGGGGTAGTCTGACACCTGCGCCTGCCCGTGTCTGTGTCTACCTGTCTTGCCCACCCACCTTGCTGCTTTGAGGCTCCTCCAGGCAGAAGCAGCGGGTGTAGACCTTGCCCTCTGTCTGTGGATTGATCTCGATGAGCTCATTGTTCTGGGTGTCCCTGCGGGCCTTGGAGGTCTCCTGGGGACACTGCCCGGTGTTGGGGAAGGGCTGGGGTCAGTAGGGAAGGCAGACCCCCTCCTCACCCACTCATCTTAGGATCTCTAGGCATCCCCTCCCTGACCCCCCATGTCCAGCACACTGTGTCCCTGGGCAGTGTCCCAAACCCTCCCAGCTGTGCAGGGGCTGGGTCACTCACCCCGCCCGGTACGATCTCGCAGCAGCCCTCCTCCAGCACGAGCTCTGGGTCACAGTAGATGTGCGCCTGCTGAAGGTCAAACTGCGGGGGACACGCAAGTCAGTTTCACTTGCTTTTATCAAATAGCTCCAGGTCCTGGCCCCTAACGAGGCACAGAGACAGCTCCGCCCCAGGATTTGCCCTCAGAAGGTTCCAGTCTGGCCTGGGAGACCATCAGGAATATAGCTGTCACCAAAGGCAAAACAAAACTGCAAGTGCAGGAAAGAGGGAGAGGAGGGAGAAAGAGGAACGGGGAGGAGGAGGTTCCATTCAAGCTGGGCCTTGAAGGACCAGTAGATATTCAGCAGAGAGGGCTGCAAGGAAAAGCATTCCAGGTGGAGGTAACAGCATAGGCAAAGGCATGGAGGTGTGAAAGGACCAGGTGAAATGGATGACGGGGATGGAATCGACCAGAGCAGAGCTGCCTGGACAGATGGAAAGGAAGACCACGCTACAGACATTTATAGGAATCAGATCACGAAGGGCCCTGACCGCCAGGGTAATATGTTTAGGCTCCATCATGGAGGGCAGTGGGGAACCACGAGAGGACTCTGAACAAGGGAAGGACCCAGTCAGATACAGATTCCGGGGAGCTCACTCAGGCTTCCAGAAGGTGGGAGCTGAGTCCAGAGCCCGAACTCACACTCACCAATACAGGTTTGCCCTGCTCAGAATCCAAGCCCAGAAAGACATGGCCCACGGGCTGCACGGGTCGCCGGAGCCCCAGGGGCTGGGAGGAGGCTGAGGTGCAGTCTATATGCACAGAGGCCACGCGTTCCGCCACACTCAGCACCAGCTTGTGCCAACGCAGGTCGAAGAGCTGGGGCACTGGGAAGACGCAGGACACAAAGTCGCCATCTTGGCCCCGGGCCCGGAGCTCCAGGCTCCGCTCTCGGCTATTGACTTCCAGGGAAATCTGTGTGGAATTGGGAAAGGAATGGGACAGAGAATCAGAGCCCCAGAGTCAAAGCGGGGTAAAGTTAAGGGCCCTCAAGTTCATTTTACAGGAGGGGAAACTGAGGCCCAGAAAGGGAAGAAAGCTGACTGGGGTCACAAACCAGTACATCCTGAAAGAATGGGATAGGTGCTGGTGGAGATGGGGTGGCCCCGAGGCTGGGCATGGGATGGAGCTGGGAGGCCCCAGACATCACAGGCTGGGGTAGTAGTTGGGCTGGATGGGTACTGCTCCATCACCAAGAGCAAGAGGGGTGGGGGGGGGCTCACCTGTGGGTACCCATCTCCATCGGTCACTTGAAATAAATACCACGTGCTCTGGTGAGTGTGTTTCTTCAGCAACAGCGTCAGCACCAGGGCAAACTCATCGGGGAGGCCCCGAGGGAATACTCGTCTGTGAATAGAGCAGGGAGGGCTCCTGGGGCTCAGGTGGGAGCCCACCAGCTGCCCACCCTGGGCCCTCAGGACTGTTGAACCTACACGAGACATGCAGGCCCCCACTTCCAAACCAACACACACATACATATCCATTCATTCTACAGACATCCACTGAGTGCCTACTCGGTGCCGGTGTGGGCCTGACTGCTGGGGATAACAAGGTGAAAACAGAGATGGGGAGCCCTCCCGGTGTGGGGAGATAAGACCATAAACAAGCCCCAGAATGACTATTTCCCCATTTCATTACAATTGTGGTAACTGTGCTTCCAAGGACTCCAGGATGCCCTGGGGAGGATAACCGGGCCTGGGTTAGGAGCAGAGATACTGAAACAAGATGAAGAGGGGTCAGCACAACCAGAGTAGCAGGAAAGAAGGAGGAACATGTGGGAGGTGAGGCTGGAGAGGTAAGCCGGGGCAAGACCACCCAGGACTTGCAGGAGTTTGGATTTCACACGCTGGCACGTGCATGCCTGCACACATGCAACTCTTGCCAGGTTCCCATCCCAATCCTGGGGTCCTCAATGGTGCCCATAGGATGCAGACCTGTTGCCACCCACTGCCAGCCAGATGGGAGGGACAGAGGTAGGGTCTGCCAGGCACCTCCTCTCTGCCCACTCTGCAAGCCCCAGAAGTGGAGACCAGGTTGACTCCCGGCAGGGGGCTGGGTAAAATGACCCACAGGGGCCCCTGGGCTTAGGCTCCCCTTCCAGAGTTGCTGGACGGTGTGGCCGAGGTCAGGATTGATTTCCAGCAGTCAGCCTGGGACCATTACCGTGTGGGCTGGGTGAGGGCGGTCGCCCCCAGTCGCAGGACGAGGGGCCCCTTGGGGTTGCGGATCTTCTTGATGGCAGATGTCTTCAGGAGGTTGAGTCGGTGGATGAGGTTGAAGCCTTCGGGGGAGACACCAGATGAAGAGCTCAGCTGGGCGGCTGAGGAGTGACACAGGCCACTCCAGAAAAACGGTGGAGGGGGACAGCAGGATGAGACTGGCACTCACCAGTCACGTTGGTCGATAAGTCGCTTCTGTATTCCAACTTGAGCCCTTCTTGCTGTGAAGGCGGGCACTGCCCACCTGGAAGAGAATTGGCAGTGGGGCATTCGGCGGGCTCAGGCTGAGGCAGCCAAGCTCTTGGGGGCCCTGGGAAGGAGCAACTTTATAGTCCCCACTCTGGACTTTCAGTCAGGCCCTGCCTTGGAGCTGCTGTCACCTTTTGCCTTCTGACCCTGGCTACCCTGGCAGCCAGGAGGACGCCTAGTCCACAGATGGGAAGACTGAGGCCAGAGACTGAGGCCTGGCCCAAGGCTACTAAGTGAGTTCACAGCAGAGCAGGACCAGAACTCCTAGAACCTAAGACCCCCAAGGCCCCAAGTCAGGGGCGAGGCCAGCAAGAGAGGAAATGAAAGAAACTCTGGCAGCCCTAGAGCTCAGATGGGGCGAGGAGCTATGTATAGACATACACCCAAGGAGGGCAGAGGAGCACTTTAGGGGTAAGGAAAGTCAGGTTCACACACTGGTGTCATATACAAGTGTGTGTGCGTGTCTGCACATGCATGAGTTGTGGATGCTCGTGCCACCAGGGACACCACGTGCAGCTGGTGCAAATGTTCTCAACAACAGGTAGGGTTCCACTTCCTGTGTGCAGACACGCAGGCCAGACACAAGTCTGAGCCAACACATTGACTTTTCACCTGGATAACCACTTGTGAAACAGTGAGAAGAAACTGGGGGTCTGAGGAGACCACAAGCTCAAGGGAACTACCAGGGCCTTGGAACTCTAGACAGGATATATTAAGGGGGTAAAGGCTCCTGGAGAAGAGAATAGCTTAATTCAGGTCTCTAAAACCGTGAAGGGACAGATGGGCAGCCATGGACCTGCCTCCTCCCTAGGGCTGACTGAGCAGAAGTGTTGAGAGAGGTGCTACACCAGGAGAGAGAGATAGAGCCTAGGATCCCAAAGGCCTTCCCACCAACGCAGATGGGGTGGCTGGGACAAGACAGTGAATACGGCTCCTAGAAGGAGGGCAGTGAACTCCCTGGCTGCCTGACCAGAACAAGGAATCCTGGATCCCTCGGCCCGGTGAACCGACTGGAGTCTCCCTCCCCCAGGTCTGGGCAGAAAGACTATCACTGTCTTGAGCATCGGCAGCAGCAATGGGTGACTCACCCCTTGGCAACGGGCCCAGATTCCTTACAGATGTTGAAATTCTCTGCCCCATCCCCCAGGGGACCCGGTGAGGGAGAGGAGAGCCAGGCACACGTGCACACATGCAGAAACACACACCCTGCAGCCAGTCACATGACCCCGGGTGCATACCCCTCTCACATCTGCACCTTAGTTTTTCTGCCTCCTCCAGCTGGATTTGGGTCCTAGGAGTTCTATTTCTGCTCAGCCAGGCGGCTGAGCCACCAAGCCCAGAGGGCACCCAGCAGGGCAGGGCAAGCTGCCCAGTCAACTTCCTCTGGCTTTGGGCCCTGGAAAGCTGCACCCTCTGTCCCATCCAGCGTCTGGGCCTCGAGGCGGGCCCTTTATCTGAGCTCCAGGGCCAGCCACGGAGGAGGAGGAGCACGTGGGCTGGAGGATGGATTCTCCACCATGGAAAGGACTGGAGGGGCCTGGGCTCTTTCAGGATGTGGCTTCCTTCTGCAGGGAGAGTTCACCCTCTGCTCCTCCTCACCCCACCGGCCCTACCAGCACTTTGTGCACAGGCTGGGTTTCCGGATTGGGGAGGGGGGTAGTTCTCTCACACACAGAGACACAGGAATATGGACAGATGCACAGAGTGACTCAGACACAAACACAGAGAGGCCCAGAGACACACAAACAGGCAGACAGAAACACACACACTCTAGCTCACCTCACACAGGCTGCATGTGCAAACACCCCAGGCCACCCTAAGCCCAGCTCCCAGGCTCTCCTATAAATGGACACCTGGCCCAGGAGCACAGTCACATATGTGCACAGGACCCCGGCACGACAGGGAGCCAGTCATAGGCCTATGGTACCCTGATCCTCCTGTGTCATCTCACCTGTATCTGTTCCACGGCTGCAGGTGGCCCAGAGACCAAGCAGCCACAGGCCAGGAGCCCAAGATGCCCACATCCTGGTCCAGAGAGATTAGCCACAGCTGCAGCACCTGAAAACCACAGAGACCAGGAAGGTGGATTCCTGCGCCCACACGGCACAAGCACACACGTGGGCAAGGAGCAGCCAGCCCTGGGGCCCAGGCGCTGGTACTGGGGAGGCAGGAGGTCTGGCCAGGCGTCAGTCCTTCTCAGAGGCCCAACCACAGGCCCTGAGCTAGGATTTGGGCCGGAGTGATATTCAAAATATTTAACCACCGGTATGGCACGGACACTGACCAGCCAGAGCAGAATGCTGGCTGGAGCACTGAAATAGGGTCCAGGCGGCATCCAGCTGTGCCAGGGAATAGTTGCTCCATTGAGGAGAGAGCTACAGTGCCCTAGAAGGCCAGGTCAACTGGGATAGTGAGGGGCCCGAGGGATAGGCTCAACAGGGGCTATTTACCAAGACACACAGAAGGATTTCAATATTTTATCAACCCGTGCACTGTATTGATATACATGGCCAGCTGCACCCAGCTCAGCCAGGTGGCCCTGCCAGGCACCCACAATGTCAGGGGCTGACGGCCGGGCTGAGTCTCCTGGCAGGCATCACAGCGTTGTTGTGTGTGGGCCAAGGAAGGTCCCCCCATGGGTACAGCGGGCGGGAAAGCAGGTCACCGAGGCTCAGGACCCTGTTGCCAACCTCCCCTGCTGATGGATGCTCGTCTTTTAGTTTTATTAAACCCTGATGGATGGGCCCAGATAAATCAATGCGGACTCAGAAGCGGCCAGCAGAGCCATACATCATCCGGCCTCCCTAGAGACAGGCAGCTCGCGCGCGCGCACACACAGAGTCATGCGTGTGTTGGGAGGACACACACAGACACACAGGCGCATATGCACACAGACGCATTCATGCCAGTGTGTGCATACAAACCTACCTGCACACAGGCATGCTCACAGAGACCCGTATTCACCGATATACCCAGACACACCAGCTTGCACATACACATGTGCACACAGCCAGCCTATGACTACCCCTCCAGTAGGCCTTCTTGTCGGGAAGTTCTTATGCAAGTCCAACCTCATTCCCTCCAGCTGTAATGGATTTCTATTTCCCCTCCCTCGGTCCTGGATAGGGAATGAGAGCAGGAAAGACCCCCGCCTCTCCATATATTTGGAGATAGGACCCCAATCCCCTTCTTCCTGGGGTAGAACTGTTCCCTCACCCTATTGGTCCCCCATTCTAGTGGGGCACACATCCTATCTCTCAGACATTATCCCGGCCTCGCCGTCCTGCCAGTCAGTGGAAGGGCTGCCAGCTGTGGGAGGCATGTGAATGCATGTGGAGGCGTGAACATCCATGAGCTCGTGTTCCCTTCCTGCTCCGGATCTCTGGCCTCCACTTCCCCGGCCCCAGCGAGGGGTGGTGGGGCCACAGGGACAGAAGGAGAGGAGCTGATCCCACCCCAATACAAAGGCACAGATTTGGGGGCGGGGAGAGTCAGAACTGAGCTGGAGTTTAGAGCTCATCCGGTTATAGACACAGAAACTGAGGTCCAGAGAGGGGATGCCACTTGCCCCAAGTCACACAGCAAGTCAGGGGCAGAAGGGGCCCTTCAGCCCAGAGCCCTGAGGCAGCCCACCTCACCCCCACTTACCGTGGCTGGGGAGCCCCCCACCTCCCTGAGTAATCCAGGCGGCCCAGGGCAACCAGACAGGAGAAGCAGGGCCTTGGTTCCTCAGGCCCTCCAGGGGCTTCTTGATTACTTCTGTCCGGCTGACTGTCCCCAGCTTCCCGGGTCCGAGCTCTTGGGGCTGAATGCCGCCGGCGCGCGCCTGCCGGGGACTGCCGGCCACTCCGGGTGGGGGAAGAGGGGGCGGTTCCAGGGGGCTGGGGACTTGCCAGGGCCGCTAATGGAACACAGCTGGACCCGCCCCGCCAGCAGGAGGAGGGAGGGCGGGCCGGGAGGGGGCTCCAGCGGCGGCGGCAGAGGCGGCAGAGGCGGCCGATGCACAGCCCCGCTCCTGGCCTGGCCTCGCTCCAGGGCCCGCCCCCTCCCGTTTCCCCCCAGGTGAGCGAGCGGGAGCCAGGCGGGACCCAGCGTGCCCGGAGCTGCCTGCAGGGGGCTCCAGCGGCAGGCGGGGGGTGGAGGGGGAGAGAGGAGGGGGGAGGGGAGGGGAGTCCGGCCCTTTAAGAGCCAAGCCTGGAGCACGAAGGGCCTCCCCTGTGCCACCCCCTTCCCCTTCCCTGGCTGGGCCTCCAGAAGGCTAGGGGGGCGGGCCGGGGAGACCCTCCTCCCCGGGTCCGTGGCACCCGTGACGTGGCTGCTGTCCAAGCCTCCTTGGTCCGCTTTTTCCAGTTTCTCAGCCTAACATTCCCAGTTAGTCTGTTCTTCTGTCTGAACTGGGGGGCAGGGCCCCCCACGGGGGCGCTAAGTTAACCCCTTCTGCCCTGGCCTCATTCCCAGAGAAACGAGTCCCCTTAGTCCTCCTCACTCCGTCAGGTTAGAAGGCTCAAATCCCAGTGTCTTTGTGGCCTCGAACTTACTGTTTAACTGTGACCATTTTCTCATCTGTAATATCGGATGGGACGTATAGACCTCACAGGGTTGTTGTGAGCAGAAAACGAGTTCAAGTCTGTGAAAGTGCTTACTACAAGTCTGGCACAAGGGAGGAGCTCAATAATAGTCACTGTTGTTACCTTTATTAGTGTGAACGCTGGTGGGAGGTCGTGTGAGGGGGTGAGGCTGGGATTCAGGCTTATATACCCGGGACGCAGAGGAGTCACTTTATATTCAGGATCCAAGGAAGCGATGCTGGATGAGAGACTGGACTTGGAGGAGAAAGGAGCAGATAAGGTGTCCAGCTCTGTCCAGAGGCAGGGAGGTGATCAAGGGGACCCTCCTACGGTGTCCCCCTTCAAGCAGCCAATTTCTGCACACCAAGGCTGAGGGCTCCAGAGAAGTGAGTTCAAGAGGTCACGAGTGGTAGGAATGGATGGGAGGGGCAGGGGAGCAACTAGAGCGCCCTGATTTGAGGGGGACTTCCTGTAGGAAAAACATGGTGGAGCCATCGCCCTATGGCCCCATCTAACCCCGAGGCGTGGGGCAGGGGAGCAGGCCTGAGATTTCCCGCCTTCAGAGCCAGAGGCGCTGAGTCAGTGGAAACCCCAACCATGGCCACGGAGGCGCCCCACTGTGGTCCCTGCGCGGAGCCGGTCCAGATGTGGCTACGACAGTGGCGGGACCTGGGAAGCGCTGAGCTCAGCAGGCGGGAAGTGGAAGGGTGGGGCTTTCTGGGCACTCTGGCCCAGGATGTGTGTAGGCACTGGCCCGGCCTGCCCATAGGCTGCTGCCCCAGTGGTGGGCACTTGGGAATGAATAGGCCAAATGAATAGGTCAGGCTTTGCTAAGAACTTCACGTAGGCTGACTTCTTTAATCCTCACAACAGGCCCAGGAGGGAGAATTCTATTCTTGTCCCCATCGTACAGACGGGGAAACCTGGAGCAGAGGAACAATACAATGTGCCCAAGAGCACGTGGTTAGTCGGTGGTAGAGCAGGGACCCACGCCCAGTTAGCCTGGGCTCACGGCACAAGGTCTTAACCACTGTGCCATCCTGGGTGACTCCTACCTTACCCCATTCGTACCCCAGACTCTCCCAAGCAGGAGGGGATGGCTGGACCCAGAGCAGCCAGAGCTGGAGGGACCTGAGAAGGGGGCGTCCAGATACCTTCCCACAACACCCACAAGAACCTTCTCACAAGAATAGCCAAGCCTGGGGTGCCCCCTGGGTCCGGATCCACTGTCATAGACACAGCCAAGAGACGTACCTATGCCCCTTCCTCCCTCTGACACATATGTGCACACATCCAGAAGCATACAGTCAGATATGCTCTCTCACGACACATGTGTAGACTCCACATGTGTGTGCAGGCACTTATATTTACACAGACACATGGACACACATGATACTCCTCCATGTAAACAAACACGGAGACACGTGTGTGAGTACAGGTGAACCCACAGAAATACATCCCTGGACATATTCAAACACAGGTGCATAATTCTCAGAATGCATATACTTGGATATGCACACATGGACACACGCACGCACACACAGACATGTGCGTGCACAAACACACAGAAACACACACATGTGCCCACAGGAATACTTACTCATACATGCAAGCAGAGAAACCGACAGACCTACAGCACATACACGTGTACACACAGACACAGGTGGCCCCACAGACTCAGCTCCCACAGAAAACCCCACTCAGATAGGCAAACATTGACACACATACACGCATGCAGCAATGCTGACACATTTACATGCGTTCAGCCCTAGAAAGCTCTGCATGCCAGCAAGCAGGGAACCCCGTGGGGCTGGGCTCAGTGCCCTCACCCCAGATGGCATCGCCACGAGGTAATCAACGCTGCTAATCGCCACCAGCTGCCCTGGAGCCTGCCTGCCGCTGCTGGATGGGGCTACCAAGGCCTACTGGGCCCCGGGTAGTATGCCCAGATGTCGGCAATTCCCGAGGCCACACCCATCCCACCGTCCCAGCTGGCCATTGGGGAATCCCCATCTGGCAGGAGCAGCCCCTGGGGCTGGGGGAAAGTGAAGAGCCAAGACAGGGCTTGATCCCAGGACAGACCCAGGAGTCCCCATGCAACCAAGCAGAGGTGTCTGAAACTCTCATGCACATGTGCCCACCTGGGCATGTGTGCACACGGCATATCACACATGGCCGAAAGAGACCTCTTGACTATTCCCCACAGGTCTGCTTCTCCCTGTCTTGCTCATCCTAGTAAACTCCACCATAATTTGTTCAGATGCTCAAGCCAAAAACCTGGGAGTCATCCTTGGCTGCTTCCTTTCCCCCACTATCCTGTCGATTCTACCCTCAAAACACAGCCGGCATCCACCCACTTCTCCCAACCCTCGCCTAAGCCACAACTCTTCTGCCCGGCCTATTGCAGGAGCCTCCCAACCTGCTATGTCCCACCCAGCAGGCAGCAAGACCTTTCCAAACCTGTATCGTTGATTCCACTCTCCTGTTTCAATCTTCCAGTTTTCATTTCACTTAGAAGAAAACCCAAAAGCTTTCCCTTGGCCTTACCAAGTCCATCACGATCTGGCCTCTGCCTTCTTGTCCAGCCACATCACCCGGAAGCTGCGGCCCCACTGGCTTGCTTTCTCAGTCCTGAATTCGCCAAGTTGGTTTTCCCCTTGGGGCTTTTGCACCAAGTCTTCTCTCTGGAAGGGTTGGCCCCTGATCTCTGCTAGGCTGACCCTTTGACATCAAGGTCTCGCCTCATAAGTCACCTCCTCAGAGTGGCCTTCTCTGACCACCAGATGACAGGTGGCCCGAGTCACTCCCTAGCACATGACTGTTTGAAATCTCTGCATAGCTCTGGTATATGTTTGTTTGTGTATTGTCTTTCTCTATGAAGAAGCAAGTGGCTCCACAAGGGGCCTGTCCACTGGTATTCACTGCCTTACAGCTGAGCCCGGCAACCCACAGGCGCCCCTGGTAAATTAGGGAATAAGTGCAAACAGCACTGTCTGAGCGCCAGACACACGTGCACCCACAGGAGGTATGACATGCAAGCACATGAATGTACATGTGCGCAGGGACACACACAGATGCAGCTTCTGGGTCAGAGAGGAGAGACTGAGACCAAAGGACCAAAGTCTCTCTCTGCCTCTTTCTGGGTGTCTCTGGCCTGTCTCCTTAGGATTCCAGCTGTCTCCCCAACTGTCTCTGTGTCTGTGTCAAGTCTCTGGTTCTCAGGCTCTCTTTCCTCCCTCTCTGGGACTCTGGCCCCTCTCCAGCTCTCTCTCCCCTTTCTCTCTCTAACGCTCCTGTTACCCTCTGCATCTCTGTCTCTCTGGTCTCTGTCTTTTTCTCACACTTTTTGTGCCTTTATGTCCCTGTCTCTCCTTATCTCGGAGCCTCCCTGTTCTCTGCTTCTTTTCACCCTGTCTCTGTCTTCTTTGTCTCTGCTTCTGGCTCTGTATCTCTGACTCTGACTGGGTCTCTCGTCCTCCATGCCTCCCTCTCCTTGCCCTAAATCAGCCCTGCTGCCATGTCTCCATGGCTGTCTGTGTCCCTGTGGCAGGGAGACCCATCTTTCACCTCTGGTGGCAGTTTTATTGTCCCAACAGGTAGGCTGGTGCTCCACTCTGCCAATGCCCACCTCCCCTGCAGGGCCATGGCGAGCTCCACACCAACACCCCTGGCCCTGGCAACATTTTTAGATGCCCAACCAGGGCATCTTACCTCAGTAGCTCATGGCACCAGGCCCACTTCGCTTGACCACCTGGAGCTTCTGGAGAGTAAGCCCGGACTCTGATGGGCACTGCTGTGGAGATAGCAATGGCCGGGCAAGTGGACACTGGGGGCCTCAGCTTGGTTGTTCCCTGGGCTCTGCCCACCTGTTCTGAGGGAGCCGTGGAGATATGACAGGCACAAGAGCTCTGGATTCCAGTCCTATCTCTACCTGCTGTGCGACCCTGGGCCCCAGCCTCCCCCTGGACCATGAGGTAACAGTAGGATCCCACTTTAACCCACCCTAATAGCACCTTGCCTGCTTACTTTACCTCAGGAATTCTCAACCGGGGCAATTTTGCTCCCCAGGGGACATCTGGCAATGTCTGGAGACATTTTGGTTGTCACACCTTGGGGGGGGTGGGGGTTGGTGCGTGGCTACTGGGATCTAGTGAGTAGAGGCCAGGGATGCTGCTAAACATCCTATGATGCACAGGACAGTCCCTCACAATACAGAATTAGCCAGCCCAAAATGTCAACAGTGTCCAGCTGGAGAACCCCTGCTCTTCCCCAAGGGGAAGATTCTGCTTTGAGACTGTCTTCACCTTCCTTCCCACGAGGGGGTAGGGAAGCCAACTGGGAACAGACTCCTAGAAGGGGCAGATCTGAGCAGAAGCTTGGGAGGGGAGGGGGTTAGTCAGTTATCCGCCACTGACCAGTTTGAGCATCTCTGAGCCCTGCTGGACTGTAAGCCACCAAAAGAGCTGCTTTTGCTACCACTTTATCCCCAGAGCCTACGACACAGACTGGGCACTTTATAAATATTTGCTGCATGAATGAAAGAGGGGACCCAGCTCCCTTCCGAGGACAAGCCAAGGAGTCTCCTGGGCGAGGCCCGGTGAGAGGGGGAGCATTCAGGAACTCCCAGCTACTTTGCATGCCAGAGCCTCAGACGGTTAGACTCATAAATTTGAATCCTGGAATCTCTGGGTGGAGAGAAGGCTTGGCTGCTGCCAGCTTCGCCTCCTCCCAGTAGTGCCTGGGGCTGGGCTGGGGAGGCCTGACAACCTGCCTAGAAAGGGAGGCTGAGGGAGAGGGCGGGAGACGGAAAGTTCAGGGTGAAAACCCAACTTTTTTATCAAGGCAGAAAATAAATCAAAGATCAGAGAGGGTTTCATCCTGGCTCTGCTCCTTCTTGGCTTTGTTCTCTTAGGCTAATGCCCTCACCTCTCTGAGCCTTTAGTTTCATATCTGTAAAATGGGGTGATCATAATAACACCTAACCACATGAAATTTGAGGGAGAATTAAATGAGATAATGCGCGAAACTAAGCCAAGCCCATGAGAAACACTCAAAAATGTTCATTATTAACATTTATTATTATTTGGGAGGGCTAGTAATCTTCCAGGAAGTCTTGTCCTACACCTCATACCCATATTCATCCCTGACAGTCCCCCCTGCCCCCTTCACTATTTACATAGCTGATTTCATGTAACTCTGAGAGGTCAATGACATTTCTGACAGATGCGACAGGTTTTCTTTTTCCGCGAAGTGGTCTAAATAAATAATACGTAAAGAAATAAAACCAACTGGAGTATTGTCAGCCTTGACCAGAAAAAGCCTGATCCTGGAGTCTGGATGGTGGGGGAAAAGGGCCTGGGACTGGGGACCAGGTTCAAGGGCGGGGTCTGCCTTGATGCATTATTTGGCTTGAGGATGGTCCCTGCCCTTCGGCAACAGGGGAATGCTGAACCTGGGGACTTTTGAGCCCCTTCCATTCCCCAAGTCTGAGGGTCTGTAATGTAATGACCCAAACATGCCCCCTCCTCAAAACAGATAACAGGGCGAGGGGAGCCAGCCCTGTGCAAAGCCCAGGATGCTGACACTCGTCCCCCTACTCAGGCCCAGAACACACCTTACAGTTTACCTGGTGTTCCACATCCACCCAAGCACCCCGTGACCATGCCCCACGCCGCCTTAGTGAAGCCGCTCCAGGGAGGGGAGCTCACCACACCACGCCCATTAATCCTTCTCTGCATATCCAGGAGGGGAGAAGAACAGGTGCCAGAGATGGTAACTAACGTGCTGAGCTGGGATTGAACCCAGGTGTGTGTAACTCCCAAGATGCCACTGCTGCTTTTTGGAAAATACTTTTAATCATCAGGACAATCCTGAGTATCTATCAGTATTCCCATTTTACAGGTGAATGGGTGTCATCCCCAACTTGAGACTTTACAGTAAGGAAACAGGCCCTAAGAAATGGTTTGCTATGAGGCAGAGCTGGGATTTGATCCAGGGCTATTCCAGCACACTCTGCTGTGTGATATGCCCCTTCCTCTTTTTAGGACTCAGTTTCCTCAACTGTAGAATGGGGATGCCAGCTCCAGAACCTCTAAGATTCAAGTTGGGACTTTTTGCTGCTCCAAGCCCAGGTCCCCACCCAGAAGCCTAGAACAACCCCGTGGGCCAGGGCGGGAGAGAAGGGCAGGTGTCGACGTGACTGTCCCTCCAGGGGGAGGAGGAGCGGGGGACAGCGCCGCCAGACGCACAAAAACAACCAAATAAATCAGGACCAGGCCCTCCTAATCCTTCCCGGCTGTAGCTGCTACCGCTTGCCCGGCCTGGGCCGCCATCGCCTGGCCCGCTCAGCATGGCCAAGAGCGCAGACTCGGGCCAGCAGAGTCAGAGTGATGCAGCAGTCAAGGCGGCCTCGGCTCCCGGAGATGCGGGGAGGCCCTCCCGGCAGGGTGACTCAGCCTCCCAGACCCCTCCTGGGTGGGCACGTTCCTGCGCCTTGGTCTATTTTTAGAGCCGGCTCCAGGCCTGAGCGTAGAGGGGCAGGGAAGGGGGCCCTCGTGAGGGCGCAGGCGCCTGACCAGGCTCAGACCCCAGGCCCTCCAGCTGTCTATCTAGAAAAGAATGGAAACACTTGGAGTGAGGGGGAGTCGCGGGGTGAGGCGCAGGCCCAGAGACTGCGTCCCCTTTCCCCCACCCTCCCCGCAAGGCCTGGCAGTTCCAAGGAGCGGGGCGCGGCCTCCCGAGAAACAACCTCTGTTAAGTGGGGCCAAGAGTCTCCAGTGGTCGGTCTGTCAGGCGACTGGACTCGATGCCAGGGCGGGCGGGACTCCCGGGCGGCCGAGGTGGCTAGGCGGGAGTGGGGAGGAAGCTTCCAAGTTTGGGGGATCCCGCCCCGACCCCGCCGTGGGCCACGCCTCCAGCCCACCCTGGCCACGTCCCCAACCCTCTCTTTGGGCCACGCCACGGCCCGGGGGCCTTCCCTGACTCCACCCTAGGCCCCGCCCCCTATCTGGCTCCGCCCAGCTCTGGCCAACCCTGTACCCTTTTCCCAAGGTCCACAGATGCCTAGATGCTGGGCATCTGACAGCCTGGGACTGGAGCTGGGCCTGCCTCTGGGGATTGGGACAGAAGTGAGAGGAATAGGGCCTCCTCCCCTGGCGTGGGGTAGGGGAGGAGAGCATTGGGGGGCAACAATGGTGCCACTGACCAGGAGGCCTCTAGGCTGAAGATGTATCTTTGGGAGCCGGCCGTCTTCCAGGTTGAAGTGGCTGTGGCAGCCCCGAGCACGGAAACACCCCTGCATACATGGGCACAGAGCGGCACACAGTGGCACCTGGGGCAGAGGTCTCTGGGCTGATGCCTCTTCTACTGGACCCTAGAGGCTGAGGCCACAGTCCTGGGGTGTGGGGGCAGCTGATGGTCCCAACAGATGCGTTCTCGTGACGAATTCAGAGACGTGGGGTCATGAGTGGAGGCCCATCTCACTGGGGGTGAGGGGCGGACGATGGGAGGCGGAGCCGGTCTCCCAGCACCAGCCCTCCATCTAGTGGGAAGTTTGGGAATCGCGGGACGCAGAGGTGGGGTGGGGGGAGGCGTCCATTGCACCCCGAATCCTTCTTCTCCCTGAAGTTCCGCTGGCACCTACACACCACCATCCTCCTCAGTCTGCTCCATCTCAGGGATTCGCCCAGATAGTCATTCAAAGATCTGTCCTCCCCTCTTGCCCCAGCTCCAAGTCCTCTCCCTTCTTCCTCATAACTATCTACGGATAATGCCCTCGTCTCTCCATCACGGCCACCACCACAGGTCCAGGCAGCCACCATCCTTGGCCTGGATCCCTGCAGCTCTGCCAAAGGCTCTCCCCGCCTCCAATTTTACCCTTTCCCCCTCCACTCTCCTACAACTAGCCAACTAGTGTTTCTAAACCAGAAATCTGGTGGTGTCACTTCCTTGATTAAAACCTTTCAAGATGAACTCCAAACCTTGGCAGGGACCTAGGAGGCTCTCCAGCACCCAGCCCCACCTCCTTCAGTCCTAGCTATTCTCACAGGGCAGGTGTCAGTTCCTCGCACACCCCTGTTGGCTCTCATCCTGAGGCCATCACACCTGCTGTTCCTTTTTCCTGGAACACTTTTCCTTGCTGTCTTCAGGGATCCGTCTGGCAAAAATTCCCCTTCTTGAGAGGCCTTTCTTGACCCCCAGGTGTGAGTTTAGGTGCCCCTTGTCTGAGCTCCCACAGCTCCCAGTGCATCCCTGCCCCTCTCAGAGTGCCACTGCCTGGGTCTCTCATCGTCTGTCCACTCTGGCAGCAGGATAATCTATTGAGATGTTAATTGTTTTGTTCCCCTTCCAGTTCCAAGCTGGTAGCCAAGCTTTTTGATTTTCCCAGCCTCGGGGAACTGTGCAGGGCTGAACACAAAAGCTGCTTGAAGTCTGATGGCTCATCCTGACTTTTGAAAAAGCTAACCTTCTGGAAGTGACTGTGCTAGGTTCCCAAGGGATGGGGAGAAGATGGCAGCTGATGGGGGCAGAAGAAGGAGAGAGCCACTAGCTGCAGAGGGGGCAGACGTGGGGGTCCTGGAAGTGGTGGGGACCGTGTCCAGCAGCCCCTCCTCAGACAGATGACGGGAGCTATGGGGGATGGGTGGTGGTGTACCTGGGGAGGCTGGAGCCCAAGCACTGGGGTACCACCTCAGTGCCCCAAAGTGGCAGAGGAGCAGCTGAAGTGCCAAACCTCAAGGGACTAGGGCAACAGACATCTCTGTGTGACCAATGTAGACCGAAGACAGGAGGCACCTGCTCCATGCTTAGGCCCAGGAGGGACTGCAGGTTCTTGCACAGGCCTCTGGAGGACGTGACAGGCGGCCCCAGTGACGGCTGAGATTGAATTTTCTGCCAACTGGTAGGAAGGGGCTTAGAGTGAGTCAGATTGGAGCTGAGTTAATGAGAATACAGCAATGGGGGTATTTCTTGAGTTTGTGTGCCAAGGTTCCTACCTGCTACACCTGTCGGTTGTCTCCCTACTGCGGGCTGAGATTGCGTGTGCCTCATTCAGAACTGAATGCTCAGGACCCACGCGGTGCCTGCCACATAGTGAGTGCTCAGAAGGTATTTGCTGAATTCACTTTTCCTAGGTAGCTATGGAAATCTTCCTAAAACCCAAGTCCACTTCAGTGATTCGCCAGCAGCCCTCAGAATAAGATCCAAACCCCGATGATAGCTCACAGGCCTACTGCGATCAGAATCCCCCTCCCTGCAGCCTCATCTCTACCGCCCATCCTCCCCACACTCTCCTCTCCAGCCCAACCACACGATTTGCAATTCCCCAAACTTGCCAGGTTGTTTCATGCCTCCGTGCCTTTGCTTACGTGGCACCCTCTGCCTGGAGTGCCCTTTCCCCTTTCTCTACCTGCTGAGCTTTCAATTAGTCTTCAAAGCTCAGCTCAAGTGTTTCCGTCTTTAAGAAGCCTTCACTGCCACCCTCCCGGCAAAGGCAGAGGAGACCTCTCCTGCTGGAGCCTGTTGTTCATGTCCATGTCTGTCTCCCTTTTCCCCAAGCCCTGTTTCCTGGACTGTGGGCTTCTCTCGGGATTCCCCAGGGCCCAGCACAGTGCGAGGTACACGTTAGGTTCTCCATAAACGCTCACTGTCCAGTATGCGTTAGCCCGACCCTCCATGGACTCATGATGTGACCTCAGCAACCTCCCCTGTCCGTGGGCCTCTGTTTTCCTCTCTGCACAGTGGGGGTAGTGGAGCTCAGTGGTCTCCAAGGGCCCTTCCGTCAGCTGGGCTTGGAAGAGTTGGCACATAAAACACAATTCACCTGCATGCACTGCAGGCCAGCTAAGGGCAGAGCACGCTCAGACATGCAGCAGCGTGTGTAGCACCCATGCATGGCCAGCCGAGAGAAAGCCCCTGCCTAAAGAGCTGTCCAGGACACTCTCCCACAAAAGTATCCGTGGTGTTCTGGATGTGGGTGCTCTGTCCTCCCAACCCCCATCCCCAATCAGCCACTGGCCCTGACAGTGAAAAATTCAGCAGCAGCTGGAGCAGCCAGTCCAGCAGCAAGTTAATATGCAAGGAATGAGCCTCCTGCAATACGCGTGCCCGGAGCTGCGTGTCCTGTGGCGCTCTCCCCTTCCCAGGCCTAGACGCGACACAGTCTGCCTACGGCAGGGCACCAAGGGCCACACCTGTAGCTCTAACTGCTTCCTGGATACCCTCCTTTTGATGTCCTATGGGAACCTTAAACTCCACATTCATTCATTCATCCATTCTATTGTATCTAAGTTCCTATCATGTGCCAGGCAATGGTATGTATGTACGCCCTCAGAGGCTCACAGTCTAGTCAAGGAGACAGATGATAAAGAAGAAACAGAATTTCAGATCGGGAGAAGAGGTACTATGGCAGGATTAGGGTGATGTGGTACTTTAGATTTTTCAATTGCAAAATGACATAGAGGGGCAAGGGGTCGGCAAGGAAGGCCTTTCTGAGGAGGTGGCATTAGAGCTTCCATCAATAAATGAGGAGCTAGCAAAGCAGATAACTGGGGAAAAGCCACTCAAGTGAAGGTTTCAGCACATGCAAATGCCCTGGGGTGGGAGAAACCATGAAATGTGTTCGAGGAGCAGAAAGGAGTCCACGTGGCTGGGGCTCAGTCAGTGAGGAGAGAGGGGCAAGAGACTTAGCTTTATTCTAAGAGCAGTGGGAGGCCCCTGGAAGGTTTTGGTCAGAGGAAACAAAATCCATCCCTTCCCCCGGCTTCCCTCCCCCCTGGCATCCTTCTTCAAGACTATGTCTTCCTCATCTTTACATTGTCAGTGCCCAGCTCAGGGCCTGGCACGAGTTGGCTTCAAGTAATGTTTACCGAATAAATGAATGACCAAGTCCGGCTCTCCTGGCCCAAGGCTTGACTGAGTGGTTCCGGGTGGGTCAGCCAGGTGGCAGAGGACGGGAGTCATCTGGGCCAGATTAAGACACTTAGATGCCCTACCCATTGAGAAGAGGCTGCTGATCCCCATACATAATTCATAATAGAAATAATACTAATCCATGAAGCATAATACTTACACATATGCTAAAATGAAAACAACTTTTTAGATTTTTCAATTGCAAAATTCTGGATAAACTCACCGAAGCAGCATTTCTTCCCGCTTGTGTGTGTGTCTGTGTGTTGCTGCCACCTTGCTGGTGCCTCCAGCTGGACTGTCTGCCCACTGGGTCACCCAGTGCTAGATGGCCTGGCCTGACTGTCCCCTCAGTGACATGGTCTTGGCTCTTGGACTCAGGCTAACAAGTAGCACCAAGGGTGCCATGGTGGCCTAGGTCTGGCTGATAGCGAGTAGCTGATAGCAAGCAGCCCCATAGTAGCATTGTTGGCAGCTTCTCAAAGCTGCGTCAGATTTGGCAGCTGCTCAGTGTGAGAATTCTGCTAACACCCAGTGGGCCACCAAAGCTTGCCCCTTCCCACCCATCTGAAAACTGTACAAAGTGATCAAAGTGACCCTAAGAGACTTCTCAGAGGAGGAATCTAAGGCTCAGAGAGGTTAACTAACTTGCCCAAGGTCACTCAGCAAGCTGGGGGTGGAGTTGCGATTTGAACACAAGCCTTGCCCCCAAAACAGACTCCATTCCTTTCCCGAGGGTGGCTGGGCTGGGCTGGGGCACAGCCCACTTGCCCATATCTGGATCCACAGAGCTGACAAGAACAAACAGTGGAGTTGGACCCGACCTAGCCTGGAGGTGGGTCCTGCCCTCCCCCCAGCCTTTTTCACTGCCCAGCTGGACTCTAAGCCTCTAAGCTCAACACTCCCCCAACACCCTCTCTGGGGCCTAGAGATGGACCCTTGTCTCAAGGTTCCCATGTGGGTTCCACAGCATCACACAGGCCCAGCGCTGGGCACCCGGCACAGCTCTCAGGTTCTGAGTCTCAGGATTCGCTCTCGCTTCTCTCACACAGTGGTGCACTTCACAGGATCTGTCCTTCCCTCCTTCATGCAACCCCCCACCACACCTGCTCTGTGTATGGGCCCTGCAGGGAATCAGACTCAGTCCCTGCCTGGGAGGAGAGCTGACCTCTCCTCCCCAGCTCCCCACCCTCCCTGGAGACAGGGCTTGGGAAACTCAAAGCAGATCAGTGATTCTTAGGGAGAAGGGGAAACTGAGCGGCTCAGGGCAACACCCCCACACGCAGGCCAGTTTTCCTACGCCAACCCCAGGCTGAGCTCTGCCTCCACTGGGTTCCAGCACCACTCCCTCCCCAGTGGGTGGGAAGTGACAAATGAGTCTCAGGAAGTGGAGGGGGCAGTCGGCAATCGATGGCATTAACATGGTGCCCAAATTAAATATTGACTTTCTTGGTTGACTCTTGGTTGGATTGATGGCTGGGGCTGTGTCGTGCCACCGCAGGGGATGGGGACATACCAGCCTGGAGCAGGCCCAGTGGGGACCTGAGGCTTACAGGGAGGGCTCACCCCTGCGCCTGCCTGGTCAGGAGGAGCAGCAGCAAGGGCTGCAGAGCGCCCAGGGCCCCAAGTCTATATCTCCATTTTGTGCCCTGGGAGCTCCCTAGGGAGTCCAGAGCTCCCTTCTCCCACAAGGTCTTAGAGCTGAGGTTTCATTGAGTGTGCCCCCCATCCCCATCCCCCCTTCAGGAACTGTGACTGGCCTGCCGCCCAACAAATGAGCAGAATCAATCTCTGTGATGATAGCCATTACCAGGTCTCAGGACCCTGCCTCCCAGGATGGTAGGGTTGGTTATTTCTGGTCTGTCATTATGTAAGATCTTGGGGAGGGGGTAAGGAGAGCCTCTCCATTCCTGGAAACACTCCATCATCCTCTCCAGCTAATTCACCTTCAGAGCCTACAGCGGGCCCTGAGCTTTCTCTCCCTCTTTTCATAGCTCCACTTTAAGAATTGTCCATACCATCTTCATTTCTTCACCTCCCACTCACTCTACAGCCTGCTCCAATATGGCTTCCTGCCATGCCAATGACTCTAGGCTAGCCCTTCTCCTGAGTTCCAGTTCTGTCTAACCACCTACTTCCTACTTGAAATTTCCCCTTGACTATCTCCAAGGTATTTCAAGGTTAACATGCCCAAGGCCAAAATCATGATTGTCTCCCCCAAAGCTGATCCTCTTCCCATGTCCCAAATCCAATAGCATGGTCATCCATCCACGTGCGTAAGACAGAAGCCCACAGATCATCCTTGGCTCCTTCCCATACCATCCACGCCAGGGGCTGACAATTCCATCCACTACACACATACAGATTCCATGCCCCCTCCATGGCATCCCCTAAAGTTTCCTTCATATGTATGGTCCCCTCACTGGTCTCTCTGCATCTGCCCTGCCCCCATCCATTTCCCATCCACCCAGAGCAATCCTGTTAACATATAATTTTGATCATGCCAGTCCCCTGCTCAACACCCTTCTTTGACTTCCCACTAGTCTGAAATGCCAAAACCTTTATCAGAGTCTCCCCTGCCCTGGGTACTTAGCAGGCGTTTTGGGGGCATGAGAGGGGAAGGGTCTTCCTGGGGTTGGAGACCTTAGAGGAGTGCAGGGAGCAACAGTAGGGGGGGAATACTAGGGACTTGCCCTAAAAAGCCCCAAGGGGGACCCCATGAGCTGCCTGGGTGGACAAAAGGAACCCTTGAGGGACATGAGTCTAGAGAGGCAGAAGTTGGCAGCATCTCGCACCCAGGTTCTCCCTCAGGCCACCTAATTTCCTTTTAATTGGTGCCTAATGGAAGTGAATTAAACCCAATTGAGTTTTATGGTGTCTGTTCAAGTGCCAGCCCCAACCTGCCTCCCTTCTCCTAGGGTCTGGGGCTGCAGGTGGAAGGAAAGAAGACAGGTCGTGCAGTGGTTGTAGGGGTGAGGGCAGAGGGTGCGCCCTTCCCCCAGCCCTGCTGAGGTAGGCCTAAGACCAGTCCACAGGTCTCCTCGGGACCGTCTCCCACTTCCCCAACACCCCCTCCCCACCTGTTTCCCCTGAATACCTAGATTCCAGGAACACTGACTGAGGACCTACTGCGTGCTGGCACTGTGCTGGGAACCTTCCCTGTATCAGCTCCTTGAACCCTCACCACGACCCAGTGAGGCGGGTAGTACTCAAACCTCCTTTTCACAGAGGACACTGAATTGACTTGCCCAAGGCCACTGCCTTTGTTCTGTTTAGAACTGGGCTGTCCAAAATGGTAGCCACTAGCCGCACGTGGTTACTGAGCGCTCAGAATGTAGCCAAACTGGACTGAGATGTGCTGCACATGTAAAACACACACTAGATTTCAAAGACTTAGTAGGCAAAAAGAATATAAAGTATCTCATTGGTAATTTTCTTTATTAATTATGTGTTGAAATGATGTTGATACATTGGGTTAAATATATCATTAAAATAAATTTCACCTTTTTTTTTTTACTTTTTAAAAATGGCTATTAGAAAATTTAAAGTTACATATGTAGTTTGCATTACTTTTTTTATTGGATATTCCCCAGGGTCTGTCTTATGAAGGTAGGGCTGGTCTGCTCACCCATGACTTGGGAGGTGGCAGGTCCTTTCAGCACCCTGGACAGCACCCAGGGCTGGCTTCCCACTTGGGGTCCTAGGACAGTGCTGGAGCTCAGGATGGATTAACTGGGGGAGGGGTAGATGTCACCTGCACAATGCTCCCCACAGATAACCTCAAGTCATGTTCTGGGTACCGAGTGAAGAAGGCTTGGTAAGGATTATCATTCTCCCCATTTTGCAGATGAGGAAACCAATGAGAATTGTGCATTCCATCTGTTCACTCAGTAAAGACCCACTGATGCCTGCTCCACGTGGTGCCCTTGGCTGAGCACACAAACCCGAACCAGGTCGACGTAGATGATAGTAATTCTGTGTGAGCAGTGAGACAGCAAAAGTGTGGGCCAGCACTGTGGGAGCCGAGTGCTGACTGCTGAGGCACGGAGTTTACGGACAGCTTCCTAGAGGGACTACTTGAGCTGGGTCTGAAGGGGAGTTTGCCAGTGTAAACGGGAAAGAGTTCCAGGCAGAAGGGACAGCATGTGCATAGGCAGGGAGGTGAGCAAGATGGGCCAGGAAAGGTAGGCAAGAGTCACAGCATCAGGGCCTTGCATTCTAGGCTAATTCTAGCATCTTTGGCAGGCTTCTGAGCAGGGCAGTGGCCTGGACAGATCTGCATTTTGGGGAAATCACACCTGGGGGCCAGGTGGACTAAGGACTAGAAACTGGAGGCAGAGAGAATAAGGAGGACAATGAGGTGAGAAATTCAAGTCCAGGAAAGAAACGACAGGTTGGTAGATATTAGCCCAAATGGAGGGGCTGTCAGGCCTACAGAGAAGGAAACCCACATCAGACAAGGTCCAGCGGCCTGTCCAGGGTCACACGGCAAGTCAGTGCCTGGGGAGTGGGGACTGAGTGGCAGAGGGGAGCACAGCCCTCAACCCAGGAAAGCTCTGCCCTGACCACGAGTCTCAAAGCCCTTGGGAGCCTCTGCTGCAGCTACGGTTGCTGTCTGAGCAGAATCAACAGGGTGATTCTAAATTTCCTCCTCAGACTGGATGCAAAGCAGGAAACTACAAGAAGGGAGGGGCATGCACATCGCAGCTCAGCCCCAGAGGGATTCTATGGTGGCCAGTGGAGCCCAGAACTGGGAAGGAAGGAGACAGGAACACAGCAAAGGACTAAGAAGGCTTTAGGTGGTGGCTCGGGGAAAGGCCTGGCTCAGGATGTGGGTAGGGTCTGCTGGCACAAGGTGGGCCAGGGGCTTTGTTTGTGCCCACCACAGGGCCCTACCCCCTTCCTTGGGGGTTTTCTGATTGCAATTTAAGAGAAAGTTTCTTTCCCTCTGGAGGCAAAGTTGAGTGACGGGAGCTGGAAGAAGGAAGCCTGGTGGGCCCAGGGCGGTGAGGAAGCTTGCCTAAAAGAATGAAGCTAACACAGAGCAGCAGGAAGGGATGGAACATCTGACAGCACTCTGACCCTGGGTCCCTTCACCCAAGGCCAGCCACTCATGCCCACCACTGTCCTTGCTGCAGCTGGAAACTCCTGAATGGACAAAGTTCAGGATTCTGCTACTCCTGGCCAAAAGTCCCAAAATAATCACTTACAAGCTGTGAGAGTTTACGAAAGTCATGTCCCCTCTCTGAGCCTTGATTTCCTCATCTGTAAAATGGGGCAGTCACAATACCTACCTTGAAGACTCAGATGAAGTGGTGCCTGAGTGAGTGCTTTGTACACAGAAGTGCTGGGGCTGCCCGAGGGGAGGAGGGCCGAGGTGATGAGCAATCACAGGAGTGCAGGGGCCTGGAAAAGCCCAGGGCCGGGGCCACAGGCCTGAGGATTCTCCCCCCTCCTCTGACCAGGCCCACAGCAGGCAGGATTCAGAGACTGAGGGAGCCTGCACTGCCAGGGCCACCAGTCCTCCAGCCCCTCCAGGAGGCCATTAGCTGTGACCCCCCCACCCCACCCCAGAAGCCAGTCCCTCTTTCTTCTCCCCGATCCCGACTTCTACAGCACCTAACCCCTCCCTCTGATGTGTTGGCCACCCCTGGTGACTGACAGCTCTCCAAGGGCCTGCATCTGTGTCTGAGTTCCTGGGGAGGGGCCCGGACACCAAATGACCAGGCCAGCAGTTGCACACCTGTGGCCCCTGCTCCCGATGCTGCCTGATCACAGAAGAGCCACGACACACACTACAAGGTGTCTCTGCATGCTGATCCTACGCCCCCTTTTCCTGGGTGCCAAGGAACTGAGCAAGAGGCCATCTACTCAGGTGTGTAAAGAAATCACCCCAGCAATGAGTCTCCCACCCTTGCCCTCTGGCACCAAGCCAGCCTGGCCTCTCCACCCCACACCCACCCTCAGCCCTGGCACTCAAGGCTCCACCACAACCCAGCTCCCCGCCGCTCCCCTGAAGCCATGAAGGTCAGGTCCCAGGAAGCTGAGCTCAAGCTTCCTGTCCTACCAGGGGGAGAGTGATAAAGGTGAAGGGTGGGGGGCTCTACCATCTACCAAGCCTGTGCTTGAAGTCCCAGCCCTGCCTCTGACTGTGGCCTTGAGCAAGTCACTCCCCATCTCTGGCCTCATTTTCCTATCCACAAAATAGGCAACCTAAAACCTTCCTGCAATGTTGTGTGAGGGGTCAGGGGTCGTGTGTGTGAAGCTCCTAGCACAGAGCATGGCATGAGACTGAGTGCCAAGCGGTAACAGCCAATACTTAAGGAGCTTCTTCTGTGCCAGGCACTTGCTATGCGCTTTACACGTATTAGTTTGTGTCATCCTCATAACCCAATTACCATCCCCATTTCACAGATGGAGAAACTGAGGTCACTAGGCTCTGCCTTGGCTCCAGCCCAAGAAGTCTAGCCTCTGGGCCCTAGTGAATAGCTGCCACGACCATCATAGCCACTGGGGAAGGTCCCCTCCAAGGGGTCCCACCCCACATTCCCGATCTGCTTACCCAGGCCCTACAGAGGAAGCGGTGTGTCCAAGGTCACCCAGGGAATCAGGGGCAAGATGGGGTCAGAGCCCAGGTGCCCCCTCCCAGTCAGGGCTGGCCTGACCCCATCACATAATTTGATGAGACCAAGTGAGGTGAACCAAGGAGATGGAGGAACAAAGTTGGGGTCCCAGGGCTGGGCCCTCATCTAGGGGAAGTAAACAGCTCAGCAGCAAAATCCACAGAGTGAAGTTTATTCCCACAAAGTTTCCCTCCCCCCTCCCCAGCCCGGGACAGGGACAGACAGTCTGGGGCAAAGATGGGGCTCCAGTGGCTGAGGGACCTGTGAGAAACAGGGAAGGGCCCTGGCCCCCTAGACCACACCATGTCTGGCTCCCCCAGCCCAGCTGAGTCCACTGCGCCTCCCTGCCCAGCCCTCGGGAGAGGGGAGGGGGCGCTGGCTCCTGGGTAGTTCCAAAGTGGAGTGTGAAAATAGAGAGATATATATATTTATACGCAGTGGGCAGTCCGGCATGGCACTCACACCTCTGTCTGGAAGTCGCCATCAGGCGGTTCCGTGGGCTCCCAGGCTGTTGCTCGGTGCAGGGCCAGCCGTTCTCGGGGTTTGGGGGGCAGCGAGCCCAACGTCATAGACTTGAAGGTGCTCCAGCTCTGATGTCGCCGTGGTTGGGACAAGCCAGGACGCTCCCCTGGGCTGGGCTTCTCCTGTTGGGGGAGTGGAAAGGGTCCGTGGAAATGGGCCAGTACATTCTCACCCATTGCAATGGAGACAAAGTGAGGAGGCCCAGAGAGGACCAGTGATGCTCAAAGCTACTGAGCAATCAGATGTCAAAGCAGGGTTCAAATCCAGAGCCACCTGGCTCCAGAGCTGGGTTCCTGACCCCTGTGCTCAGAGTGGCCCCCTGGAACCATGTCTTCTGCCTGCCCCACCTCCTCAAGATCCTAGGGAAGCCCCTGTCAATGCTCCCTGTCCCCACACAGCCCCAGAACTGTCGCTTATGCCATGGGTAGGCCCTTGGTGAGGCGAGCCGAGGTTGACCAGGCAGGGAGGCAGGAAATGAGTCCCTCAGAGTCCACCTCACCCCTCCCCCAGCCCAGGGGGACTTAGGCCGGACACGCTCCATTTGGCTGCCCACTTAAGGACACACTCCACCACTTCTCTCTCTGCAATGGGGGCCATGGGTCAGGGTCCAATCCCAGGGGCTGCTATGCCAGGTCGGGTCCTCAGCTTCGGGCAGCCACGAGAGGGGCCCTCACCTTGGCCGTGGACTGGCTGCGGTAGCGGTCGAAAGTGTGAAATTTCTGGTTGAGCTCGTGGTAGAGTTCCGAGTGCCGTTTCCGGGTGTGCATCACCTTCTGGGAGCCACAGGCTGTCAGAGGTGGTGCTCCCCCCGCCCCGCCCAGGGCACTCAGTGTCCTGGGTCCCCACATCCCTGCCTGCAGCTGGGCCCCTAGGACAAGGCCTGGCTCTCTCCCACCCTAGAGCTATGGGCTTGGGCAGAGAGGGGCTGTTGGGGAGATCCCACCAAAACCACAGGCTTAGGGTCTTGGGATTGGGTTCTGCAATAGGGCGTGGGCTAATTTTAGAAGTAGGCCCTCCAGGGACAGATACCACAGACAGATGCCCGCCCCTCAACACACACACCCACACACAGCACTTACCTCAAAGTCCAGGTCCGAATACCGTAACTTCTTTCGCTGGGAAGGAGCACCAAGGAGGCAGAGAAGGAGAAAGCTTTTTACCACATGCATGGGCTTTAGGGACAAGAAATCTGGTACCCCAGAGTCTGCCTGCTGCACCATCCCCCCAGCCCAGGCCAAGGAGTTAGGAATCCTTCAAGGGTAGCCCTTGGGGTTGTGGGAACCAGGGCTGAGGCGCCGAGGCACCGCCCGGCCACAGGGCTGCAGCTCCGGCCCCTGGCCCACACTCCCTGCTGCCCCTGTGATGCACACACATGCCCCAACCTGCAGGCAGATGCTCACCAGGAGCGTGCACGTGCGTGCGCGCACACACACACACATGGCACACGTGCAGATGCACGATCACAAACAGGCCAAGGGTCACAGTACAGACTTCCAATGTGGCAGGGACACGATTCCCACATGGGATCACAGAGCAGACGCTCGTTCCTCTGTATCGGGATTCCACCCCTCTGTCCTGCCCTGTCTTGCCCCTTTCTCTCTACCAACCACAGGCTCCCCTCTCCCTGGAACCCTCCACTTGTCCTGCAAACATGAGGACTCAGGTTTTCAGTCCTTCCTTGGACCCACCTTCCTCCTTTCCCTGCCAAACCAGGCCCTGCCTCCCTGACCTCCTCGCCCCCCTCACACCTCTCCAGGCCTTCACTGCCCAAGACCCCCTTCAAGGTCCCAACAGCCTCCAATCTCGGCAGCGTCCAGTGCGGCTCAAAGAGGAGGCCTGGGAGTGCTCATGAGACCAAGGCCAACTTTCCCAGGTTACACTGGGGAAAGTGAGGTCCAGGGAGGGGAAGGGACTTGCCCCAAGGCCCTCAGGGATGGCACTAAGACACTATCTAGATCTCCGAAGTCCCAGGCCCCACAGACATGCTCACCACCACTGGCCTTCAGGACACCATTCTCTCGGTCCCCCACCTCTCCCTTTTGCTGCCACCCACCCTGGCTTCCCCAAGTAGGCCCTCCACACTCTGCCCTGGATCTTCTCCTGCCCTTGACCCTGCACGTGTGTGTCGTCTCCATTCTCAGCCACATCTTGCCTTCTGGAGGGAGCAAGACATCTCTCCCTGTCCCCTGCTGCCCACAGGCAGTGGACACACAGCTGTGCCCAATGGAAAAAACTCAGAGTTCCCCGCCCCAAACCCGTTCCTCCGCCTCCGCCCCATCACAGTTGCCCACACCAGAATTCTGGACGTCATCCTTGACCCCTCAAGATGCTGTGACATTTATGGCTACCTCCCACACAGGGAGCCCATGCTGACCCCTCCTCAGTGGCCCAACCACGGGCAGGTGTCCACAGAACGAAACCTGCCATGACGCTGTGTGCACCCTCCCCACTGCTGGTGTCGAGTGTTCTGTCTTTGTTACGCCTTCCTGTTTCTGCCATCTGCAGCAGGAGCAGGCACCAACTGTTCAAGAAACATTTTGGGAGAAAAACTAAACTTGCGAACCCTCTAGCTGCTAACTTAATTTCCTTTGTGTGGAGGATGGGGAGCAGGTTTCTGAGGCAGAACATGAGCAACCAACTGTGTCAGCTGTGACTCCTGCCCTTTTCCTTATCCACATCCCCCTCATCCCTCCAAGTAGAATTCTAGAATGTTCTAGAGTTCCACAGTGGGCCACTACCACCTGCTTGTTGCCAGTGACTCCCTGCAGGGAGCAGGCCTGAGAAGGCCAGAGGGAAGGTGGGGCATCTGCAGAAAACCCACAGAGAAGGACAGAGAGGGGCTTCCATTTTCTCAGGAAGAGAGGGTCCATTACCACAGGCCTACGGGCAGTGCCTGAGGCTGATTTCAGGGATGATAGCAGCAATTCCCAGGTATCTAGCACTTTCCATCTGTTCCATAGAGATAAATGTTTTTTATCACTCAATTAGTCCTCACGACAAGTCTACACGAGGCTGCTATCTTATCCCCACTTTGCAAATGAGGAAACTGAGGCTCAGAGAGGTTATCCTCAAGATCTCCCTGCTGATCAGCAGCACTCAGCTCTGAACTGGCTCTCAGCCCAGATTACATCTCTTCTCTAACAACACAGCACTGGGCCTGAGCCACAGGCCTCTTAAAGGAAGACCCATGCTAACCAGGCACCCCAAAGCAGGCACTAGGCAAGTGTGAATGCCTCGAGAAGTCCACCCTCAGTGCACAAAGGCCAAGCCCACTTGAGGAGTTCAGAGAAACCCGGATTCCCTTGGAGCCGCTGTGAGCACACACGGAGGCAGAAACGCACAGCACACACACTCCCGGGAACTTTGTACAAAGCTGCTGCTCTGGGGAGGTTGCCAGCTGCCCCTTCCTGGCTGCTGCCTGCGACTCAGTCTCAGGCACATGGGGCAGGCCTCCCAGCCCCACCCCATGCCCTACAGGCCCTCACCTCCAGGGAGCCCAGCTTCATGGTGGAGCCAGGCACGGTGCGGGGCATGGTCCGGCTACGCTCCCCTGGCTCGGGTACTTGGCGGGCGCTGGGCGTCGGCGGCGGTGGTTGGAAGGTCATCCCATAGGGGTTCTGTAGAGACCCATAGGCAGGGCCCAGCCCCAGGCCCGAGTGGTCCACAGACAGGAAGCTGGGGTAGCCTTCGGTGTGGGTCAGTGTCTTGGCAGCCCGCCGCGGGGTGCCCTCAGGCCGGGCCCTCTGGGGATCCTCGCCACCTCCGCCTCCACTGCCAGGCTGCAGGCTCAGAGTCCGCCGGGGCAACACCATGTAGTCCCCCTCAGAGCCAGGCTCGGCTGGCCGCAGCCATGTGAGGTCCAGCTGCCGCAGGCCACCCTCCCCACACATGTACACGGGGTTGGCCTCCTGGGGAGGCGGCGGCTCCCCCAGCCCTGGTGAGGCTCCCATGGGCACCAGGATATTCCCAGGCAGTGGTGAGAAGCTGAGGCCGCCCTCGGGACCCACGAGGCAGGACTTGGGCTCCTCGTCCTCGTCCAGGGACAGGCGGGACAGTGTACCCGTGATGGTGGACGGGTTGCAAGTGTTGACCTCCTTGAACAGAACTGGGGGCAGGAGTGGGAGGGAGGTAAGTCCTGGGGAGGAGGAGCCCCCAGATGCCCTTGCCTGGGCTGGGCAGGTACCAAGCCCCTGAGCTTGGACAGAGGAGGAATCTGGGTCCTGAAGAGACAGCTGGGTGGCTGGCACTCTCTCACACTTCAGGGGTTAAGACAACGACTAACCCAGAGGCCACGGCAAGGCAGGGGAAGGCCCAGCTCCCACAGTGCCCTGGTGCAGGTCCTAACCTCTGAGCCCAGAGCCCCAAGGCTGTCTAAAGGGCCTTGCTCCTCCCCCCTCCCTGGGCAGCTCCTCCCCAGGAGACAGACCTGGAAAGAGATTCTAGTAAGAATCACAGAAATCTAACAGACGCTATGTGCCAAGCAGCCTGGTCAGCACTTGCTGTCCCCTAATTCACTCAAGGCTCCCACCCACCCTAGGAGGTCAGATTTCTCTCCTTTACACATGTGTTAACTGAGGCTCAGAGAGGTAAGCTGTTCACCCAAAGTCACACAGTAAACGGCGTTCACAGCCTTGAATCCAACTCAGGGCTGTCTGGCTCGAAGCTAATCCTATGGCCAGACCCCTCCCAGGGCCTCCCATCATGGGGCTGGGCGCCCTCCCTTCTTGCCCATCTCTGGGGCCCTTCTCAGCTCTGCCTCAGCACACTCACCTGTCTGACAAGCCAGATCCACATCCTTTTCAAAGTCTGACTATAGGCAGAGAGGGAGAGAGCAGATGGGCAGAGAGAGATCAATGTATCAGGGTGGGGGGCTCAGGCCTCTCCCTACCCACCCAGAGGCGCTGCCCATAGCACACTGCCCAATGGGGTGCAGAGAGGCCCCAGACGAGGTCTACTCCAGCCCCAGCTATAGGTGGAGAAACTGCATGGGGAAGGACTTGCCCAGTGCCACCAGCCGTCAGTGGCTGAGCCTGAATCAAACCCAGTCTCTGTTCCCTCCCTGCCATGGATGGGGTAGGTGAGGGGTCTGGGGCAGGGGGACGGCAGGGGTGCCCAGAACCCACCTGTGCCCTGCCTAGGCCTGCTCACTCACCAGGATCTGCAGCTGCCCGTTCTTACACGAGTCGGGCGAGTCTTCACTCTCATCGGCCCGGCACACGCCCATCTGGCACTTAACCACGTCCTGGACCTGGGGGCAGCGGGGGCCTGCTGGGCCTGAGGCCACCACAGGGCCCCTGGCCACAGCTGGCTGTGCCCCCCACCCCAGGCACCCAGGAAGGTGTGGAAGAAAAGAAGCGCATCCAGCCTAGGGGAAGGTCAGAGGGGAGAAGGAGCCCCAAGAGGCCAGGAGGCCGAGGCCAAGGCTGCCCCAGGCCAACAGCTTCCATATCAAGGGCTGCCCAGCTCGGGGTCTGGTCGGGGCCTCATCCTCCCATTTGCACGGTGGGGAGAAGCGAGAGGACTGGCATGGTGAGGGGCAGGCAGCGGCGGGAGAGGCGCAGCCCCACCTCTCGGCGCAGAAAGCAGTGCACAGCGGTGATGACAAAGCCCTGCGCAGAGTTGAAGACAGCGAAGAGGGCCTGGAAGAGGACGGAGCGGCGGTCGGTCATGGCCAGGACAGCAGACATCCAGGTGAGCGCCAGCAGGGGCAGCACCACGCAGGAGCTCCAGAGCGAGGCCCTGAGGACAGCAGCAGAGGGTCCATCAGAGTGACACTCCAGAGGTCAGGGCGGGCTGAGCCCAGGCCTGTACTCAGCCTGGGCCCTTAAGCTCCCCAAGACTGGCAGGGCCCCAAACTCTAAGACCTCAGTAATGTCCCCAAGCAGAGAGGGGCTGAGGAGCCGAGACAGAGAAACAGAACAGAGACAGAAAGCAGAGAACTGTGGGGCCAGAGCAGGGACCAGGGGAGATGGGAGGGACAGATGCACTGACACAGTAGGACTGAGACAGAGGCAGCATCAGGGGACAGAGACGGAGAAGATGGAAGAGGAGAGGAGGAGGGAGACAGAGGCAGATGCTGTGAGTTTCAGCCTCAATTTGCACAGAATCACAGGCCT
This sequence comes from Equus przewalskii, assembly GCF_037783145.1. Classification (NCBI taxonomy): domain Eukaryota; kingdom Metazoa; phylum Chordata; class Mammalia; order Perissodactyla; family Equidae; genus Equus; species Equus przewalskii. The sequence continues at coordinate 24,792,138 of NC_091832.1, read as the reverse complement.
GGGCCTCATCCCCAGAGACTGTGGGAGAGGAGGAAAGGAAGAAGATGAAGAGAGACGACAGATATAGTGAGAGAGAGCCTGAGATGGGCAGAGTCACCCAGAAAGATTAAACAGGCAGAGCACAACTCTGGGGAGAAGATGGGGGCCAGGGGGTGCAGCACAGGCTCTCCCTTCAGTTTCCCAAGGAGGGAGCACCGGGCTCCCAGCGGCTGCTCAGAGCCCTGGACAAAAAGATCACAGCTGGGGCTGGCTGTAAGAGCTGGGATCAGGGCCTAAGCCACACCCCACACCACCACCACCACGACAGGTGACAGCAGAGGACAGAAGGAGATAGGCCCTGCATCCAGGCCCCAGTGCCAGCCTGCCCCCACTGGCTACAGCCTACCAGGGCACGGCAGGGCAGTCTTGCCCTACTGGGCCAGGTGCCACACCCAGCCCACTCTGCCTCATGAACGCCCCTGGTGGGAGAGCCAGGCAGCGTGGGGCACAGCTCTGGACAAGGCAGAGACATGGGCAGGGGGCCAAGACCTGTTCTAGCAAGAGCAGTTCAGGGCTGTTCAGCCTGGCGAGGGGCGGGCCGACTGTTCTCCACAGCCGCCGGGGGCAGAGCCAAGACTAAAGACAGGGCTAATCACAGTCATATGAGCGACTATTGATTAACCACAATTCTCTGCCAGGCCCTACACTGAACACTTGATGTACATTAGTTCACACTGTGATCAAAACAACTCCAATAAACAGGCATGGGGATTATTATCCCAATTTACAGATGAGGAAACTGGAGTGCGCCCAGCTGGGCAGGGAGAGAGAAAGCCGGGATGCTAAGCCAGCTTGGCCACCTCCAAAGCCCACCCTTTTAACTGCTGGTTCTGAGAGACCGGGTCAGAGAGGCAGATGGCAGCCCAAGTGAGGAGCTTCCACCACGCCAAGCTTCCCAGAGATGCTGCCAGCTGCCTCCAGAGGCACTGAGCTCTCGGATCTTGGAGGTGTGCAAGATAAACCTGGACCCCACTGGTCAAGGAGGCTCAGATGGATCTCTGGCCCTGGGGGGGAGGTTGGGCCCGAGGCCCTTGTGGATTCATTCATTCCACTCTTGCACGGCTGGGGTTTTAAGACTCTCAGCTGCCAGGAGGGTCTCAGTGAACCAAGTCTCTACCTCCAAGATTGTCTGTCCCCCTATTGATTGTGAGATTCGCTGCCTCTGAATTTTTAAGTCTCGAATTCTATGACAGATGATAAGACTCTGTGATTCACTCATTCTAACATTCTTAGCTTCTGATTATCTTATTCTAAGATTCTATCCTTCTAATTCTAAGGTTCTATGGACTCAAAAATTCTAAGAGCCTAAGATTCTACGAGCCTTTGTAGGGTGGGGGGTGTAAGGAGGGGTCTGCGGCTGTGCCTGGATAAAACATAAGCTGGGAGTGGGGGCAGGGGTGGGGAGCAAGGGATGGGCACAGGAACCCAGCATTTTCTGGGAGACACAGACATTCACTCCCTGTCATCCTTTGCCACCTCGACGCTGAGCCCTTCAGAGTGTGTGGCAGCTGGCAAGGCAGGGCAAGCTTTCCAGGGCACTGGGCTGATGTCCCTCCTCCCCCAACCATGGGCACTGCCCCCCATTCTTTTGCCCCCGCCCGCCCGCCCCCCCTCTTCCCCGGGGGCACAACTAACATGGCGTTCCTGGCCGAGGCTGAGCTGAGCAGGGGGCTGGGGACCGCTCCACACGCTGAGCAGGGGAGGAGCAGGCTGGCCCAGGGGCACCGCTCCGACCTCGGGGGCGGCACAGACACGGGAGAAGGGGGGAAACACATGGGAAGTGGGAGGAGATGGGGCAACGTGAGCCCCGAGTGGGATGGGAGGGGGAGGGCAGACGAGAGAGAGAGGTGGGTTAGGGCGGGTGAGGGGCTGCAGCTGAGCACTCCGGGTGCCCACCTTGCCTGCACCCTTGATGCGCCAAGGTCAGGGAGCCCCGGTCACGCCGTCAAGCCCTGAGACTCCGAGAGTGGCCACGGCCCTCCCTACACCATTTCCCTCAAGGCGAAGTCGCAGAGACCCCCTTACCCGGCCCTCTGCTTCTTGGACTTGTCTGAGATGCCATCACGCGCCATGAGCTTGTTGAAGACGATGATTCCGATGAGCATATTCACCTGGGGGCCCGGTGGAGCGGGGTGGGGGAGACAGGATCACCAGTTGCCCTCCTGGCAGGGAAACCCCCAGGCAGGAGCTGTGATACAGGGAGGAGGTAGAGCCCCTGGGGCCACGCCCCTCCCCAGACGCTGAAGGGGCACATACCAGGACAATGACGGCCGCAGGGCCTACAAAGGCGTAGAGCAGGCCACCCTCCAGGGAGAGCCAGCAGCTGGGGTAGGGGGCAAAGAGGGGGCGTCAGATACCAGCAGGTTCGCTCCCCACCCTCAAACACCACCCCTCAGTGCCCCCTGGGCTGCCAGGCCCACATCAACAGACAGGGTTAGAGTGAGCCACTGGGTCTTGCTGAGCCTCAGTTTCCCCTCTAATAAAGGCCCAGGCCCTGAGGCTACCATGAGGAGAATACAAGGCTGATTGATCCCTGAGCTAAATGGTTCTCAGAGATTCTCTGATCCCAACACATCCTTCTATGTCAGGGAAACCGAGGCTCAGAGACGGAGAAGAATTTGTCCAAAGTCCCAAAGCAGATGTGGGCTAGAATTGCAGCCTAAGAAGGCCTGATGCCCAGTCTGGTAACCTAACAGGTCCACTAACTCCCAGTGCCCACCATGGGAGGCCCACGTACTAGCTAGATGTACCATATCCTTTGGTGCGGGTAAAGCCCACAGACACGGCCACCACCAGGGCAGGCAGACCTGGAAGAGTGGGAGGAGCCACAGTGAGACGGTTGCCAGGCCTCAGGGTCCTCTCATCCTCCCAGACCCCCAGCCCGGATGCGCCTGTGCCCAGAGAGCCAGGCCAGGGCCAGAGCTGAACCTCTCCTGCTGCCCCTGCCCCCAAGGCCCAGGGACAGAGGCCAGCAGGGGCCCTGCTCACCCCAGCCCAGGCAGAGGAAGCGCTTGCGAACGAGGCGGGTGCGCATCCGCCCGATGACAGCCAGGTAGGACTGCCAGGCCTCAGTGAGCACCCAGCAGAAGGAGGAGAGGAAGAAGAAGTGCAGGAAGGCGGCTGTCATGGTGCACACACCCTGCAGGGAGAGGGAAGGGGAGGGAGTGGCCCTGAGCAGCCGCCAGGGCAGGAGGCGCCAGGCGTCCCACGCCTGCCACTGGGCGCTGCCATGGCCGCCCACCCGAGCTCCACCCACCACAGAGCCCTGCCAGGCACCCCCGCCTTCCTGCACCCACACACAGCACGACACAGGCCCGGTGACACGCAAGCAGCACTCGGCATCCGGGAGGCGGGTGGGCAGGCCACCCACGCATAGATGGGGCTGGCAGGGAGGGGGGCAGACAGGAGCACCTACCACGTCACAGCCACGCAGGCCCCACGCCTGGCACTCATGGTGCTGGCATGGGCAGACAAGGCCGAGGGGGCATGAGGGACAGCCAGCATAGGTCATTCACAGGCAGGTGACACAAGAGGCCTTGCTCAGGCTCCCACATGCCCGCAGACATGAGGCGGCCCAGGCTCCACAAATGCCACCCACCCAACACACATGCACACAGGTTCGTGTACACGTCCACAGATGTACACAGACGTTCGTCACTGGAATACACACACACCCCTTCTCCAACGCCCTCACGGATGCTCACACACACTATTTCCCACACACACACCCTCACTCAACACACGGCTCAACTGTATACAAACATCTGTCACTAAGTTACATACACACAAACACACACCGCCACCTGCAAACACTCTCCGCCCCGCCCCCCTCACCTCGCTCACACCCTGCACCCCCGTGAGCCTGCACCTGCCTTGCTCAGCACCCGCGACTGGCCCACAAGGATCAGGATGTTGGAGGCCAAGATGGACAGGCAGAAGTTCAGCAAGATGATGGAGCGTTCAGACTTTATGAACCTGCGAGGGCACGGTGGGCAGAGACAGAGGAGCCAGCTGCCCCACCCAACCTGGGGCTGCCGGCCACCTCCCGCCCCGCCCTGCCTGTGTCCCACCTACCTCCAGAAGGCGGCGTAGATGGCAAGGAGGGTGAGCAGTGCCATGCAGGACACAGCACAGCCGATCACGAGGGGGACCGAGGGGGAGCCTGCCAGCTCCAGGGTCTTGGGGAGACGAGCAGAGGGAGAGGGCAGCTGCAGGGGTGACCTTATCCTCCCCACTCCCTGTCTAGTACAAACTGGCATCTGCACCTTTGTCATACCCACGCACAGAAGGGGACTCACCGCTGTATTCACATGTGCACAGAGCAGACCCAGTCACACACGTGGACACATATTTATGCTCAGTCACCCCCTCTTCCACACACAAGCTGACACATGTGTGTGTCCATGCACGCAAACGCCCACCACCACACACCCCAGGTACGTGTCATCACTGTGACCACCATCCCGGGGACAGCCTTCCATGCACAATCCCACAAGTGTACCTGCTCAGGTGCAGAAGCGGGATCACCCAGGTCCCTGCCAAGACTGTCAGAGATGGCCACCAGCAACCCAGGAGCCCCCTCCCCTGCCTGACCCAGGCTTTTCCTCCCACTCACCAGGTCCTTGGGTGGCTGGGCCAGTACGGCAAAGGTGGACAGGTGCTGGCACTGGCAGCGGGTGTGGGCTGCCTGGGTCTCCAGGGTCTGGCAGCTCTCGGTGTCCCAGTCCCCTGAGCTGGCATCTCTTGGGTGACGGGAGAAGTGGAGTGAGCCCCAGGCCAGCTGTACTGGCCACTGCCCAAGGACAAGTGAGATCCAGGGCAAGGCCACGTCTAAGAGGCAGGCAGTTGGGAGACCCAGGATGTGCTCTTGATCCCTTAGGCCCAGGATGGCACCAAGGAACCCTCTGACCTCACGGGCAGGAGGTCCCCTCCTGAGGAGAAGTCCTGGGGCAGCCCCCTCCCCACACAGAGCCCCGGCCCAACTCACGCTCTGGAGTAGTCCCAGCTGGCGCAGTGGGGATCTGTGGTGCCCTGGGGAGCAGAAGACATGAGCGCAGTGTGGGCTGGGGAGCTCACCAGCCCTGACCACCACCAGCCTGCCACGGCAGGCCCCACACAGGTCAGAGGTTCAGCCTGCTATGGGACAGACCACCTCCCCATCAGACAGGCCTTTGGCCACTCACGTTAGGGTATACCTGGGGTCCCTGTCTGGGCCCCCACTCACGTTGATGATGTAGGAGAGCTCCACTGTGATGAGAGGCTCAGCTGGTGGCTGGGTGGGGGGCCGCACAGTCACTGTCATTACCCTGGATGTGACAGCTAGCGGGGGCCTGAGGGACAGGCACTGAGGTTGGCTCCTGCCTGCAGGTGCCCAGACCCAGGGAGGATTTCCGAAAGTACTTTGGATGGGGGGCAGCGGGCAACCAGAGAGCCAAGGCCCAAAGCAAGGCCTAGAGCTCGGTGGGGTCTAGAGCTCAGTTCAACACTCCCTGGACCCCCCTTGAAGCCTCTGGGAGCTGCATGGTCATCTTTGAGAGGACCAGTGTCCAGAACCAGGCGAGGGCTGCCCAAGGCTGCAGGAGGCCACAGATGGCTCTCTCTGTGGCCAACACAGGCTCAGCTCCTTTCCTCACCTGGGCCTCCTGGACCCTCAGCAGCCCGATCCACCCCTCCCAGGGACTCACCTGGGGGGCGGCAGGATGAGGCCGAGGGTGCGGTAGAGCACAGCACCGATCACAAAGTAGGAGGAGGACTCCTCGGGGTCTGCCGGGAGGAGGCGCTGGTGGGAGTAGCCTGGACCAGGGGGCACCGTTCCCGGGCCCCTCCCCCTGCCAGGGCTGCCTGCTGCTGCCCCAGATGCAGCTGGCTTCCCTGGGGAGGAGAGGCTGAGCACCTCCTTGGGCAGGAAGAGGCGGTCCTCAGAGTGCCGCACCCAGTCCTTCATGCCCCGGCGGCCCCGCATGGGGAACGTGATGTCGCTGGACACAGCGGAGACGGGCTCTCTCTGGATGCTGATCACTGCAGGGGAGGAAAGGGGGCAGATCGCACCGGAGACAGACAGACAGAGACAGAGGGGACAGACACAGGAGAGGAGACAGACGTGGGGGAGACAGACATCAGGAAGGCAGATGCAGACACGGAGGTCAGTACAAACACAGAGATGGGGGAAGGGAAGAAACACAAAGAGAAAGATACAAATAAGGGGTTAAATGAGGGAAAGACAGGGCCAGAGACAGAGAGAAATAGGAAGAGCCCTCAGAACCATCCCTTCCCAAGGGTGGCCTGGGTTCCACCACATCCTGCACCCCCTCCCTTGCCTGCCTCCTAGTACCCAGGTTGTCTGTGACAATCAGAGAGCTCTGGAAGGCCTTGAGAGCATCGCCCACCAGGTGAATGAAGTCCTCCACAACACGGAGCAGGTGCACGGAGCCAGGGGACACCTGGGGGCAGAGAGTGTGTAAGGGTCCAAGGCGGGGGTGGGTCATAGGGGAAGAAGCCTGGAAGCCCAGGCCCTTACCTGCTGAGCATCATCCCACTTGTCCTTGTTCTCTGCATCCACCATGAAGCTCACTACCTGGAAGAAGCGCTGGGGAAAGAGCAGCAAGTGTCGGGAGGGGCCAGCCCAGAGATGGGAGCTCTCCCGTTACAGCCAACTTGTCACCCCCAGCAGACTCTGCCATGGGGGCTCGGCCTCCCACTTCAGTCTGGGGCTTCAGCCCTCCTTCCTTTTGGTGAGGCAGGGCGGTACCTGCACGTCATCAGCCGAGGGCACATAGGTGGCCCTCTTGAAGGTGTCAGTGACGTTCCTCAGAATGTCCACGGAGAAGAGCAGATCCCCGCTATAGTAGGTGCGCCGGGCCAGCAGCTCCTGCAGGCTGCGCACCACTTGTGACATGCCCTCGCCCGCCAGCATGCGCTGCCCCTTGGCCAGGTGCTCCCGAAGCTGCAGGTGACAGGTGGACTGCTGTCACTGGTATGCAGGAGCTGGGACCAGCCCCTGGCCCGTCCCTCTCCAGTCCACCTATTGCTTGTATCCAGGGGTAGAGGGAGGGGGAAAAAGTCAGATAGAGATGCTTGAAGGGGCCTGAGAAAGAGATCCATAAAGAGAGAATCTCCAAAGATACTTTAAAAAGACTGAAACAGAAATAGCTAGAGAAAGAAGGTGCTCAGATGTACGTATAAAAGATGATAAGCACAGTACAGGGACAGGGTACCTTCCCATCCCAGAGGGGTCATGCACACTCTGGGGTGTGATGCTCACTCTCTCTCTCTCTTTCAAATACAAGCCCCAAATGCAAATACACAGCAAATATCAATTACAGTCAAACATCTACACACAGGCCACATTCACTGACAACATTCTTACCCCATGCCAGGCCCTCGGCTGGGCAGTGGGGACACATAAATAAATTCAACTTTGCCCCTGCCTTCAAGGAGCTCCCAGTCTAACAGAACACAGACATTTTAAGGAGTGCTCCTAACACCTAATGACTAAGCAGCTCAGGGGGCGATAAGGGCATCAGGGCTAAGGGAAAGACACTTGAGAGTTAGGCCCTGAGGTATGAGTAGGAGTTTGCCAGGCAAGGAGAGGCACAGCCAGGCAGAAGTGGGCACAGCGAATATATGCCAAGGCATACGGGCATGAGCAAGAACCAAGCTCCCCCCACCCGCTACCAGTGTCTGGAACAGATCCTACATCACCCCAGCCCAGCAGGGCACACTCACTGATAGATACAGGTAGCGGTACTCATGGGAGATGCAGCGGGCAAAGCTGGGCAGCCCCCAGTATGCCACGCCCTGGGCACTGAGGAGGCAGCGGCGGCTGGCAGACCCTGCAGGGGGACAGGACAGAGGGTTGGGAGTGGGGGCCAAGCTCTCACCCACTTCGCTCCGCACCTCAGGATGGAAGCTCAATGAAGCTGGGGGCCCAGAAGGGGGCAGCAAGGATGGCGGGGGTGGGGGCCTGCAGGGAGAGCCACCCCGCCCCTCACCCGAGGCATTGGGGGGGCACTTGTTGTAGATGATCTCGCCAGCAGCTGCCTTCTTCCACGTCATCAGCATCACGTACTCGTCCCTGCACATCTCATGGAAGGCTGTGGGTACAGCGGAGGCGCTCAGCCAGGCCCACATGCTTGTCCCCCAGCCCCCTGGGTGATGCGGGCAGTACCTGGACACCTCTTCTCACTGCAGGGCTTCACCTCCTCTCCGGTGCCCTCGCAGGGGTAGCCCTGCGCGCCCGTGGCCTGGCACATGCGGAAGCGGCGCTGCCAGCCGGTGTCACACGTCTTGGAGCATAGGCTCCACGCATTCCACGGCCCCCACTTGCCATCTGTGGCTGCAGGAGATGGGGGCATGAGTGGCCCCAGGTGCCCCCAGGGCCAGGGCCGCCACTTGCCGCCCTTGCACCAAGCACTCACCCGGGCACTCAAGGTTGCCACACTCGCGGGTGTCGGTGAGGGCACCCGTACACGTGGCCCAGGCTGGGCCAGCCACACTGCACTTCCGGCTGCGCTGCTGGGTCCCATTGGCACAGGACGTGGAGCATGGGCCCCAGGGACCCCATTCTAGCCACTGGCCTTCCACTGCATGGGGAGACACAAGCAGGGGTGGCCGTTGAGCAAAGGGTGTGAGGACTGGTGGGGGCAGAGCACCACAGGGAGATGGCAGAGCCTGCTGGCATTCAGACTTGAGCCAGGTAGGACCCACTAAAGAGGCGTGAATGAAGGGGGGCTGGAGTGAGCAGGTGGTGCCTGGGCCTGGTCCTGCCTGCCTGTCACCAGCTCCTGGAACACAACCTACCTCCCCACTCAGCACGGATGCACGTGCTCTTTTGGCTAGGGAAAGGGGACCCCAGGGGCACTTTCTGATCTTTGTCCATGCTTAAGCCCAGTTCTGTGTCCCCTCCCAGCCCAGCTGGCCATAAGCACCAAAGTGCTATGAACAGCAAGGGTAGCCCAGGGCTTAGGGGAAGGGTCACCGGTAAGCAGCCCCCTTTTGATGGGGTCACAGTGTGCCAATTCCAAATCTAGGCTGGGCCAGGTCACCTCCCACGCTGGCAGGTATACTTTGCCGGTCTCCCCATGCTTAGTCAAAGTTCATGGGGCCCCCAGGGACAGGGCACGGGACCTGGCTGCCTCCCCTGGGTCTCCCGACCCCCACCCGGCTGGGCAGCGCCCGCCTGGAAGCCCACGGGCGCTACTGACCCGGGCAGGCGGCCATACTGCAGAGCTTAGTCTGCAGCTCGGGACCCTCGCAGGCCTTGCCGCCGTGCTGGGGGGGCACGCAGGTCCGCATCCGGCTCCGGGACCCCCGCCCGCAGCTGCGGGAGCACAGGCTCCAGGACCCCCACTCCTCCCACACGCCGTGCACTGCAAGGAAGCACGTGGCCGGTGGCTGGGCGGCACCTTGGCCCCGCCCACTGCCCATCCGCCCACCAATCAGGAGTTCGGCAGCTCTGCGACCACTCCTCATTGGCTCTTCCCTGGGTTCTGTTGCCAGGGAGATCTCTCAGGGCGCCAGGACTCCGCCCTTTGAGGGGATGTGGAAGATACAGGCTTCTAGTTCCAATTCACACAGGGCACCTCCTGTGGACACCCGGCAGGGAGACTAGGATCAACCCAGGAGGGGAGCCAGGGGTCCCAGGAAAGGGCTCAAGATCCGCCCCACCCCACCCCACGGCTCCCCATCCCCAGACCCAGAGCATGAATTCAACACGGCAGCCCTGGGGCAAGAGAAGTGCCCCTCCCAGCCCCAAGCGCATGGACACACAATAGACACGAACCTCTACATGGACACTGACATAAAGCGCTCACACTCTAGAACACAGCTTGGCCCCAGCCCTCTGCAAGCTCCTGCCACACCCTCGTGTACCAAGACTCCTTCCCAAGTAGGCCCTACTTCAAATCCACAGCCAGGAGCTGGCCAAGGCCTAGGCACCACTTCACTCCCGCAGGGCACAAGGAGCAGGACCAGCTGAAGCCGCTCAGCCCCACCCCTCTGTGCTGGACCATCTGTCCCAGGCAGGCACATGCACGTTCTCCACAACTTCATGCTGAACTCGGGAAGGCTTAGGAGTCTGGGGGGCTCCCTGGGGAGTGGGATGGGGAGCCAGAGGAGGGAGGAGATGGTCAGGGAAGCTTTCATTAAAAAAAAAAAAGGTGGCATTTGTCTTAGATCTTGAAGGACAGGCTGAATTTTAACAGCCAAGGTAGGGTGGGAGGGATAGGACAAGAAAAAGCAAAGGCAGGGAGGCAGGAAAGTGCTAGAGGTGCCGGTACGGCCAGAGCGTAGGGAACAAGGAGAGCGACCAGAGTAAAAAGATGAGCCTTGATTACCGGGACGTAGGCATCAGGGGAGTGATGTGCCCAGAACCGAGCCCACTGGTGTGGGCTCTGGTCTGATTCATCTGTGTCCCCAGTTCTCTGTGTGGGGCTGGGCACAGTGTGGGGAACAGTCAAATTTGTTGAATGAAAGGAGAAGGCACCAACCATCTTTGGAAGATTAACCTGCTCAAGTCCCAGGCAGGACCTAATGCTGCAGGCAGAGCGGGCAGGGATGACGGGCATACCTGGGCAGGTGGCCGAATTGTTGCAGGGCCGGGTCTCCCGCAGGGGCCCGCTGCACAGGGTCCCATAAGGGGAGGACACACAGGAGCGGGTCCGCACCTGCAGACCCTGCCCACACGTCAGGGAACACACGCTCCACGGGGACCACTCCTCAGCTGCCGGGTCGCCTACGAGAGAGGGACAGCGTCGGCGGCAAGGGGCACCTCCCAAGCATTCAGTCTCTAGGGATCCCCCTACCCTGACCCCAAGTGACAGGCTCTTCAGGAGGCAACCCGGCCCTGCCCACAGGCCTCACACGGCAGAGAGATGCGACTGAGCTCCAGAACACAGACACAGACGGGCACATGCCAAGCACGCACACTAGCAGACGCCACATAGTCGGGCCCCCGCCGCAGAGGAAGGGAGGCGGGCCCGAGTTACCTGTCTGCGCCATGTACAGCCCAGGCTCATCTGCCGACCTTGGCCACTGGGTTTTCACCTTCGGTTCCTCTTCCGGCTCCTCACCTGGAACACGGAGGTGGTGGCAGGGGCTCAGCAAAGGCTGGTCTGTCCTGCTAGAGTGGCGCAGAGAAGGCAGCCTTGCTGGCCCTCCAGCCTTAGGGTCTGGAACCAACTGCAGGAGATGCTGAGTGAGCATCACACTCTGCCCCCTGGCCCACCGCCACCATTTTACAGATAAGGAAACTGAGGCTCAGAAGGCCACGCAGGACTCCCCCGAGCCTCGCAACCATGTTTTCCTCCTCCTGCCTCAGCCAGACTGGGGGAGACTGGAGAGCAGTGGCTGCTCATATTAATGAGCTCTGGGAAGCTTCTGAGCCAAGTGCTGTCCATACTTGTCTCCTTTAATCCTCCTCTAGGAAGTAGGGATCATCATCTCTGTTTAAAGATGAGGAAACTGAGGAAGAGAGAGGGGAAATGACTTGTCCAAGACCACACAGCTTCGTGAGCCTGAAGCCCAGGCTCTTTCCCCTCGCTGGGCTGACTCCTAGGGCTGACAAACAGCCAACTTGGGCACCTGTGACCACTGCCCAAGCCTGCCTCTGGGACAAGATTCATGGCAAGCCAGGGGCTGGGTCTTGGGCCCGGATTCCACTCCCCAAGCAGCACTGGACTATGACCTGGAGGCACGGGTCAGAATGCTGCTCCTCTGAGACCCAAGGGCCTGGGGCAGGTGCCTACATCCAGCAGACCCTCCCCCACTGCCCCTGGGGCCAGGAGAGCAGCAGGTGCTCCAGGAGGCCACTGCTGCCTTGGCCCCAGCCTCCCCGGACTCTGGGCTGCCCTGATTTATGTGTCTGGTCTAGGTCTTGGAAGGACCGCCAGCCCTGGAGGAGGGGCTGGGAGCTCGCATTCTCCAAAGCCCGCCTTCCTGCTCAGACATGAGCTCATCTAGGCCCTCTCCCACAGGCTGGGTAGCAAGGATGGAGGCCGCTGTTAAGTGCAGAGCGGAAGACCCAGCCCACGTAGAGGATGCTGGGCAGATGAGACTGGAACAGCATTTGGGACAGAGCTCAGCCCATGCTATCCCCAAACTAGATGGTACTCCTTTCCTGGACTCCTAGCCCCTCCCCTATTTCTGGAAGCCAGCACCAAACAGGTCTGCGTCTGCAAGAACCCCAGGGACTGTACTCTCCCTGCCTCCTGCCGCCCAGCACGGGCTCTGTGTCTGAGAGACAGCCCTCCTGACAGGCACAGAGCGGCCACCCTGAGCAAAGTTGCTGTGCAGGGGACCCTGAACTGCCACTCAGCCCAGCTTCTTCTGGTCTCATCCACTCCACAGCCCTCCCCTCCGCCTCAGACACCAGTCTCAGGACCTCATCTCTATCACGCCCGAAACTTCTCCACCATCTCTGAAGCCTGGTCCCCAGGACAGCTTCGGAGTCAGGCAACCCTGGATCCCAACTGAAGTGTGGACAGTGGCCAGCTGTGTGACCTTGGGCAAGTGTCTTTACCTCTCTGACCCTGTTTTCACCTCTGTAGAACACTCAGAATACCCCCTACCTCGCGGGCTGACTTGAGGACACCCTGACAGGAGGCCACGAAGCCCTCAGCACCCTGCTGGGCACATGGCAAATGCTCGGAGGGCAGTAACTATCTAGTGTATTTCACCATCTCCCCTCCCCTCCCAATCTCCACCCCTTCGGCTCCCTCACATGCCTCCTTCAGCCCCCTGGGCCTCAGCCCTTTGAACAGCATCTGCCATCCCTCCTGGGCTCGCTTCAGGCCCTGCCTCTATCAGGGCCACTGAGAAGGTGTTGTGCCACGCCTGTCAGCTCCTGAATCCCCTCACCCAACCATTCCACCTCACCCGCTCAGCCAGTCCCCAGCCCCAGAGCCTTGTGACAAACCGCCTTCTCCAAGCCCACCCCCAGGCTGCTGAGGAAATCTATGGCTGTGCCAACTGGCACCACAACAGATTCAGGGCTGCACGTCCGCTGGGCACCCAGGGCTTCTCGGCTCCCCGCCTTTGCCATTCCTCACCTTGGCTGGCCGGGCCAGACCCTGACCTCTCTCCTCAAGCCATCTCGGCCCACTCTCTCTGCCACAAGCTCCTTGACAGGCAAAGCAGAAGCTGACACGGGAGCCCCCGACTTCTTGCTCCACGCCTGTGACTCCCAACTTCCCTGCAGCCCCCCAGGCCTGGTCCCGCAGCCTACCCCTCCCCCTTCTCAGGAGGACCCATCCATCATCCCCTCTCTCCAGCACCTCGTCAGCATTCTCTCTCCGTCGCAGCCCGTGCACCGACTGAGGCGGCCTCCATTCTGGAGGGAGCCCTCCTCTGACTCTCCTTCCTCCTCCAGCCACTGCCCTCCGGCTTCTCTTCACCACCACCGAGTGGTCCACAGCTGGCACTCCAGTTTCTCACCTGCCACTCATGTCCTGGCTCAAATGTCGCCTCGCCTGGTAATTCTCTGCAGTCTGGCTTCTGACCACATCTTTCTGCTGAAACTGTTTCTGACAAAGTCATCACCGCCCTCCTTATTGCTAAGTCCTATGGACGCTGTGCAGCCTCCTCTCGCTTGACCCCTGGGCACTTGGCCCTGCTCACTCTTCCCGCCTTGAAACATTCCCCTCGCCTGCTCCCCTGGTTTCCTCCCACCTCTCTGGCTCCTGTCTCAGGCTCCTAGACTGGTTCTGACTTCCTGTTGCTTCCCACATCAAGCATCCACGCTTGTCCTGTTTTCACTGCACGCTCCCTCAGCCCAAGGCTTAAATAACCCCTCTGAATGGCTGCTCTCAAGTCATTATCCCCCCCGCAACCCACCCATGCTCCATTCCTGTATAGATTCCTGCCTCCTGAACAGGTCTTCTGACAGGGGGCCCTCAAACTCAGCATGTCCTCTCAAACCTCCACCTGCTTGTTCCCCACCTTCTTTACCTGGAAAACTCCTACTTGACCTTCAAAACCCACCTCAAATGACCTCTCGTGTGTGAACTCTTCCTTATCCCCCACTCCCCAGGCAGGGTTGGCTGTCCCCTCTCCTTTGTGCCCTCTCATCACAGATGGTTCCATCTTCTGACTGTCTGAACTTTCCCCCGACCCATGAGCCCTTTAAAAGAAGCTGTGTGTGAGCCATCTTCCTGACCACAGTGAACACTGGCACAGAACCAGGCCCTGAGAAATATCAATAGACACCGATGAACACGACTGCTCCTAGCTTCCCCTGTACCCCACGGGGGTCACGGTCATTTGTAATCTCGAGCATCAGCTCTGCCCAGCAGTCCTCCACCTAGACCACCCCCGAGCCTGACACCCATTTATTAACAAACATTGTGGAGATGCTCTCCCACCTTTTGCAAATCCAGCCGAGAGTCCCCTCATCCAGCTCCTGCATTGGCATCTTGACCATCACTGTGTCTGTCGCAACCCCCATCCACCAGCCTGGCACCCGGGAAGCCCATCAAACCCAGACACGTGAGAAACCAGCCTGACCTGCTTGTCGTGGACTCACACTGCCGTGTGTGCTGCGTGGAGCCAGGCTCCACGCTGGCTTCCTGCGGTCCCCGTGTCCTCTACTAACCACTCACCAACTGTTTGCTGGCCAGCCCCACGATATAACTAGAGGTGGTGTTGATGGTTTCTAGATTCCAGCCTATCTGAAAACCAGAACGTGTCCCAGGTCCAGCTCTGAGTCCCTCTCCTAGCCTCCCGGGCTGGGCCAGAGAGGGGAAGGAACAAGCCCAACGTCACACAGCTAGGACCTACAGTGACCACTCTCTCCTCCACCGCCACCCCACCTCTTTCAGAGAAGAGGCCAGCATTTATCTAACCCCCACGTGAAAGCCAGTTCTCCCTGAAGGGGGACGAGGACAGATAAGACCAGAAGTGTTATCTACTGAAATAAACGTCCATTCAGCATGTACCGCGTACAGGCCCCAGGGCTCTGGGCCCACGGCAGGGGAAGTCTGAAAGAACGCTGAACCACAAGGACCAGGAGGGGTCCAGGAAGGGGTGTGAGCACCCCCAGAGCTCCTGGGCGTCCCACCTGGTGAGCTCCGCAGGCCTGCTGGACCAGGGGCTCCGATGCTCGCCATCCTGCGATCCATCAGCTTTCCCACCTGGCTGCCTGCATCGGGCACAGCCGGACCCGCCGCCTAGGACCCGCCTCCCGGCTCAGCCCTGAGGACCCCTTCACTGTTTGTTTTGTTGTGAATAAGGAGGTTTGCTGCACGACTCCGACTCCCATGTGCCGGGCACTGTGCACTCGCCATCAACTTGCTGAGTGCTCATTAGGATGGGATCCCCGAGGTCGCAAGCTGGAGATAGGCTGATGTGGGATCGACCCCAGGCCTCCCGGACTCGGGGGGCCACACTCCTTCTACTGGACTGCGCTGGCTCTGACAAAATGCACCTCAACTCAGACCTCCTCAGAGAGGCCTTTCCGAATTCCCACAGGTCCCCGAGTCACCCCCTCGCCCCATCAAGTCCCCTCAGACTTGCCTCTATTATCCTGTTTTTCTACCACTTTCTAATTGCTCCCTTGCACATCTACCTGCCCCTCCCCCACGGTGAGCCTGATTCACTTCTGTATCCTCCAGAGTGATCCTCTGGGAGCCCAGCTCCAGCCACACACTCCCCTACAGAAGAACCTTCCACGGCTCCCCACTGCCACAGCCACAGTGTAGACCTCTAGCCTGGCATGCTCCGGCCCTATGGCCCTGTCCAGGCCTGATTTCCCCTCCCCACCAGGCAGCCAAGCACACTGCAAGGTCATGTTGGCCAGCGGGAAGGACAAAAGATTTGGGAACCAGACAGATAGGTAAGTTTGATTCCCAACTCTGCCACAGTCTTGCTGTGTGCCCTTGGGCAAGTCACTTCATCTCTCTGAGCTTAAAAAGCAACTGAAAATAATGAGATTTCCTACCACAGGTTTATCGTGAGAAGAAAAGGAAATAAGAGACTTGGACCGCCTGGAACACCATAAGCTCTCAACTAAAAGGAGCTGCCACTCACTTCTTGTTACCCCTTGAACTTGCAAATACTTTCCTCCTTCCATGCATCTGCTAATGGTGTTCCCTCCTCTTGGACTGCCCCTCCTTCACCTCAATCTGCCAAAATCATCTACTTGTCAAATGCCACCTCCTCCAGGAAGCCTTCCTAGGCTGACCACACAGGAGTTTGGGTATGCTCGTCCTTTCTTCTGTGGCATAGACCCCAGGCTGCCTCCTGGCTGCAGCTATGAGTATCCTGGGCTTATCCCTCTCATGGGCCCTGAGGAAGGGCCTCAATCTCTCTCACCCCTCTTGCACAGAGGGCCTACCTCTGAGCAGTCAGACACAAGACAGACATTCAGCAAACATGGGCCAGATATCCCTGAGGGTTGCTCCACCCTGACCCACAGGGGCCACTCTGGTCTAACCCTGGCACGGGCAGGCAGGGTGGGCAGAGGCTCCCTCCAAGTGAGCAGGACTGCAGGCACCTGCTACGCCGTGATCCACAGACTCTGCCCCCCCCCAGGCTCCACACAGACCAGCCCCCTCAGCCTCCTTTGTCATGAACGTGTTAAAAATAACCACGATAATCATCTCTTCCACACGAGAGAGTGGTGCGGTTTACAAAGCCCTCCCTGAGGCTGGCCCCGAGCCCTGAGGAGGCGCGAGCTGACCCCCTTGAGACAGGGCTCTGTCATATCCCTTCATGGCTCCCCAGCCCAGCAGGGCTCCTTGCACCCCACCGTGCCTCGGAATCCCAGGGGGCAGAGGCAAAGGGAGGTGGCTTTTGAAAGTTCCAGGCTCCACCTCCGCAGTCCAACGCGATTGTCTATCTCTGAGGACCAGATGCCCAGCCAGAACGCCAGTGCCCCTCTGATGACTTCCTCACTGAGCTGCTCACCTATCTGCCCAGCCTCCCAACAGGGCTGGCTGGGTCCCTGCCTCCTCCCCGACACGGCCAGGAGCTCCTGGAGAGCAGGAACCACATCTGACTTACCCCGCCTCCCCCACAGCACCCAACTTCTTGCTGCCTGGAAGCCCTCGGCCAGCAGGGTGAGGTCCCAGAGTTTGGGGACGGCAGTTGGAGCCTTGGCCTTGTCCCCCACCTCTGGGGCTGCCGTCCAGCAACACCAGTCTACTTCCAGCTCCCCACCCCGGGCCGTTCACTCCTCCATGCCCTTGCACAGGCTGCTTCCTCTGTTACCTTGAAAGCCCTTCCTCCCGCGGGGTTTCCCAAAACGTGCAGTGGGGGATGACTTGGGCTGGCTCACAAACAGGCCGTTAAATAACACTGGATCACGGACTGGGGAAGTGACCCCCTTTCCAGGTCTCTTTCAATTAGGGTGACTCTTTGCCAATCTGCCAATCCAGTTTTTACCTGTCGCCCTCATGTAATTAATAGTACCCCTTCCCCCTTACAACCTCAAAAATGTCCCGGTTTAGATGGTAAATTATATGGTCACCTTACTTTTAATCCTTCCAAATGCATGAAAGATAAAGTCTATCTTTCATAAAAAAAGATTTAAAAAAAAGATAGTCTCTTTATCTTTCATAAAAGTCCGAGACTTTAACACATGCCCAGCACGTGCTAATTTCTCTTTCTAACAAATTGAGAGGAGGGACAAGCATCGAGCTGGAATTTAATGATGTCGCTTTGTTTCCACTGTGGTTGTTTCTTCGGTTATCTCCTATTTCAGATAAGTGATCCTCTCTTTCCATTTATGGTATGAAATTTCTTTTTAATATACTACATTTAAAAAGCGATTCGATTTAAGGAAAAATTTCACGGGCTAGTGAATTCCTATTCGCTCTTCAAAGCCCAACTCAAAATCACCTTCTTTAGTCTGCCTTCCCATCCCTTTGGAGTTTAATCCCTCACTCTTGCTCCTCCCTCAACATCAGGCACACACGTACGTCATCCCTATGACGCTAAATTGTAACACATGCAACTATTTATCAGGAATTCACCATGTCTCAGGCACTGCGCTAACCACTCACCCACATTCTCTTGCTTAATCCTCACATTACTCTGGGATAGCTCTACCACCCTCATTTCACAGGTGATGAAACAGGGGTGAAGAAACATGCCCACAGTCACACAGCCAGTCCGTGGTGGGGTCAGGACTTGAACCAGGGCTAGGTGACCTCAGCCTGTGACCTTGACCACCAGTGTACACTGGTGGTCACTCTCCCCCGCAGAGGGCAGAAGGCATGTCTGGTTCAGCTGGGATCTCATTCACTCAGAGCCGGCCCAAGGCCTGGCACAAACTCTACTCTGATAAAGATGTGAAGACGTGTGTGATGGATGGCTGCGATTCAGTCCCTGCTGAGATGGCTGGGGAGTCTGTGCCCCACTCTCCGTCCGTGATGGAGCACTCAGAGATCCAGCAGCACAGATCTAGGCTGGAAGGACTTTCCAGGAAACGCATCCCATATGCTAGGTCTCCCCCCACCCCACCCTGAGAGAGACACTGCCTCCCTGATGTTGGAGCCCCACACAGGCACGTAGAGCCCCACTTCCTGCCGCCAGACAGGCTGGCCAAAGGAAGAGAGCAGGGCCTGAGCGCTGAGAGGAGAAAGGCCAGTGCAGGATGGGGCTGGACAGGTGAGAGGCAGCTTCCTAGAAGAGAGAGGGCTTGAGCTGTGCTTGGAAGGATGGGGACGTTCTGGATAATCAAGGGCAAAGGACATCCCAGGTGAGGGAAACAGCCCAAGCAAAAGCAGAGAGGCCAGAAAGCAGGGGGTTCCAGGCCCAGGGAGAAGCCCAGTTGAAAGGGCAGGAGAGAATGACAGGGAACGCTGAAAGCAGGTGGCCGCTGCGTCCAGGGCAGGGAGGGAACACCAGGCTGAGGAGTTTGGGCCACAGTGGGGAGTCACTGGAGTCTGAATCACAGAAATGACACACAGAGAACCAGGGATCCTGGGGCCCAGAGGGGCAAAACCTTGTCCAAGTCACACAGCAACAGCAGCAGAATGGGGATCTGAACCCACTCTTACCTCCCAGGCCTGCCACTCAGAAGACCCCAGGCTCACCCAGTGGCCTCGCCTCAGCAATGGAGCTAGGATGATGGAGAGAGTGGGCTAGCAGCAAACAGCTAAGGGTGGGACAATGCCCCTGTGGGGAGGCAGAGAGTGTGGCAGAGGAGGGAGGGGGGTTGCAAGAGTGAGAGACACTTGCTCCTGGGTGTCACTCTGAACAGCCATCCTCATTGGCTGGTGCCTCCTCCGGATGGGAGGGTCAGTGGGCAGGAACTGCAGGTTGGTGGCCGGCCCCCAGGAGCTGGGCTCTGCAGCTGGCACTACCTCTACGACCCGCCTTCCTGCCCCGGCCTCAGCCAGCCTCTGTGCCAATCCTCGGCCAAGCTCCTTCCTGCCTCTCTTCCCTTTCTTCCTCTCCCCTTATTTAACAGATTGCGGCAGCAAGATGGCACAAATTTATGGCTCAACTCACCAAAAATAACAAGAGATCTATCAAAGGCAGTTTGCGTGAAATTAACAGGCGCCCGTACCCTCTTGTCAAACGCACTCGGCTCTGAGGCAGACCCAGTCACTCCGCTCCATCACTGCCCACCAGCTCCCAGCCTCATCTTTCTTCCAGTACCAATCCAGCCCCACCCCACATGGCCTTGCTGTTGATCCTACCCGGGGCGTCCCAGAGAAGGCGGGCACAGCTCCCCTGCCCCAGTGCCTGGCAGAGGGGCTGGAACGAGGGTCTCACTCTCCCCCTTCACCACCATCTCCACCAATCTCGTCCTCAATCTGGCAGCTCCATGTGCCAGCCGGTTCTCCTGCAACTGGTACCTGTGTCCAGCTGGCCCAGCAGGGAGGAGGTGAGGGAGGCATGAAGTTGAGGCCAAGGGCTTGGCAAAGGTGGCACTGCCACCAGGCACAGAGTACTCTGGGCCCTGATGATGCCACGGCCCTCAGATGCCCCCTGCCACATGGAACAAACTGAGTCGTGTGCCTATCACCTCTCGCCCCAGAGAGGCTGGGCAGAAGGGAGGAGGTGGCAGAGATGAAGAGCCTCTTGCCGGCCAGGAGAGAGGAAGGGGCTGTGCCAGCCCAGCTCTGGAAGCCAGTGTGCCAAGTGAGCTCACTTATGATGGCTGATGCTATATCACCCCCTGCATGCCCCAAGAGAGCCCTCCCTGCAGACAACCCCATGGAGCAGCCTGGAAACATGCCAAGCAGGACAAGGGGCATGAGCAGAGGTCAGGCTTGGGAACTGCTGGGAGCCCAGGGCTCCCTGCTCAGAGTTCACACTAGGCCTCATGCCCAGAGGCAACCAGCATCCAGTCTCCACTCGTCCTCAGTCCCAGAGGCGCCTGCTGAGGCTCTGATGTTGGTGGGGACGATGGTGCCCTTCCCGTCACCGGCCCTCTCTGACCCCCAAAGACACCCCAGCTACCAACCAGTTCCTGCTTCCGGCTTCAGTCAAGCCCAGCTGGCTGCTCCTGGCTCTGTGCTCCACATGGCAGCCTGCCCAGATGGTGCCCGCCCATGAGGGCAGAGCCTTGCTCCATCCACTGCGGACCACTGGGCCGATGGACCGCAGGGAGAGCCAGACAAAAGAACCTGCCCTCTGCTGAGCACGATGAGGGAGGCCCCCACAGAGTGACAGGCAGTGGCGGCCAGGCAGGAAGAGCCATAAACCTCCTGATATATGCCCGGTGCTCTCCGCCGATGTTCGACAAAGAAGCGAAATTCAATTTCTTCCTGCAGGCACTAAATCCCAGGCCAGCCTCCAGGGCCTGTAACCTGCCCACGGCCTGGCTGTCACTCGGACGGCTTCATCGACCACTGTTAGAGGCCAAGCCGGCCTAGTGGAGAGGCCAGAGCAAGGCCACTGGGCACATGCCACGGATGGGCGTGATGCCAGGTGTCTCGTGGGGAGGCAAAGCATCACCTCTCCCAAAGCATTGGGAGAGGCTATTGCCAGGATAAAGACGCCCTCTGATTAATTCAGGGATATCTCCCCATTTTACAGATGAAGAAACTGATGGGGAAAAAAATGGGATCCACTCAAGGTAACAGTCAAAGGCAGCTCCCGACTCCAGGGCTCTGGTCTCAGAAGCAGGGATGGGGACCCAGCACGCTCCTCCAGTACCCCGAGCAGCCCTCGCACGAGACCCCCTCCTCCTTGTAAATACTCTCAGTCAGATCCAGACTCCCCTTCTGACTTCCATCCTTGTTTAACATCCCTGTTTAACATAAGGGTGGGCCAGCATCCGTTATCCCAAATGGGGAAACTGAGGCCCAGAGAGGGGAGGGAAGTTCCTATTAGTACTAGAGCTAGAGAACAGACCCCCATCTGCCTCTCTTCCACCCCCATGACCTAGGCCCCCTGTTCCCTGCCAGGCCGCCTGGCCAGTCCCTGGCCAGCACTGTTCAGCAGGCATGTAGGATCCAGCTGAGGGGCTTGGGGCCTTGAAGCTGCAGGAAGGAGGGTCAGCAGAAGGTGGCTGTGGCGGAGGGAGCTGGGGGGGGCGGAGCAGGAGCAGGCAGGACTCAAGGGCTCGAGAGCTTTTGCCCAGTCAGCAGGAAGCTTTAGCAGCTGGCGGCCTTGGTCCCAGAAGACATGGGCCCAGAGGGGGGAGACAGGGGACCCTGGAAGCTGAGCCAGCTCAGCGCTCCACGGCAGCCTCGAAGCCCAGGCCTCTTCATCCAGGCACATTCTTCTGTGCCTCCCTCTGCCCTGACCCTGGGGCCACTGCCAGAATCACTGACCCATGTGGGCAGGAGCACATCCCTGCCCCCTGCCTACTCCAGCCTCTAAGCAAACTTGTCAACTTGCAGTGCCAGGGGTCTGCCACGGTCAGTGCCAGCTTTGGGCCTTTGTGCACACTGCTCCCTCTGCCTGGAACGCCCTCACCACTCCTCCGGCTTGGCAGGCTTCCACTTGTCCTTCAGATCTCTGCTCTTGTATCACTTCCTTCAGGAAGCCTTCCCTGACTGCCCAATTGGGGGGGGGTGCCCCTCCCTGGGTTTATCAAGCTGCATTATCTGATTTATGTTCCCCATTCATCTCACCCAGACTGCAGACTCTTTGAGAGTGAGATCTGACCCCAAGCCATTTTGGTGACTCCAACATCTCGACAAGGCTGGACACAGAGGGGACGTGAGTGAACAACTCCATGAATGGCCCCAGAGTCTGCCTGACGGGCACCATCAGCCCCCTGGACACACCCACCCCACCGGGCCCTGCTCAGACTCACCATATCTCATCTCGGTTGTGAACAGGTCATTGCTGCTCCCCGAATGCAAATCGGCCTCAGCAGGCGGGGCTGGGCCCCCGGGCACCAGGGCATTGGACAGGGTGTGAGCAGCAGGAGGACTTGGAGGTGTGGTGGTGGCGGGGCCAGCCCCCGCCTCACCAGGGCAGCTGCAGCCCGGCTGGGCAAAGCCACAGGCCCTGCCGGCAGCGCGGCCACACTCCTCACTCCAGCGGCAGAGCACTCCGCAGGTGAACTGGCTGGAGTTGTTGTTGTTGATGAGCAAGACCTCCACAAAGCGGAAGGCCAGGGCAGCGGGCGCCAGCAGGCGTGGCGCCTCCGAGGGCTCAGCCGACAGGCACAGCTGCACGAAGTTCTTGTCGAAGTGCAGGAAGGTAAAGGGGCCCGAGCCACCGCACAGCTCCAACCCCACTGCCTCCTCCTCCACCTCTGGCCGCCCCACCTCCGACTCCGCCTGGGCCACCACCTCCTCGGGGCTGGGCCGCAGGCAGGTAAAGTTGACCAGGTAGTGGTCCAGGGGCAGCAGGCGGGGGGCAAAGTGGGCGCACACCTGCTCCTGGCGGTTGAAGCGCAGGTAGAGGGAGTACTTGGTGGGGTCAGGGTTCTCCAGGGTCCAGGAGCAGCCCGAGGCAATGGTAGGAAAGAGGTCCTGCAGCGAGAAGGCCCCGTAGAGCACGCCCGAGGCCAGGGCGGAGCAGGCGCTGGGGGCGGGGTCGAAGGCGGCGGCCAGGCGCAGGGACAGAATCACAGATAGTAAGAGGGGACAGGCTGGGGTCATCCTATGTCCCTTGCCCTGTGGAGAGAGACAGCAGTCAGTGGCCCCAAGCACAGCCAGCATGGGTGCTGAATCTCCTGGAGCCAGCTGCAGAGTGGGCTTCGCGGTTCAGACCCTGTTCTCTTAAGTCACCCTGGTCCACGTGTGTGATCCTAGACAAGGGACTTGACCTCTCTGAGCCTCAGTTTCCTTACCTGTAAAATGGAGGCACGCAGGAGAGCGCCTGGACTCTTGTAAGCCCTTAAGTAACACCAGCTGTCGTTGTTACTGTTAGCCTCTCGATCCTCGGTCACTCTCATCAACCACAGGCATCCGGGCCTGACGTGCAGATCCAGCCCCATCCCCACCACCCAACTTGTATTCCCTAGGACTGCTGCTCCGACCCACAGTGTGTCGTGATCAGCTGTGAGGCGTGTCACATGTAATCCAGCAGTAATCGTCAAAGTAGCGATGTTTGACAACGATTTGCTTTTTTATAAATCAGAGCAATTCAAAGTTATTCCCAGAACAATGTCACTCTCACTCTCTTGCTTTACTGAGTGGGAGAGAAAGGGGAGGAGTTATTGCCAGGGTGCCAGGGACTGCGCACAACCTGGGCCACGCCCACGGGAGGGCATGGCAAGTATGAAAGGTCCTAAGCATCGCGGCTGTGGATTTCCTAGTGGAAACAAGGGGGAGAGGCATCTGCGAAATGGGTGCAGTAATTCCCCTCGGACCCCTCTTCCTCTCCCACCATGGGGTTATCCTCCAAGGCCTGGCTCAGGGCCTGCTACCCACAGGGAGCCCAGCAAGCCATCTCCCTGCTCCTAGCTCCCACAGCCCTTGCCTGAAAGTCTGCATCACCCAGTCATGACCTCCATCCCTTGCTGTCTCCCTAGGACTGGCTCGCTCATCTCATGAATCTTCAAGCTCCTAAGAGTGGAGAGCAGAGTTCACTGATTTCTACCTCCCGGCAAAGCGCTGCACTAAACTGACTCCCAGCAGGTGTGAATGTCCTCCAGGTGTGGGAGGGCAACCAGGCCCCAAGCCCTCCCTGACAGGCACACAGGGCAGTCAGGCCAGAGGGGACAAGAAGGGCTGAGGGATGGAGCACCAGAAGGTGCCCTCCCACCCCCCAGGCCAGGACAGATCCACAGCCCACAGCCTGCCCAGCCTCCACCCTAGCTGTCCGGAAGCCAGAGCCTGGCGCCTGGGCTGGCTCAGCCCCACTTCTAGCCCTGCGCCCGGAGTGATCCACACTGCCTCCCTCCTCCATGCCCACACATTGCTCACAGCGCTGGATGGGCCCCTAGAGCCTGGTTGTTCCACATTAGAGGAGAAAGGATGAGGCTCCGTGAGGGGAGGCAACCTGCTCAAGATCACACAAGAGTGACCAAGGTGGGACTGGAGTCCAGGAGCTGAGGCCCCAGCCCAGGTTTCTCTCTCTACCACCAACAGCCTCCTGCTCCGTCCTGTTCCTTGCTCAGGCTTCAGGTCCAATGGACAAGCCTTTAGCTCTGGGAACTAAATCACAAACAGGATAGTTCACAGGTGTGGCTAGATTTTCCCAAGACACACCTGCTCCCCAGGGGCAGCTATTCCCTTGGCTGCTCAGGAGTCTAAATAGTGGGCGGGGGCAGGAATTAGAACCCCAGAATTCCAATCCTTGGGTATCTACAGAGCTCCTCACTGCCCCAGATCCGGCATGCTCCAACTCTCAGCCAGGTGCCAGCCCTAGCCACAAACCAGCACTGGCCCCTCCCCAGGCACACGCGGGTTGGGGTGTAATGGGGGGTGGGGAGGAAGCTCAAGGCAGACCCATTTACTGCAGAGGAGCCATCCCACCCTTCCCCACAGACCCACCTGGAGTTATTCAGCAGAAGCCAGAACGGGCTGTGTCTCCACTGCCCCCAAGAGCTGAAAAAGGGACCAGACCCCTAGCCTTACCTGCCTCACAACATGCCTGTCCCAAACCGTTGCGTCTGCCCAGTCTGCTGCGGCACCAGCGAAGCCAGCAGCTGATGATGAGTGACATGCAATCCCCCCGCTGCCCCCAATTATTTTTAAGCAGGCTGCAAAAATCCAGGCCATGGCTGCGGCTTCACGGAGGGGAGGTGGGAGCTCATTACAACTGGCCTCGCCTCCCCCACTTAGAGCAGGCGGGAAATCTCCAACACACACCAGCCCATGTGGGCTTGAAGATCCCTGTGCCTGCGGACATGCACACAAAAGCACATATGCACAGATGCACGTATAGACAGGCATTCACAGGCACACAGAGACATGCACATGGATCCGTGTAAACCACAGATGCGTGAACTCACGTGCACACAGTGTTGCACACACTCACATCTACAAGGGTGTAAAGAGCCAGACACTTGTACACATGTACAGAGATGCAAACGCACTCTCTGGCGTGGGCGCAAACAGGTATTTGGTTCTTTGAGACTCAGCATATGACAGCTACGTGTCAGGCTGGATCTGACCTGCTGCTCCTCCCTTTGTGTTCTGCAGCTGGGGGCTCAGACCTCCCGCCCCCCACCTCTGGCCCTCTGCTGCTCCCTACTCCACAGCCCCAACCCATCGAGAGGCACTAGGTCCACATCCTCCAGAGGC